>NW_015505460.1:300341-365713 GCF_001515645.1 Sinocyclocheilus grahami
ACGGTTTGATGTGATATGAGCTAACCGATCTTTAGATTTAATCACCATTGGTAGTGAGATTTATGGTAATGCTTTTTTCCTCAGTTGGTCAGAACAAACGTGGCAGACTTGTTACTTACTTGTACAGATGGAAATATATGGTGAAAATTCTTATTTGGGTCATATTCCAAGAAGTAGGCTAGAATCTGTGATTGCGAAGTACAGTAAATATCCACACCGGTGCGGTGACTGACTGCCACACATACTGTTCAGAACATTAGATTCATCCACGGTGGAGCCGTGCCGACTCACAACCGACGCAAGCTAGATAATTCCGCACACAGCTGCAATTCCAGGTTTTCAAACAGAGATGGCGTCAAAGAGGCAAAACTTACGGACTGCAGCTTTAAGTAAACCCAGATAGGGTGATCTAATAAACATAGAGAGTTGTTATAGGCGACGGCAAAATATCTAAACCGCTAAATGCCCTGACTGACCAGTCAGAAACGAGTATTCCTGAAAGCCATGTACTGAATACATATGTAGAGTAGATCTGTAAACAGTTTTTCCCAGTATTTTTTTCCATGGCATCACATTATACTAAAATATGTATTGTTGTAAATGCAGTGCATGTTAAATCACTCTTGTATATGGGATGTCAAAGCTTGAGAACACCCAGTGTGGAGAGCAACACTCCTGAACATAATTCATAGAGTGTGTTTGGTGACACATACTAAATGACATTTTAGTGCATTTAATGTCCAACACTTATGTTTTAATGACATTTATGTTTTGTCTCAGTGGTCCACAGAGGTTGAATCCAGACTTTTTTATAGCCAGTGGGGCATTAAATATAATTGTGTTGTCTTTAGTTTGATGTCTCGTGGACCCACATGGGTCAGAAAACACCTAATGGATGGACAATGTGAACACGCTGTCGCTGTTCAAATGGGTGGAAGGTTTTATTTAATTCACGGTATGTTGGAGAAAGGAATATTTAAAATGAGAAGCGATATAATGTGATATTCAAAATGCACTTAACTCTAATAAGGGTAGAGAGGATTTTTAGATGCATGTTATTTTTTTCTCTGCTTAATTTGTATGCCACGGAACATAAAATGATCCTAAGGCAATAAATACCAGTGCTGGAATAACATCAGTTGGATCATCAATCTCATTTCATTTCTCACTGAAAGACTGTTTCACAAACCATATAATGATAATCTGCCTTTTTCTGTCAAGTATAGATGAATTACAAGTGATTCTGATGGCCAATGTTAATATAATAATACTGACCCCGGCAACCGGAGGGTACTCGGGTTCTAGTGCACTCAAACACCTATGTTGTCTTTACAAGTGTTTAGGCTAAAGTAATCAAATTATCCTCAAGAGTTAATTTGTTTTCTCTTAGGAACAAATCTCTGAACAAAATTTCCTTAATGAGCTTAATGATGAAATCTGTGTCAATGTATCTGTTTTGACATTTTGGCTTACAGCCATTTAAATAAGCTCTTTTTTTTTTTAGCAAAAAGTTGTATTTCTTTCCACACAGCTGCTCTGTCATTCCATTATATTTGTTTCCAAGTACATGTGATAATCACTTTTGTTATTTGACTATCCAAGAGGGAGTTATTCAAATAATTGTTATAAATGTCTTTAATCATTGCAGTCGTAAACAGAAAAGGAAAAAGGTCACAGCCTTCTCTAAAAACTGTATGGGGAGAGTGTTAAAACACTAATGCTGACTTGTAAAGCTCCTTGATTTAAAGGGGTCATATGATGCTGCTAAAAAGAACATTATTTTGTGTATTTGGTGTAATGAAATGTGTTTATGCGGTTTAAGGTTCAAAAAACACATTATTTTCGAATAGGTTATAGTTATAGTAACGACTTATTGAACAGTATATATATAAACTATTTATTTAAAGCTTTATTGAATATACAGTTATTGAATATCTTTGTAATATATTTGATTGAATAGGTTATAGTTATAGTAACGACTTATTGAACAGTATATATATATAAACTATTTATTTAAAGCTTTATTGAATATACAGTTATTGAATATCTTTGTAATATATTTGAATTAATTTATTTGTGTTAGGTATTCCACAGCAACTGCATTATAGGCCTTTCACAGACAAACATTCTGGCTGTTTTGATGTGATATTCCATTTAGCAGTGTGTTAAAGCAATTTAACTGAAATGTTTGTTTTATTATAGTCTCGCCTTCTGCTCTTATTTTTTCCCTTCAAATTACAGTATCAGTAGCAGCAGTGACATTACAACACGCGCACTTGCAACTCGAGGCGCACGCGCAGCATCACGCGCTTCCAGTAGGAACGCACGCAAGAGACGGGATGCATTAAATGCAATGATGGCGACAGCAGCAGAGGAGATCTCAGAAAACACTGTGACACCAGTGTCTTTCAAAAGCGCAAGGAAAAACCAGGATAGACCCTGGAAACTGAGCTTTATTTATCTGCAGTGCTGTGAGTATCAGGGGAGAGAGTGAGAGATCGATGTGTGATAGCAACGCAGAGGTCTAAAATACCCACCCCGCACTATATCACTGAATTGAACATTTAACACCATATTGCATAACGGACAGAGCACGTTACATCTTTATATCTCTCCTGACTTGCCGTCTTCATGTCCAGTTCAGAGATACAATACCATGACGTCATTCTCCTCAGTTAGCGTGCACCTCACACGCATGCATGAAGCTTTTTTTTTCTAGTCTTTTCTCTTGACAGGAGTTGTTATTTGATCTTTTCCGGTGTTATTTTTATGCGTTATGGCTTTGTTTATTGTCAAAGTGTAATTTGAGAAATTTAACAGTTTCTTTAAGTTCGTCATAGGCTTGCTTAAACGTCAACCAGCATCTGAGGGGATTCATGTTGAGACAATTCAAAATATAATTGAAAAGAGTCGTCTATCCGAAATGACAATTCTGTCATCATTTACTCACCCTTGTGTTGTTCCAAACCCGTGTGATTTGGTTTCTTCCGCAGAACGGTAAAGGAGAAACAGCTGTTAACAGATCAGTGAGTCAGTGAGTTAACGAATAATTCCGATCGGTTTCTTCTACTGTCTCGTCCGAGTTAGTTGAAAACAGTACATCTTTCACAGTAAGGGTTTTCTAAGCTGTAAATAAAACAAAGACTAACGGAGCAGGTTCAAGAGAATACTATTTCTGTCTTTCTACTTCAAAATTTCACGTTTAATTAAACCCGTTTTCTCGTCGTTTCTTTGTAAGTATTTGTGAAATTTAATAGCAGTGTTATTGTCTCATAAATGCACCAAGGAACCAGGGGAAACTAGGGTGGATATTAAGATTTAGTAGTGAATGACAGTATGAAAGTTCGATCAATACTGTTATATGGACAATAAAAATAGAGAGTATTATGATGTTCAAAATTCGGTTAAGTTCAATAAGTAAAGTATATTCTTAGATTGGGTCATGTTTAATAATACATTATTTCTCATGGATAAAATATGAACAGACAAATGTGAAACATGTTTATGTAGGGGAAATGTATACCGTATAACAGGGTTCCTCAAATCTTGCCCTGGAGGGCCAATGCGCTGCAGAGTTTAGCTCCAACCCTGATCAAACTCACCTACCTGTGATTTTCTAATGATCCTGAAGACATTGATTAGTATGCTCAGGTGTGTTTGATTAGGGTTAGAGCTAAACTCTGGAGGAAAGTGGATCTCGTGGGCCAGATTTGAGGATCCCTGCTGTATAAGGTCATACTTTATTTTAAGGTCTAATTCTCGCTATTAACAAACCATTAGCTACGACTTTTGCCTCGGTAAACTCCTAATTTGCTGCTTATTCATAGTTATTATAAGGTAGTTGTTAAGTTCAGGTATTGGGTACACTGTAAAAAAAATAAGTGTAATTTTAACTGTAAAATATTGTAAAAATGCTACGGGAAAAAAACTGTTAATAGGTTAACAGTAAGTTCCCGTGCTATATACAGGGAAAAACTGTAAGATATCTAAACAGACATTTCATGTAATTTTACAGTAAAATGCTGTTAATTGTACAGTTTTTAAAAGTAAAAATAACAAATCAATGTATAATGTACAGTCAAAAACGGTAAACTGATATTCCCAGAATTCCCGGCATGACACTCCACATTTGAAAGTATTTTGTTTAAATAATCATGTTTTTTTTTTAATAGTTTTTGTTGTTAGTTATGTATATTTGGGCTTTATGTTACATCTTCTGTTGTTTAATGAAAGTTGAATGCATTATTTAAGTATCATGTGTGTTACCAAGATGGTGTTTTGTGTTTGGATGAATGACTCTGTGCACCTTCTGTATATTAGTATATACTTCTGCTTGTGGCGAAGCTACTTGTGATGAGCTTTGATTCTTCGTGTGGCTTTCTCTTTTACCACCTGCGTTATTATGGTGGTTGTCAGTATGTTAAAGGTACAAAACAGATTTCAATAGCAGTGTGCATTGTTGAATTTACTGGTTTACATTTACATTTTCATGTTTGTAAATTACAGTTTTATACTGTAAAATTTACAGGTTTTGGCCATAAATGTGTTTACAGTTTTTCTGTATTTTTTAAAACTACAGGATTTGTTTTACAGTGTAGGATTAGGGATGTATATGGTCATGCAGAGTATGTGCTTTATAAGTAGGCCTACTACTAACCAGCTAATATGTTAAGGCATGCCAATAAGCAACATAATAGTGAGAATTGGTCCCTATACTAAAGTGTAACCGGAGATATCGTAAGATATATATTGCTGAATCAGGAGATTCAGACAATTGTGCATGAGGACCACGTTTATGTTGCTTGTTGATTGTAATTTTCAGAACTTAACGGCACCTGGTATCTGTTTACTTTCATTGAAAGAAAAAGCAGAGTTAATATTCTGCTAAACATCTTCCCTTGGGTTCAACGCGAATCAACTATTCCTTTAAATGGCCATAGAAAGCACCCCTGCTTTATGTTTCTGGTTACAGCTGCACGTGCTGTGCTGTTGTTTTAGTAGAAAGCCTGCAGATGTTGTTATTGTATGGGATGATATTATTGGCAGAGTAGCTGCATGTATGTGACAGCTGCGTAAACCTTTTAGGCCTATTTTATGTGTAAACTGCTTGGTTTTGTTGCTCGATCCAGCCATCAAGCAGAAGCGTGTATATACTGACAGCTCCTGTTGTTTGAACAGCATCAGGCATAATTTTCATTGTGTCTTCAATTTTTCTCCTGTTTTATATCCCTAAGTAGATTTTAGCAAGCCGATAACACAATTACTGTCTGCATTGTGATTTCCAGAAATGAGGTTTATATAGTGCAAGTACATAAAAATTCAACAACCATCCATTAATCAGACCTAATATGAGAGACCTGCAGGAAAACGCGTTCCGCAGCGAAACTTGCATGATGTTGAAATTAAACGGCTGCGTGAGGATGTTTCTTGACTTGGCTGGTTGCCAGAGCGACTGATATCGGCGTCATTAAAATGCCATCATAGTTACTTTGCTACTTCTGTACTTACTTATTGTCATCCATCATCTTGACTGTGAGTGTGGGCGTAATTCAAATCCGCAAATAGCTGCCCCGTAATTCTGCCTGCGAAGATTGTATACAGTATTTCAGGCATTCTGTCAATTAATCAAATCTGCCCATTTACCAGCTTTACCGAGACTTGTTCTTTCTGTTATTTGCTAGCTTACGGCGTTGACGAACCTCTTTCATCTCGCAAATTTCATTTCCTGGCATGTCATATTATTACACAAACTCATATCTCTGAGCTGAGAGTTTATTTAGGGGCCTGATGACATGGCCATGCTGCTTTTACAGATAACAAAAGTTGTTTTTTTCTGGTATTTTTAGACATGAAATGCTAATATCACTCTTTGCCGACGAGAATACCTGGTTTGTTGTACTTTGAGGCAGATAAAAAGCCTTCAAGGATCATTTTTCTCTTTTAACAATAAGTGTTTATTCCCTGATGATATTCGTGCATCTGTAACTAATCCTGCCCAAACATTTACACTGTAATTGGAAAATCAAATGCTATCTGTAGTGTCAGCAAAGTCAATTTGAACTTTTCAGTCTGGCTTCTCATTCGTGACTGCCGCTGTTATTTCTCTTTGAGAGGCTAATCAGAAGCATCTTATTAATATGCATCAAAGGGCTGTGGCGTAATTTTTGTAATTAGGCCAGAGGAGAAGTGTTTATGCTTAAGTTTTTTCTCTCTCTCTCTTCTATGCAGCACAGTTCTTCTTGCATTGCTTCTCTCATTTCACTGTACAGCTGCTCTTCAATCCTTACCTGCACACATGTAAATCTTGACTGCCACCTCGGGTTAGAGCTGAAAGAGTTGAGCTGTGTTAAGACAAGGTGACATTGTGATGGTTTGATAGGGAGGATCTTTTATTTGATCAAAGTTTTTATACTGATAGCATTAATATCCCTCTCTCTCTTGTATGTTTGTTGGGCTAATTTGATTATGCTTTCAGACAGCAATAAGAGTGGACTAATCTCAGCTTCATTTAACTTATTTTGGCATTATTGACTAAGTTTGCCAGAAATTTTCCTTTTTTATTTTTTATTGTGCATTCAAAACAGCCCCTGAACTGAAATAATAGCTACTAACATCCAAATTAAAATAAAACACTACTGTAAATTGATCAAAAATGACAGTAAAGCCATTTATAATGTTACAAAATAATTTCAAATAAATGCTTTTTTACATTTTCTATTCATCAGAGAATCCTGAAATAAAGGTGCCATGGTTTTCCACAGACATATTAAGCGGCACAACTGTTTGCTAACATTGATAATAATAAGAAATGTTTTAATGCATCAAATCAACATATTAGAATGATTTCTGAAGGATCATGTGACACTGAAGACTGGAGTAATGATGCTGAAAATTCAGCTTTGTATCAGTACAATTTAAAATAGAAAACATTTTAAAATGTAATAATATTTCACAATATTGCTGTTTATTCTGTAGTTTTAATCAAATCATAGTTCATCATTATTGTCAAAATACACAAAACCAAATGAATAATAGGTTAGATCAATCATAGGAAAATTCGGTTCTTTTTTTTTAACTGATGAACTGTCCCTCGTTTCCATTTATAGTTATGTGGTCAACATCATGTATCATTTATGTACATTTGTTCATCCAGTGCACAAATCAGCTTCCCTGTTACCACAGATGATGTGAATTATGAATACAAGAAATACATTCATTAATTCTGTTCTGTTATATTAAACATTTGAACACATGTTTTCTCTCCACAGATTTTTTAACAATTGCTACAATACTGGGGACCGGGATCCTGGGTATGTAAAATCTTAGTGTGCAATTAAAAATATACCAAATAGCATTATGCTGATTTATCTAATTTAGTCCTTGTTATTTTTTGCACAGCATATAAGACAGATGCTCACTGATCCACAGCAGTTAAGAAAAGACTGCAGAAGATCTTATTTTCTTTAATTAACTATTGGAATGGAAAAGGAAGGAATAAAATCCATGCATGAGAACATTAGCAGGCAAAATGGAGTTAAACATAATTTCTCAATGGGTTTTCAGCAAGACTATATTCTGTTTTGTTAATGATATACCCAGGCTTTATGGTCTGAACAGTAGCAGGTATATATTTATAAGACACCGCAATTACATGGTGCATTGAATTTAACTGTTCTGTTTCAGTGAGATTTAATAGTTGTTAAAAAAAAGACATTTCTCTTTTGATTTCCTCCTATCTGAGTTAAATCATTTTAAAGTGTTCTTCTAGCCATAGTAAAATTACCACCATCAAATGATTCAGTCTAGAGATAATATCTGATATGAGTGGCTGAATATGTGAATATGTTTGCTTTAATATAAGGCCATATAGATATATTCAGAATACATCAGATTCTGTCGTGACATAATCATAAGGTTTTTTTTGTTTTGTTTTTGTAGGACTGCCTGTAACTATCGCTCGGGCAGGTCTGGTGCCTTTCTTGATATCCTTCCTTGTAGGCTTTCTAGTGCAGGTAAGACATTTTTCTTTTTTTCGTTGTTGTATTTATTCTGACATTGTTTTGGATTCTTAGCTCCATTTCAAACGACTTTAACGTTTCAAAACTGACATGGTTTTTCAAAACCGCTGCTTCTTTTGGTAATTATGAGGTGGCTTCTTTTTCTATTCATATTTTCGTCTTCTTCTTTTATTGAACCATTTTCTGACATTTGATGGAGTTGATTTTGACTTCACAGTATCTACAGTTCTAAAGCAGATCTTGCGTTTTGATAATAACATGACATTGCGACTGACATTTGTCTTGTTTGACATTTAAGAGAGACTTATTGTGAAAAAATGTCTGAATCTTCCAGCTTTGAAAAACTTACTTATGCTGCTGTCTTTGATTCTTTTCAAAATTCAGTTCCTCTTTTAGAACTTTTGTACTATTGCAGCACAAAAAAATTAGGCAGCAGTTTTATTTTAACAACAAAATATTCAACAATTTACACTGACCGCAAACCATCAGCCACAGAACTCGACAGGATGTTCAGCAGACTTCCACAAATTAAAAAAAAAATAAATAAATCATAAAAACCTACACAAATGCATATAAATTTAAATGAAACAGTCAGCTTTTAAGAGCACACCGGTATCTTGATGGTCTTTAAACTGCCATTTTTTTCAAACGAACATATTTTCTGGATTTTCTTGCAAAATTAGAAAACATTTTGTCTGCAATAACTTTAGAATAAATGTTGATTCATTCTCTTTTAGGCTCTGCTCATTTACCTGTTTGTAGATTTGCTTCAACGATGCCGTTTAGCCCAACTTGAGGCATTGAAGGTAAAAAAATGACACTACCGTTCAGAGGTTTGGGTACAGTAAAATTTTATTTTTCTATCACATGAATACATTTTATTTTACAATATATTAACAAAGAAAACAGTTATTTTGAATTGTAGTAATAATTTTTAAATATTACTGTTTTACTGTATTTTGATCATTAATGGAAAATAAATGCAGTGAGCATATGAGACTTCCAAAAATATATTAAAAAAAAATCTCTCACAACCTCTGAACAAAATTATAAAAGTGTAATTGCATTCACAAATGAGGCAAATGCACAATAGCTAGTTTAGTAGTAGAATGATAATGTCAAATCAGTTAATTGTGTTGCTGAAGATGATGTATTCTGGTGTCCTGTGCCAGACTGCAGAAACTGAGAGGATCTTAATGGAAGAAGTCGGTTTTGCAGAACCTCCGACACAAAATGCAGAAGAGGAAGAAGATGGGGAGGAAGTGGAAGAGGCAGGTATGGCACATTATAAAAAGTTACTGAATGAAGCATCCGACTCTATGACTCTATTTATTTATGGTTTGTTTTCATTTTATGTTATTTTAATATTTTTTTCCTAAATATGCCGGTTAATCAAATGTTTGAAGAAGATTATTGACTGAAGTGTTTCTAATGAAGATTTGCATGCTTTGCCAGTTCATAGGGTTTTGCTAGTCTATTCATTTTCAGTGCAATTGAAATGAGAAAAATATTTTAGGATCTAATATCCTGCAATGCAGCATTGACTCCTAAGTCTTTGGAATACTTATTATCCACAAGAGATATGATCCTCAAAGCCAATATTTTGATATGAAATACACTGTTAAAAAAAGTGTCTGCTGAACTGCTATGATAATTTATGTATTTTTTTTTAAACTAAATGTCTTGACTGAATTTACAAGGGTAACAATCCGCTAACGGATCATTTTGAGTATAGTACCAAACACACAAACAGAGGTTACTAAATGTGACAAGAAAATCAGCAACATTGTAAATAGAATGGAATGGAAATGGTTAAACAAGGCAACTATAATTTTTCATGCCCCATGCTAGGAAGAGGGAAAATGGAACCACAGAACCATGCTTGCTCGATAGTAAGTACATCAAATGCTGTTTTATTTGTTGATTTTATTTTTAGAATTATTACATGGTCTACTCGTATTTAGATAACCTTAAAGTTTTTAATAAAGACTTGATCCTTGGATTTATATATCTCTGTGATTTCCCATCTCTGTAGGTATTACTTTACCATTGTTGTTTAGAGGCCAAGGCTCAGTGGTAAATTTGGCGCTGGCACTCATTTAAAGTAAACATATTTGTATTTGCCTTCATTCTTGCTGTTTTCCCCGCTGTTTAACTGGTTAGACGGGAGGTGGTAGGCCACGTAAAACAGTAGGAAGTATAGCAGGAAACAGATGGCAGCTGTATTGTTTCTTTGCTAAAAGGACTACAGGGACTGTTAACGGAACCAGATCGGGGAGTAACGCAGAGGCTACGCTGAAACGCTTTAGTATTAGCGCTAACTAATCAGGGCTCATCTTGGCCCACGCAACAGAGACATTAAGTATTTTTGACATGAGATGGAGGGAATAGACAGCTAATGAAGATGAATGAGGCAAAGAGAGGGGGCCGCCCTGTCAGCGGGGATGATGGGCGAGAAAAGAAGCCTTCCTGTGAACGTCAGTGGGAATCACAGCCATCTGACACAGACACACAAATTGTCACTGACCCACATGGTACTGAAGTAAAAAACGGTAACTTACTGTAAATATCCTGAACTTGGTTTAAGCTGCGTATCCTCATTATTATCAAGTTTTATACAACAGTTCTTTCTGGTCCTTAAATCTGATTGGCTGAGAGGAGTGCAATATTCTAGTGATAACAGAGCTATAACTATTTCACCATTTGTATCTCTCCGTTTGCGGTATTTCTCACAGCGAGTGTCATGGTGGATGCCCAGACCACTATAATTTTATATATAATAGTTTTTGTGTAACAAAATGTAGTTTTAAGAGTTTTTTAAGGTGAGAATGTACTTGTTTAGACTTAAAATTATCAGTTTATTAATAAAGATAACGTCTATTTGAAAATTTGCTTCAGCGTTTTCGGAGATATAAGCTCCAGGGCGTCAGCAGACGTTCAGCGCTCATGAACCCGCTGAGGTAAAGCAGCCTTACCTCGGCCAGATCTTCTGGAATTTGCCATTTGTGGTAAATCTAATGGGCAGTCTTTGGTCTCATTAATCTATTATTTGTTCCAGAGCAAATAGTTTTAGCTGAGGGCAAAATCTCATCACGTTGCATTTTATATAATTTTAATGCTGTATATCAGAGCGCTGCCTTTGTACTTTTGACTGAATTGCCTAGCAACTTTTATGATGACTGTTGTTGTTTATTAAATATTATTATTCAATAATAATATTTTATATAAATAATAGAAGTATTTAATAATAGTATTTAGTATTGGGAAACTGTGTGTGTTTGTGATGGTGATTAGTTACTTTATTCTGCCATTTGATGGTGACAAGAGACTTGATTAGTGAGTCAACATTAAAGACTTTTATATTAAAAGAGACTGAAGCAGAGTTGTAAACAAGGAAGTTATTTTTGCTTTCAACAACAGCTTGTAAGACCCAACCAACAAATGCACTGAGCAGCACTGTCATTGTAAATCACCCTTATGAAAGGACAGTACGATAAAGAGCCTATCGCTTTCCTCAGTGGATATTCACACTATTTATGCTGAATATGAGATTGAGTTGAAGAAAGAATGCTGTATCAGATGAAGGTAATCACACTCACTTAGTCTATCTCTCTCTCGTAATACAATGCATAATACAGTGAGCTTTTAATAATTACACCATAAATAATATTTACACTGTAAATAATTAAAGTCTACTGGCTTTCAGAGTCAACATATTACTTTTTGGCTAGGGGTAAAGCAAGGAAAAGTACACGTTTAGATGAACAAGGTGATATAATGGAATGCACTCATGGATGTAGGAAAAATGATTTATGATCCGCAGGATTTCTTTTTAAGATTTACGATAGTCGTCTGTTTCTGTCAATGGTATTTTTTTAATTGTAAATGTTTAAATCTATCTGTCTATCTGTCTGTCTGTCTGTCTGTGGGTGTGTGTGTGTGTGTGTGTGTAATATAATTACAATTATAAAAATATAACGTATAGTATAACATTGCAGACTAAATTGTCTATCATCATGGTAGAAGTTGCCTAAAATCTTCATAAGTCATTTTTTAGAATCTGCTGATGAAACTAGCAGGAGTATTAATAATAATTTTAAAATTAAGAGATTATTAAATAAAATGTAACGTGACAATGCAACCTACTAAATTTAAGCAGTAATTCATATTTAAAAAGGTACATTTGTGTTTACAGTGTATGATAAATGACAAATGCTGTAGAACAATCAAGAATTTATAAAAACTGTTGTAAACCATATTAAATGAAAACTTTTTAGAAGCTTGTCAAGCCATTTAATGTTTTGTCTGTATTCTTAAATTAAGTATTGCATTAAATTGAATGCAACTGCATGTGTGAGAATAGTTTTTACAAACAATTTACAGAGTTTGTTCGCTTATGTTTCATTAACGTGGCCCATGGTTTGAAAAGTTGAAACACAGCTAACCATTGCCTATCTTATGCAGTGAATGGGTGCCGTTCAGATAATGGCTTTACTGCACACCCATTGTTCATTTGCACCCCTGTGAAATTAGGAACAACAATGCATACTTTGTGGGAAAAGTTTGACTTTGCTTTCTGCAATATTCCTTTCCATCTTTTTGCACTGTTAACTCATAGTTAAATGCTTTGTCTGTGATATCTTCCAAACAGCCACTTGCTTCAAGGTGATAAAAATTCCCTTTAGACTTCTTGTGGTTTTCTTTAAAGAGAAGCAGACCTCGATTATAGCACTTCATTTGTTTGTGCTGAACTGCTTTCAAATCAGCAGTTAAATAGAGTTTGACGCAGTGTTCGAAATTAACTGGAGGAATATCATTTAAAATAAATTGGTTGCTTGGAATATTTCTCACTATGCTTAATGAATGACTTCAAATATAAGGCAGTCAGCGTTCCATCAAGGAAATCTTTTAGGAAAGATAAGCATTTTACAAAAGTCAGCGAGACTGTGCCAATTTGTTGTGTACTTTATTCAAAATGCAGACAGCTGAACCAACAGAAACACTTTGCTTCTTTATTTCACTCTATAAGTCTGAACCTAGCAGTGCTTCTTCATTGGTGGGTCACAGGTTTGTTTAGCAGGGAAAAAATTATGATACATGCAAATAATAAAACACAGCTGACTTGTGCATATTAGATATGTTCAAGTCTTTTGTTGTTGATGTCAAAAGTCCAATCAAACTGTACAGTATTTTGACAGAAATACATTCATAAGTCATTTGACAATAGGATTAATTCAAATGCAATATTTGGCCCAGGGATTGTCCCATGTGTTAATCTGGTAAAGCACACCATTTATGTATTCACAAATTAAATAATATTCCATTGACATGTCAATAATTTTGCGTGTTTACCCTGTGCATCATATTAATATTTTTTATGTTTTATAAAAGTATTGTTTATTGAATTGAACAAAGTAAAACTTTTAAAGCAGTGCATTTTCTTGTAAAATTGTACACCAATAATTGTTTTCTTCAAAAATAATAATAATAATATATATTTTATATACACTGCCATTCAAAAGTCTAGGATCAGTAAGGTTTTTAATGTTTTTTTTTAATGAAGTCTCTTATGATCATCAAGGCTGTATTTATTTGATCAAAAATACAGAAAAAAAACTGTAATATTGTAAAATATTATTGCAATTTCTAGTATTGGTTTTCTATTTTAATATACTTTAAAATATAATTTATTTCTATGATGCAGCTCTGAAATTTTGTCAGCCATTACTCCAGTTTTCAGTGTCACATGATCCTTCAGAAATCATTCTAATATGCTGATTATTATCAGTGTTGAAACTGTTGTGCTGCTTAATTTTAAATTTTTTTTGGAACCTGTAATACTTTTTTCTTTGATTCTTTGATGAAAAAAGTTTAAAAAGAACAGCATTTATTAAAAATAAAAGTATAAATAAATAAATAAAAACTGTTATTTTAAATTGCAATAATAATAGTTAACAAAATTACTTTTTTTCTGTATTTTTGATCAAATAGATAAAGCCTTGAGCATAAGGAAAATAAAAATATATATATGTATATATATGTGTGTGTGTGTGTGTGTGTGTGTGTGTGAACAGAAACTATTTTCATTGTGAAATTGCTTATAAATTTCACAATTTAATTACGAAGAAACAACAGATAACATATTGAATTGAATGAAGCAGAATTTTTTACTTTTTGCTACTTTGAAACTGTTGTGCTGCTTAATTTTAATTTTTTTTTGGAACCTGTAATACTTTTTTCTTTGATTCTTTGATGAAAAAAGTTTAAAAAGAACAGCATTTATTAAAAATAAAGTATAAAAGTATAAATAAATAAATAAAAACTGTTATTTTAAATTGCAATAATAATAGTTAACAAAATTACTTTTTTTCTGTATTTTTGATCAAATAGATAAAGCCTTGAGCATAAGGAAAATAAAAAAATATATATGTATATATATGTGTGTGTGTGTGTGTGTGTGTGTGTGTGAACAGAAACTATTTTCATTGTGAAATTGCTTATAAATTTCACAATTTAATTACGAAGAAACAACAGATAACATATTGAATTGAATGAAGCAGAATTTTTTACTTTTTGCTACTCAGTAAGAAGGAGTTTGCATCTGTCATTTGGTGTTAGATTGTCAGATACTGGTAAGGTCTGGCAAGTCAGATTGAGTTTTTAGAGAGAAAGACTTGCTCATATCCCAGCAAATCCCCCATAGGCCCACACTGAGCCCAGCGGTATATTCTTTTACCACACGATCAAGGTGCCTTTCATGGTCATCTGTGCTATTATACTCATAAAATGCTTGAAATTAATAACCTATCTGTGTTAATGCACTTTTAAATAAAGCATTAATGCTAAAGATTTGCTTTATTACTGCAGGCTGGGCGTGCAGAGCACTATTTTCTCCTAGAGCCCTGCTTAATTTATATGCCAGGTTGACAGTGTCATCAGATAGGTTTTGCAATGCCCTAGCATTCTATGATTCAATTAGGCTTTCATGCTTGGGCTGCACGGTTGGCTCGCTGGCGTTTGATAAGAAGCCCATTAAAAAGATAGATGTCTCTGAGCATAGAAATGCACTGTAAATGATTCCCCATCGCTATCTGCTTAGTGCTGAATATGAGACTGTGTGTTCCAGAAAACACGATAGAGAGCCAATAGGCATTCATCATGGAGGAAATTTAACAGTAACATTTCAGACAATTTTCTGCATGCCCTGCCAGACATACAGGGTTAGTTTGGTGTGATCAGCTGTGCGACTGGCTTTCATTTTTGCAAATTGGATTGATCTTCAGTAGCATAAGGTGAGGTGAGGTGATGTGGCTCAGATTTAAAAAGAAAACATGAAAATAGTAGCTTAGAATTCCACAACACAATTTCATCATGAAATCTCAATGCTAGTCTATATTTATTTATTATACTGTACCTGCAAGTAATCTTAATATTATCATATTAGATATCTGCATTGAGCAAATTAAAATATATTACCTGTTGATCCTCTGCAGTGAAGAGTCCAAACAGCTGATAAAAAATAAAAATAACAAATCACAATAATCCTGCATGTTTGTAAGAAACAAATATACCATTAAGATGTTTTTTAACATTAAACCATCACTGATTGGCTGTCAATATTTGTCCATAATTCATAATAACTCTTCCTTCAAATAAAACATTTTCATTGAGTGGTTTACATACATGACTGTGAATCATTTGGGTAATCTCATATTTAAACAGTTCTCACTTTTTTCTTCCACTCTTTTGTTTCTTATTGATTGGCACACCACCACCACTAAGGTCTCATTGTTATGTTGGCTGCTTTGTGATCATTGCTTTTTCTCATACATAACAGTCTGCAAAAGAATGTTGGGCTTTTTTTGTCTTCATACAAAGGTGTACACAGTCTTGCTTTTTATCGCAATGTTGCTTGGTTACCTTTTGGTTATCATTGTTGTCATGAATTGGTTTTATTATTGCATTGATCTTGCCTTGTATGCTTAAATGGCTCAACAACTGTGATGGATTCTAAGCAATAGTAAACTGTAGCTGGTTTGAGAGAGTGCTCAGCAAAGACTAAAGACACAGGGCCTGGCTACACTTGTGTGCTGACAAACAGACTGTGTCCAAAAGCAAAATGTAGTGGTAATTTGTTTGAGCAGTCCCACTGGTCTCTTTATTGCAGTCGCCACTCATTTCATCCACGTATCAGCTAGTATGCAGTAGAGCTGGGTCATATAGTTAATATTCACAGCATATTTACAGTGATTTGGCTGATAAATATAAAATATCATAGTAATTTCAATGTGCCATTGTTTTTGCAAATACATTATTGTTTTGTGAGAATTAGAGCGTTATGACAAATACTTTATCTTTAAAGTTCTATAAAGTTCAGTTAGTTTAAACTCTCTTTAGTTATTTATTTAAAATGTATTTTTATATATATTAAAACATTAAATTTACTATATTATATGACTAAGGTGGGCAATATGACTATATTATATGACTAAGGTTTATATACATGATCATATCAAATGTATTTATTTAAATAGTTTACATTTTGCTTTTCTAAAACGTATTAAAATTATAGGACAAATCTATATATTTTAAAGATTTTAAATAATTAAAAAAAATAGATTTTATGTTTTTATATTGCAGCACTGGTTCATCAGCAGCCACTTTTTCTATGTCCATTTTAACTGCTAAGATGTCTGCTTTAAATGCATCTTACAGAAACAGCCGTTTAGTCCACAGTGCTATTTATGGTCATATGATCCTGACCACTGGACCTCTTGGAAAAGCTCCCTCTAAGAATCTCTTTACGGAAAAGCCACCTAGACAAGGAGAGCTTTGCTGATGATCTGTAAGATTTGTCACACAGTGTTAAATTCCACAGAAAGCATCAACAACTCTGAAGTATATCAAGTTACAAAGCTGTTTTGTTTTGCCAGACAAACTTTTTTCTCTCTCCCACTCTTTCTCTCACTTTTCCTATCACAGTCTTTCCCTCAAGACTTGCTGTCATCCTACATTTTCAGGGATAGACATGATGACAACTGTTTTGAAATATTCATGTTTCTTTTTGGTGTGACTTGCATGTTACTCTTTCCATCTTGTACAAGTAGGTTTTTGAGAAGGGAAATATTGTTAGGTCTTGCTCCAAGTTTACAGCAGGACATTGATTCAGTATGTTGGGCTAATTTGTGTGAAGAACTTGCATTTTTAACTTGAAAACATAATTACATTCCAGATTTGATTGATGGACAGTAAATAGACGTTGGCGGGGGCATTTGGATGCTAGATGCCTGTCTGAGCAAGCTTTGAAATGGTTTGACAAATTTTCTTTCCTGTGTTGACGTATTTCCAGCTGAAACAGGACATTGGAACATAACGAAGCCTTTGTTCTTGTCTTTTAATAGCCAAAAGCCTAGTTTACATCATAACCCAGTTCGCTCATGCTGGTAGACACTGTATCTACACCATCTGGTCACAAAAAGTGCCTTTCTTCACTGACAGTCATTCAAAAGTAGCCATGCATTCTGACAAAATGCATTTTTGTAAGAAAATAAAAGTGTAAAATGGTCTTTTGTTTTCCCTTGTCTGCTGGCTTTCACAGCTCAGGATATGCTAGTGAATAATCTGAGATGGATTTTGGTTCGTTTTCTTGAAAGATAAAAGCTGCAAATATTACTGTAACAGATCGGCCAGGCTCCACCACCACCCAATCACAACGATCTCTATCACCTGAGTACTGAGCACCTGCACCTGTCACCAATCAAGCACCTCATCAACCAGCCTGCATAAAAGCACACACCTCAGACACCCTCATTGTCCGGTCTCGTACACGCGTAGAGGACTCTCTGACTTTACTACTGCTGCCATTTGAATACTTCCTGCATTACTTACCTCCTGTATTCCTCCTAGTGTCTCCAAGTGTTTCCTGTTCCTCCTAGTTCCTGGATCGCTGAGGTGTGTGCTCTTCTGTGTGCATTCCAGCTCCTGTAAAGGAAAGGACTCTGATCATTCCACTCATCATATCCTTTAAACTGTTCTACGAACTATACACTCACCGTGTCATCACCTGGATCCTACACCCGTACGCTCTGTAACCAAATAAACTTGATTGCTATACTAACCTGTTGCGTCAGACCTCTTCGGTTACAAAAGACCGGACCAACACCAACGGCACAGATGAGTCACCCCGATCTGTTTCAGGAGCTCGTAGACTCACTACGACGCATTCTTCTGAATCCACCGGCATCGTCACCATCACCGACACCGCCGCCCTCACCACCCATCACCTCCTCCATTCCAACCAGCACTTCTTCGCCTACCATCATCGCTAGTCCCATGGCCCGATCGGCGCCTTACTCTGGCTCGGCGGAGGAGGGCAACGGGTTCCTCCTGCAGTGTAATCTCACATTTCAAATGCAACCGCAATCATATCCCACTGACACCTCCAAAATTGCTTTTATTATCTCCCTGCTAACAGGACCAGCGTTGCAATGGGCGGAAACAATCTGGGCGCAGGCCAGCCCTGTCATTCAAAATGTACAGAACTTTCTAGTGCATTTTCGCGCTGTGTTTGGAAGGACAGACGGAGATACCGCTGTGGGAGAACAACTCTATCATTTGCAACAGGGTACCATGTCAATTGCCGAATACCCGCTGAAGTTCAGAACTCTCGCAGCAGCAAGTGGATGGAATGAGAGATCGCTGCTGCGATAACTGGAACAACACTATGTCGTAGACATGTACGATATCGTGTGGGCCCCATCACTCTTCGTCTTGGTCAACTTCATTCTGAAGACAATCATCTTCTGGTTCTGGAAGGGTCTACTGCTGACATCATCTTAGGGCGCCCGTGGTTGGTAAAGCACAATCACGTTATGTCTTGGAAGACGGGGGAAGTCCTGAAGTGGGGCAAGGATTGCTTCCCAGACTGCGTCCCCGTGACTCCATCACCAGCCAAGAAACTCACGGAGGTCCTTCCCGTGAATTCAACCTCCGTTGAAAGTCCCATCGAGAAGCAATCCATAGACATTCCAGCCTGCTATGCCCCCTTCAATAACGTGTTTTGCCCGAAACAAGCCTCCCGCTTACCACCACATCGGCCATGGGACTGCGCCATAGATCTCATCCCGGGTGAGCCAGTGCCTCGTGGAAAAATCTATTCACTGTCGCTTCCTGAACAGAAGGCCATGGAAGAATACACAAAGGAGGCGCTGGGTCAAGGTTACATCCGTCCATCTAATTCCCCTGCTGCATCGAGCTTCATCTTCGTGGCCAAGAAGAACGGAGGTTTGAGGCCCTGTATAGCTTACCGAGCACTAAATAACATCACCGTCAAGTTCCGATATCCTCTTCCCTTCGTCCCAAATGCCCTTGAACATCTCCGTGGTGCTACCATCTTTACAAAGTTGGACCTCCGCAGTGCCTACAACCTCATCCGGATACGTGAAGGGGATGAATGGAAGACTGCCTTTGTGACCCCTACTGGCCACTACGAGTATCTGGTCATGCCCTATGGACTTGCCAACGCTAGGGTTGTGACGGTGAGGAAATTTTCCCACCGGTTAATCGATGTGTGACAACACCGGTATCACCACTGGGGCGGGGGCGTTCCCTCTTTTCCTCGCTTTCCTTTTGTAAATAGCTTGGTAAAGCGGCGTGCGCATTTTACTTTCACTCTGAAATCGCGGCAATTCGGCGTAAAGCAATTGTTAGTTTTTAGTTTGTTTGAATTTTTCCTCGCTTTCCGTTGCTTTTAAATAGGTTAAAAGCGCCGTGCTCATTTTACTTTCACTTTTGAATTTGCGGCAGTTAGGTGTCAATTGCTTGAATGCAACAACAAAATACAACGTCAAACTCACTTAAGCCTATATATAAAACATAGAACTTTTATTAACAAATACACCATGCTATAGGGCAGGCTATGCCTAATAACAAATAACTAACTTAAAGTTTAAATGGGCATACAATACTGGAAATAGGCTAAGTAAACGTGTATAATATATAACCAAATAAATAAGAAACGTAGGACGTTTATTAGCAAAACGAGTAAGAAAGCTTGGAGGCACGGCATACACCTTGATGTCAAATAAAATAAATAAATGACACTAAGTTTAAATAAAGTAAAAATCAGCAAACAATGTGGAACCAATTAAATAAGAAACTAATGTTTAAAAAAAACTTCCAAAATCACCTTAGATAAACTGCAAAAGTCAACAGGATTTCAAAATCCAAAATATTGCCAAACAGGTGCTTTTGCATCTCGTTTTGAAACTAAATCATCCGCAATCGTCTTGTCTGTCTCACCTCACTCTTCTTGTCAGTCAGCTCGACTCACTCTCACTGGAGAAATTAAATCTGATCTGTGATGCTGTCATTCGGCACGCTGCATTGAGCATCCGCATTCTGTTTTTAATTGTAGTGTCTGTTCTTTTACTGAACTAAATGATTTTTATTTCTATAAATCAAAACGACGGTGGGGGTCGGTGCCGCGGTGGGCAAGTGACGTAACCAATGTTGCGGCTTAACACCAGTATAACCGTCAGCACCGTCTATCGCGGCAAGCCTAGCCAAGGCTCCGTATTCCAGGATTTCATGCATGAGGTGCTCCGAGAGTTTCTTCATCGATTCGTCATTGTCTACATAGATGACATCCTCATCTACTCCCGGAGCCAGGCCAAACATCGCCAGCACGTTGCGGAGGTCCTCCAATGCCTGAGAGAGCACCACCTATTCCTCAAGGCTGAAAAGTGCACCTTCCACCAACCCACGGTGCAATTCCTGGGGTATAACATTGATCGTACCGGTATCCAGATGGACGAGGGGAAGGTGGAAGCTATAACCTCCTGGCCAGAACCCACTACAATTAAGGAGCTCCAACGATTCCTCGGATTTGCCAACTTTTACTGTCGCTTCATTTCAGACTATAGCAAGATCATCAGCCCACTCACAAGCTTACTAAGAGGGAAACCCAAATCTCTGTCCTGGACACCCGCGGCCTTAGAAGCTTTCTCCTCCCTCAAAAGAGCCTTCACTAGCGCCCCCCTCCTAGTCCATCCAGTGGGGGCAGTGTTGTCCCAGCAGCAGGGGAACCAAGCCAGACTCCATCCATGTGCCGCCTTCTCTAGGAAGCTCAGCCTGGCGGAAAGTAATTATGACATCGGCAACAGAGAACTACTGGCCATCAAGCTTGCCTTAGAGGAGTGGAGGCATTGGCTGGAGGGGGCAGCCCATCCATTCACTGTACTGACTGACAGTAAGAATCTCCAGTATCTACGTGAGGCTAAACATCTGAATCCCCGCCAAGCACGATGGGCATTATTCTTTGCCAGGTTTAACTTTTACCATTACTTATCACCCTGGTCCCAGAAACGTCAAGGCTGACGCCTAGTCACGTATTCACAGTCATGTGGAAGGTCCAGAAGAACCGGAGAGTATCATCCCACCAAAGATGATCATCAGTCCCATTGAATGGAATTCCCCCTCCGTAGCCTCAAACATGGCTCCCAACAATCCGCCGGGCTGTCCTCCAGGATGCCAGTATGTACCTCGAACACAACGCACCCCACTGATTCACTCTGCTCACTTTTCTCGGGGCACTGGCCACCCAGGGGCCAACAACACCCTCTCGCTGCTATGAGATCGCCTCTGGTGGCCCAATATGGCAAGGGACGTGAGAAGGTTCATGCAAGGATGTCCAGACTCTGCCATGTCCAAAAGCCTGTGCCACTTACCATCTGGCAAACTCCTTCCTCTACCAGTGCCAAATCGCCCCTGGTCATACTTAGGAGTGGACTTTGTCACTGACCTGCCACCCTCTGAAGGTAACGCATGTATCCTGGTAATAGTTGATTGTTTCTCAAAGTCATGTCGCCTTCTGCCCCTCAGAGGTCTCCCCACTGCACTGGAAACTGCTGAGCTTCTGTTCAACAAGGTTTTCCGATATTATGGCATTCCCGAAGATATCGTCTCAGACCGGAGACCTCAGTTTATCTCAAAAGTATGGAATGCTTTCTTCAAACTCCTAGGTGTGACCGTAAGCCTCTCGTCCGGATATCATCCACAGTCGAATGGTCAAACGGAGAGGAAGATTCAAGAGGTGGTGCGATTGCTGGGCCGAGTACACCCAGAATTCCCTGCGACAGCCTTCTACTGGTCTCACTCCCTTCCAGTGCGTGCTCTGGTTCCAGCCTCCACTGTTCCCCTGGTCCGGGGAACCTTCTGATATTCTGGCGGTGGACTACTGGTTCCAGGAAAGCGAGAGGGTCTGGGACGCTGCTCACCACCATCTCCAACGGGTAGTGCGCAGGCAGAAGACGGCCGCGGACCTTCGAAGAGCTGAAACACCTACCTATCAACCAGGTCAGAAGGTATGGCTGTCAACTCGGGACATCAAACTGCGCCTGCCCTGTAGGAAGCTCAGTCCCTGATTTGTTGGCCCCTTCACCATCCTGGAACAAATAAACCCGGTGGTTACACTTTACTTGAAGGGGTGTGCGTAAGACTGACATGACGCCTTCATAATCATGACATGACACCTACATAATCATGACATGACACATGTCATGAATATGAAGGGTTTTTATGCATGTTTATGACAACTGTCATTAAGTGTCATTCGCTCAGTTATGTCATTTTTAATGCAAAGATGACATTGTTTGAGATGTCTTTGTTATGGGCTATGGTTAGGGGTAGGGTTAGGTTTAGGTCAAATAATGTCATATTTGCATTAAAAATGACATAACTGAGCGAATGACAATTAATGACAGTTGTCATAAACATGCATAAAACCTCCTTCATATTCATGACATGTGTCATGTCATAATTATGAAGGTGTCGTTTCAGTCTTATGCACACCCCTTCAAGTAAAGTGTTATCAACCCGGTCACCTACAAACTCCAACTCCCCTCACAGTACAGAATTCATCCCACGTTCCACGTATCTCTGCTAAAGCCTCACAATGAACCTGGCTCTCTCCCCACAGAGCCTGGCCAGACGGCGGAACCCCCTCTTCCCTTGATTCTGGATGAGGGGTCAGTCTACAAGGTGAAGGAAATTCTGCAGTCCCGGTGCCGTGGTGGTCAGCTGGAATACCTCGTAGACTGGGAAGGATATGGACCCGAGGAACGCTCATGGGTACCTAGGACCGATATAGTAGACCCCGCCTTAATGTCTGAGTTCCATGCTGCCCATCCTGATCAGCCGGCACCTCGGGGCAGAGGTAGACCACCACGATGTCGGGGTTTTCGGCCCTCAGGAGCAGGCCGTGGATGGGGGAAGTACTGTAACAGATCGGCCAGGCTCCACCACCACCCATTCACAATGATCTCTATCACCTGAGTACTGAGCACCTGCACCTGTCACCAATCAAGCACCTCATCAACCAGCCTGCATAAAAGGACACACCTCAGACACCCTCATTGTCCGGTCTTGTACACACGTAGAGGACTCTCTGACTTTACTACTGCTTCCATTTGAATACTTCCTGCATTACTTACCTCCTGTGTTCCTCCTAGTGTCTCCTGTTCCTCCTAGTTCCTGGATCGCTAAGGTGTGTGCTCTTCCGTGTGCTTTCCAGCTCCTGTAAAGGAAAGGACTCTGATCATTCCACTCATCATATCCTTTAAACTGTTCTACGAACTATACACTCACCGTATCATCGCCTGGATCCTACACCCGTACTCTCTGTGACCAAATAAACTTGATATACTAACCTGTTGCGTCAGACCTCTTCCGTTACAATTACATTAATTAGCCCAGAAAAAAAATTATATATATATATATAATTGTTTTATTTTTTTACTGTTTGCATCACTCCGCTTGAATTTGTCTGTGAGTTCAAGGCAGATTTGTCTCTTGAGATTACATCATTACGCCAGTACGCGAGAAGTGACAATGACGAGTGAGAATCCTTCACTTAGCTAATTCATTCAAAAACAGTGAATCAAAAAATTCAAAATTGGTGATTCTGTGGTGGCTTTTTTTGGAGATATTTTCAAGAATAGCAAAAATATTTATAACTGACTTTATATATCTAAAATGTAAGTTACTTTTTGTTTATTGAACTGTTGTCTGCCATATCAATAGTTTGTAGCAGTTGTATAGTTTTTAGATATTCTTATCATATATTTGGGCTTAGCATACAGTGTGTGTGTGTGTGTGTGTGTGTTTGTTTGTGTAATTCACATCTGGCAAAATGAGTCGGAATGCACACGGCTACTTACGAGCTACAGGCAAAACAAATGCAAAATTTAAGGTTTTCACAAACATTAATTTGTTAAGCCCTCGTATAGCAATCCTAATGCTCCACATAGTAATTAAACATCTAAAATGATATTTGTTTGTATGTTTTCTGAAAGGTCCTCCTTCTTTGTTTTAAAAACTTGCCCTTGTCCATCGGAAAGCAAAGCACTTGCATCTGACATTTTGGTTTTGGTTTTGAAAGGAACATGCAGGAATGAGAATAGAGAATAAAGTGTGGGACTCGATTGATGTTAATAGAGTTCTTAAGAGCAATAAGCCAAGAAGGCGTACAGGTATAACTCAGTCAGTTTTATTTTTGCCCGATTCCAACAAATCATGCATCATTTAAATTATTTTATTTTTTTAATAGAGAATGTGAAAACAGCAATAATACATATACCCTAGTAAAAAGTAATATATTTAAAATACATTTATTATGTATAGTTCAAATCCATTTGCATATTTACTGACATATCCCTCTAGACTTACTGATATAAAAATTATAATTCAACTTAATTGGGATTACTGCCTGTGCACAATGCACATTTCTTAATATTAAGTCTAAAATGTGTTTTAATTATGAGGATTGTACGATCTTTGAATAATATCGGTCTTTAAATACAAGGTATTTCAAATATACCTAAAGTATACTTGCAATATCTCCACTTTTATGTATATCTTTAGTTGGACTTCAGCACTACTTATGCACAAAGTGCTTAAGTTCATAATTCGTTGTTCCAATTTAGCAGACTTTAAATATACCAGTTTAGTATAACAAAAATACAATTGCAGGGTATTTTTATTAACCACATAAATATGTAAATGTATTTGTAGTATACTTAGCATCATGAAATAGATGTATTTCAAATACATTGTAGTATATTTATTTTTCACTAGGGTGTGTGTGTATATATTGTTTTGCTTGAAAACTTTGCCATTTAGTTTTATTTTGCTCAATTTTGCTCATTTTGCTTACCTTGTTTTATTTTGTAAAAAAATTGGTTTAATATTTAATGCCAAAGCATTCAGTCATTTTCAGAGCAATAGTTCACCTCAAAATGAAAATGCTATCATCTTTCACTCACCTTGAATCTGAATGTAAACTTAATATGATTTAATAAATTCATAAAAAGTATGACATTTCATTTTCAGAACACAAACATTTTTGAATAATGCCTCAGCTGATTTTGTTTATGCAATAAATTTACAGGGGTCCAAAATTGTCATGCTCCAAAGACATAATTGCTATAGGCAGTGTAATACTCCTGAACAGAATGAAATGAAATTTAAGTCACTCTCAAATCATTCAACTCATGTAAACATCAGCCCAAATGAAATATGGTGACAAGTTAATCAAACCTCATTGGTGCTTTGGTGTTTAGCATTAAGTCACGTGCCACATATGAACCAAAATTGTTTCCAATCACATAGGTGTGGAATGACATGAAGGTAAAAGTTGATTTTTGGGTGAACTGTCCTTTTAAGTGTGGCTAAACTGCTCAAATGCTTTTTGGGGCCTCTGCATCTCTTAAAAGTTTGTTTTGTGAACTTTTAGGAGTGTCTAGCATATAGATGGCCTCAGTTAACAGCCATAAAACTCCAGTTTTGATTTCATGGTGCACAGTTGCTTTGAGAAATGGCATATTAAGGTGTTTGTGTGGAGGCTGACCGAGTGCAGCGTGTCTCTAATTGTTATCTAACAGTAGGTGGACATCTGACTGAGCTGGCGGCAGTGGAGACTGTCATTGTGATGCACATTCACCTCCAGTATAATGATGTTTCTGTGCTGATCTCTCTCTCTCTCTCTCTCTCTCTCTCACACACACACACACACACACACACACACACACACACACACACACATGCACACACACACACATGCACACACACACACACACACTCAGAGCCGCAACGTATCTATGACAGGTGTTGAGCTCTAGCAGCTCTCGATCCTAATTACTTGGCCGTCCCTTTCTGCAAGCAGATGGGTCCCTCTCCGAAATTAATGTTCTAGCCGGCTACTCTCCACAGCCCATTCCCTTGTCATTTGTGCCATACAGGTACAGTAGTCTTAACTTAATGTAAAAAAATCCAATCAGATTGCGTGCCAAAGCATCATTAGGGAGATTGGTGGCTGACTGACATAAATTATTTGGAAAGTGATTTGTCAACCTAATGAAAAGTAGAAACTCTGCGATACTTTTGAGTGCTCTGTTTTTCAGACGGAGTTAGAAACGCATCCAGATGAATGTTTTCTGCACCATGTATTTTTTTAATTCACATCTATTTCTGACTAAATATAATAATATTGATGGTGCTTGTGTCAACAGAATTATATGTAACATCTGTTATGGGTCTGTGTTTATTTTTCCCTCGGGAGATCAGCACAGACAGGTGAATGTGAAGTAATACTGAGCGCAGCACCATTTATTACTTTCAGAACAATGGTGTCTTTTTCTTGTATTTCCATCAGTCTCCTCTTAAGTAGAAATTCTGGAGTTTTATATATATATATATATAGAGAGAGAGAGAGAGAGAGGAGGGATATTTAAGAAACTATGTAATATTTAAATTAGGATTAATTTGGACTATTCCTACATTATCATTTTTATAATAGCACTTTTGTAGTTGACAATGGAACACGTTTAACCAAAAAGTTGAATTGTGTTGTTGGGATCAGGCTATTCTTAGTCATTTTCAGTGTTTTTTTAAAGTTATTTGTTTAATATTTTGCTGTTTTAAATTTTAAACTACTGGTCAAAATGTTGGGGTCAGTAAGATTATTTTATTGTTTTTAGAAAGAAGTCTCTTATGCTCACCAAGACTGCATTTATTTTATCAAAAATACAATAAAAACCAGTAATACTGTTTAATATTATTGCAATTTAAAATAACTATTTATTTACTAAAATTACTATTTATTTATTTATTACATATTTGGATGTATAACTATACATTCAGATTAGCAATTATATATTGATATTTATGAAAAAAATAGTCTGTGTTTATAATTGCATATTTGTTACTTACAGCTGTATTTTTATAATTATTTTATTATGTATTTTAACTATTTTTTTTTAAATGGTTAAATATATATTCAAATATTTATTTATTTATTGTTCTCCATACAAACGTTGAGAATATTCACGGTGGTAAAAGTGTGTTTTCCTCTTGTACTTGACATAAGCTGCTCTTGTTCTAGACAGCATGGAGACTCTTTTGTTTACCAGTGAAGAGAGTAGAACTGCCTTAGAAAGAGAGTGATATATGCTAACCTGGGTGTGTACAGCATAATGGGAGTGTGAGTGTTACTGAAGGGTTTGGCTGGGAGTGTGTCTGCTCCTGCAGCCTGCTGTGTTGTGGACTAAAGAGGAGTGCAGTATGAATTATTCCTGCTGTTCTGAATTTGATTCCTCACTGCTGCAAACTTCTCTGATCTCTGGCCATATTCATTCACCTCTGTTTTCCCTCCTTTTCTTTCATTTATCTCTCCACCGATTCATTATTTAGCGTGTGAAATTCGTACAGCGGCACTGTAAGTGGCATGGTATTGTGGCAGAACTTCACGTCGGGAGTGATTTGTGGCAGCTCGGAGGGGTTGAAGGATGGTTCTGCTCATCTGTGGCAGACATGGGGGCGCAGGCACTAACATTCTGGCCACTGGGCAACAAATGCTGTCAACTAACGACTGCTTCCTATGGGGAAAAAAGGGGTCTTCTTTAGGGGACACTTATAGGGCCAAGTCAAATGTTCCTGTATTGTAACTGCTGACATGTTTCATTCTAACTGAAGTTATACTTCTCTCTCCTCCATGGTTATGTCTCTGAGATGGATGGTGATAAAATGCTTCCCTGTGTGTTTTTCTCTGTAGATACGGGTCTTCTGCAAAGGGACGTCACAGCACGGAGGCAAGATGAGGACCTTCAGCCAAATCTGCACGTGCTGGGAGTTCTCTTCCTGGGCAAACACACCAGCCGTGCATTCGACTTTGTTCTGCTCTTTCAATTGTGAGTCTGATTCATTCAAAACATTTGAGGGCTAAAATGTCCTGCTGGCATAGCTGACCACCAGCATATGGTGTTGCTTTGGATGCTAGTCTCTGCATAGCGTGCTTATGTCAAGGCTGCTTAACAAGTTTCACAAGAAAAATCAATGGTTGAAGAATAGCTTCACTACACTGTAAAATTTTCTAAATTGTAACTGTTAACATAAAAGCATAGTTCACCCAAATCTGAAAATTAGCTGAAAATGTACCCACCCTCATGCCATCCAAGATGTAGCTGAGTTTGTTACTTCATTGGAACAGATTTGGAGAAATTTAGCATTGCATCACTTGCTCACCAATGGATCCTCTGCAGTGAATGGGTGCCGTCAGAATGAAACTCCAAACAAAAAAAAAAACAGAGTAATCCACATGACTCCAGTCCGTCTTGTGAAGCGAAAAGCTGCATGTTTGTATGAAACAAATCCTTCATTAAAGCATTCTAACACCATCACTTTTGGCCAAAATTCCTGTCCGTAATCCATAATAACGCTTCATCTGGTGAAAAAGTCCATCCCCTGTCTACACATCGAAACACACACCAACATATTTGTTTAGAACTATTTCCGCTTGTAAACAGTGCTTGATCTGTGCATATGTCTTTTTTATTTAGATGAGACAATATTCTCGTTGGGAAAAGCAATATTATGGATAGAGGACTCGTATTTTAGCTGGAATCGACGGTTTGAAGTTTAAAATGTCTTGCAAGATTTGTTTATTACAAACTTGCAATTTTGACATCTGAAGACATTCATTGATACGACTGCAGTCGTGCGCATTTGTTACGACCCTGTCTAGGGTAAGGCCGCAACATAAACTGACATTAACAATCAAAGATCCTTTATACATTTATTTACACAACCACGAGTGAAAGCACAACTTCAGAGGTGAGCAAAGGCCAAAACAACAAACAAAACACCAAGCTAGCTCCTAACAGAAGACTAAATTCCCTAACAAAAGAAAAACAAAATAAAAATACAACACGTAACCCTAACTCCCTATCTAATGGAAAACAGGAGAAAACAATATTTACAAAAGAAAATGGCACTCACCCCCTACAGCTTCCAAGTGTGGAAAAGAGTATTTACAATACTTTACAAAATATACAAAATGGAAATGAGATTGACAACAACTTACAACTCAAAACCAAAATTCACACTGCACACAACAGGCAGATCAACAGGCAAGCTAACAGCGACAACACACTGTAGCAAACACACAATAGCACATGTGCAATGGAACAACAGGAAATCACAAGTTGATCAGAGCTCCCTCCTCAGGCACAACAGATCCTTTTATTGCTGCTCCTTGGTCCCATTAGCACCAATCAGATCTGGACATCACTTTGGTAGTATCCAATCCTGTGAAAGAAAGGATGACAAAAGAGAAAGAAAGAGAGAGAGAGAAACAGCAAAGCAAGACACATACACAATATGTCTCAAGACGTAACACATAATTAGCGTAGCTGCTGTTCCAACCAAACAAAATTGATTTGTTTAACCCAAACTAAAGAATAATAATGTGCATTTGATTAGATATAACTGCAGTACAAGATTATGAGATGCATTATTTGAATGCTTGGCCAAAGAGATGTGTCTTTAATCTAGATTTAAACAGAGAGAGTGTGTCTGAACCCCGAACGTTATCAGGAAGGCTATTCCAGAGTTTGGGAGCCAAATGCGAAAAAGCTCTACCTCCTTTAGTGGACTTTGCTATCCTAGGTACTACCAAAAGTCCAGAATTTTGCGACCTTAGGGAGCGTGATGGATTGTAGCATGGTAGAAGACTAGTTAGGTACGCAGGAGACATGATGGCCTTCCCACAGACCCTGGGCAGAGTGGCCACTCATGACCGCTTTCCAGCCTATGAGAGAGGCATCCGTCATTAGCGTTACGCGACGACAAGGAGCCCCTAACATCGGGCCTTGAACTAGGAACCAACGTTTCTTCCACATGTCTAAGGCACGTAAGCATCGCCACGTGACCTTGATCATGCGAAGCGGATTCCCCCTCGGGGAAAATCCCTTGGTTCTGAGCCACCACTGCAAGGGTCTCATGTACAGCAGGCCAAAAGGTATCACGTTGGACGCCGCTGCCATCAGGCCCAACAGCCTTTGAAACTGTTTGACAGTGAGTGACTGGCCTTCTCTTACTCTCGTGACTGTCGTGAGGATTGACTCGATTCGAGCAGGAGACAGACGTGCCTGCATCGAGGTTGAGTCCCACACCACGCCTAAATAAGTGGTTCTCTGTAGTGGAGAAAGAACACTCTTCTTGGCATTTAGTCTTAACCCCAGCTCTCTCATATGGGCGAGGACGACATCTCAATGCCGAGCCGCCATCTGCTCCGACTGAGCTAGTATTAACCAATCGTCGATGTAATTGAGTATGCGGATGCCCTGGAGTCGCAGAGGAGCCAGAGCAGCATCCACACACTTTGTGAAAGTGCGGGGTGAGAGTGACAGGCCGAAGGGAAGAACTCAATATTGGTATGCTTTGCCCCCGAAAGCAAACCTTAGGCACTTCCAGTGTTGAGGGAGGATGGAAACATGGAAATAAGCATCTTTGAGAACTATCGTAACAAACCAGTCCTCGGACTGGATCTGAGATACTATCTCTCCTCTGTCTCGACTCTCATCAGATGAAGCTTCTGGCTCTCTCTCTCTGGGGGGGTGGGAAGAAACCGCAGCGCAGGCTTCCGAACACTGAGAGAGAGCCGTGGATCTAGTCTCAGATCCCTCCGCTAAATCCACCCGCGATCCCCACGACAACTGTACCTCGGCAACAGCGGGATCGCGAGCCTGGCCGCTCTCATCAAACACGTCCAGGCGAGAGCGGAGCGTGCGCAGCGCGAGCAGCTTGCAGTCATGACAATCAGCCCCCTCGAGAGCTGACTGTGCATGCTCCGCTTGTGTGTATCCCCCGCCGCCAGATATCGTGGGCAGGGAGGAACACAGCATTTGTAATGCCGTTCGCTCGCCATAGACTTTTTCATGATTGTTTTTTATATATGCTTGTGCGGACAGACAACAGTAAATAGACAGACACATAGACACCGGATGCGCTTTTATACTTTCTGGTGCTTATGTCACCCCGCTCGTGACGTCTCGCTACTCCATTGGACTGATTTGACACGTGCTTCAGAACGCGGTCACGCAGGGGCGTTCCCAAAGCGACTTCGACACAGCTCGAGTTCCTGAAGGGGAAGTAGATTTTCAGCAACTTTTCATTTTCAGGTGAACTATTCCTTTAAAGATGATTTTTAACTGATTTAACCCATTCAAATGTAGGTGTAAGGTGTAAATTAATGTATTTAGGCTGATTCAGTGATGCTAAATATTTGTTTTAATATTTGTGTTTGTTTTAATAAAACCAGTTAATTTAGATTACCATTAGTTATAATTTTTTAGTTTGAGTTTTGAAAGTGAATAGCATGAGTATCCGCCAGCTAGAGCACCACCAAGCCTGTTGCAAGCTTTAATAAAATTAGTAAAACCACCTTTCACCCCTCACCCCATAATTTGCACCCTTGATACTAAACTAAAATATATTTTTCATTATGTGTTACATAGTTTCTGACCTTTGGTATTTTGGGTATACAATCTAGCCCATCTCATTTAATTTTTTACCTTTCAACATTATTCCCAGTGATGCAAAGATGAGTCATGCACTTTTGGACACCATCGGGCTATATAGAGGAGAGAGCTTATAGCCTTGAAATACGAGACAGCATTCATAAATTTCACATAGAGCTTTGATACTAAGACTTGTAATTCGCCCTGAACTGTAAACTTATTGTACTTATGTTGGGCTCTTAAATTTTGTTTTAACATGATGTTGGCATTGTGAGCTCACGTTAATGTTGAACTGGCTCCGAGTCAAAAGCTCTTTTTGTATTAGAGTGCTTTGAGGTATCATTAGCTTATAGAGAAGCTGCTAGCGTGAAAAGAAGCAGCATGTATTTCCTTAATTTAGCTTTAATTTATTTAGAAGCAGCATGTATTTCCTGTCCTCTTTATTAGCAAAAGCGTTGTTTAAGGGCCATACATATTCATGCATATTATATAAGGTTTTCTGAGATATATTCAAATATATGCACAAAATAATATTAATAATAAAAAATACACATATTTAAAAAACAATTATTATGTATAAATAAATATTCCTCGCTTGTAATAGATGCACAAGATGCTGCAAAATGTGTTGATTTACAGAAAGGAAAAATGTAAATCATTCTTTATAAAATGCAAAATGCTTGTTCAGTCACAAGGGACATGTCTTCCTGAAATAGCATCAAAATTGTGTTCTTTTGACGTTATTACAATGCTTTGAACATCATAAATCTGTTTTTCTCATTGCCTATTATCATTGTTTTTTTTATAGAGGCAATGATAGATGTTTCCATAAAAGGCTTGCAAACAACAACAGAAAACATAATAAATCCCAATTGCGCTACAATTTTACAATATTTCCTTTTCTGGTCACTAAAAGAAACTACCAGCAGGTGCCACGTGACATCAGCCATTCTCAGGTATTTGCATGTATTACAGGATTCGCCATTAAAACAAGATTCTGTGAAGAACAGTCTCATAAACGTGTCACAAAAGCGCTTCGCTAAAATGTCACTGAACCCCTTCAATTAGACTGAGCAGAGCGTCTCGTTTAGTTTTTGATAAAAAAAAGGTTAATGAAGTCACTGAGAGCTCTCACTGAGTTAAGAGCTGCTCCTCTCCGCTGACGAGGTACAGACACAAACATCCTCACTGGATCAAAGCATTAAGTAGGTTTTAATCCATGTTATGCTCTCTAGACCGCCATAAAATGCAGTGTCATTTATGTGTGAAATGTCAGTATTGCCCCGAACAACAGTTTTAACATTTCACCTCTGGAAAAATGGTGCACAATAATGAAATAATGGTCAGCTGCTTTTTGTACTAGTCTCCAATATGGCTGCCCATCTGTTCGTCTTTAAATGGGCCATTATTAATTAGCCGATGTTAGAAATGTAGCCTTTCCCCAGTTATTTTTCATCTTTTAGCCCAATTTAAAGTTTTGGAGGGCTTTAAAGTAAGTTTTAACCAGCATAAATCAATTTCTTTGATAGATTTTCAAGCAAAATTGATTTGTTCTGCCCACGTTGACATTGTGACTGCTGTACCTGTGTCCTCTATGGATGATATTGCAAAACTAAATACAGAATCCAAAATGCATGAGTTTTGCTTGGATTTTTGCTGGGAAAATAAGAGTAGCAATGCACTAAGGGCATCAGTGGTCATTACTGTGAAATGCCTTTGACACTTAACAGTGAATCATTTGTTGCGCTGCTCTGCATGCCCGGTCATGCAACTGAATGGAAAAGAGCTTGTTATCAGCATTTAGGCAGGTTTGGCTAACACACATCCAATCAATTCTCTGCTCATTGTGTTCAAGAGGCTTGGCACTCGATCAATGTGCCTCCATGACAGATTGCGTTCTCTATCCAGTCAAGGACCACAGATCCACACTGTGCTGTCCTGTATGATGGTGCAAGTCAAGGTTTCTATTTCCCTCTTCTCCTATGTGTTTCCTTCTGTAGTTCTTTCATACTGGCACACAACTGCCTTTTGTACATTGACTGATTGACTGACTCACTCAGAGCTTCAGCATTCAATGATACGTTTGTGCCAGATACTGAGAGATTCTGAAAAGTTATCATTTGTGATTTTTAAATTAGGAGAGGTTGCTTTTAAAAGACAATAAATAAATAAAATGTTTAAAAAAGCTTGCCGTGATTCTAGTTTAAAAGGTCTCTTTAATTACTCTCTCCTCTTCATGAAAAAATTTACAATTTTTTGTATTTTGATTTTATGTATCTTAAGACATTTTATATTTTATTCTAAATTCTAAACTCTATAATCAAATGCTTTGTTAATTTTGTATTTATGAGTACAATTTGTATGTTATTCATTTATTGATTGATTGATGACTACCATCATGTAATATATTTATTTATTTTAATGCAATGTATTTTTTTATTTATTGATTTAATGTTTGTTTCAAGATGTCATTACCAAACTAGTAATTATTTAATGCATTTTATAAATTTTTTAATTTATTTATTTAGAAATTTGGCTTATTTTATAGGTTTTGTCAGCCAATTTGACTGTCGTCTAACTATTTTTGGTATTTTGGTTTTATATATTTTGAGACTTTTTAAAATTCTTCTTTATAAACTTTTTTTTATGAGTAGAATTTTTTTCACTTCCATCATGCTATTTATTTATTGTTTGTTTGTAGCTGTCATAGTCATTATTTGAAATTTTTTATTTAAATAAATACATTATTATTATTATTATTATTATTATTAGGGGCCAAGCACCGAAGGTGCGTAGGCACGTCTTGTATACGTTAGATTTCTTATTTTTCTCCTTCTTCTTCTTCTTCTTATTATTATTATTATTAAACTTTCTTACTATGACTTTCTTAATAGCAAGCCTAAGGCTTATCCAACTTTTCTTCAAAACAGTGAAAAACTTAATTGCATCACACACAAAATCAAAAATCTGAACCATCACACATTATACCAAAATCCACTTTAAAGCTGATCTTTATTCCTGAACGTGTGAAATGTTTTAACATTGATGAAGTTTAAAAGTTTGAAGAAGTTTCATAACTTTCAGTAGTCAAAAGATTGAAAAAGATTAAACATCTGGCTTTGTCCATCTTTGAGTTGGCGCAGTAAAGGTTCCTGTTTGATTCCTGTGACAGCTCCTCATGAATATGAAATAGTGTCATTATTGTAACGCGTGCTGATAATGAACTTTCTTTAACAGTGTGTCTATCGGGATCAGTTACGTCCTGGCGGGAAGTGAGGCCTACGCTGCACTTTTTCATACCAGGTGAGCTGCCTTACAGTGCAACCTTTAATGTAACAGTTAAGATATTAAATGTTAAGAGCAGGTTTGCATTTAAACAAGAACCCGTTTCTGTTCAGCCAGATGAAATAAATGCATATGCTTCATTTTCATGTATGCCTTCATCAAACCATAGGGCTTTTATTTCTTTATTCAGTTATCTCAAAGAAAGACACCTAGTCAATCATATTGTTCATTCTCTAGATGTTTAATTTTAACCCCAGATTTTCTACTCTCTGCTTGTCAGTCAAATCATGGCCTCAGTGTGAGTAATGTTTAGAAACGCTGTTAGGGCTGGAAATTCTCTCATTAGATCGTGCCTGTGGGGTGTTTGATCTCCTAAAGCTTCTCTCGTCAAAAACACAAGCGCATTTTTCTTCTCTGTGATGTATTGTGAGAGAACTAAACTAAACAACTTTTGATATCTGGAAGATTGTTGAATAACAGCTGTTTCATATCTATTTTGGCACCCAAATGACCAGGTTATGGTAACCAACATAGCACTGTGTACTTCTGGAGTTGTATTATTTTATGTAAATTAATTAGTGTTTGGATGTTCAATACTGTTTGGGGTCAGTACGATGTTTTTGTTTTAAAAAGTCTCTTATGATCACCAAAGCTGTATTTATTTGATCGAAAATACAGTAAAAATAGCAATATTGTAAAATATTATTACAATTTAATATAAATGTTTTCTATTTTGATATGATTTAAAAGGTGATGTATTCATGTAATGGCAAAGCTGAATTTTCAGCATCATTACTCCCGTCTTCAGTGTCACATGATCCTTCAGAAATCATTCTAATATGCTGATTTGATGCTCAATTTTGAATTAAATTCAACAGATGCCATACTTAATATTTATGTGACACTTCTCATTTAAATGAGATCTTATGACAATTAAGATTGTAAAAAAAACAAGTAGATATTAATCACCCAGCCTCGACAACCAGTTTATAATTTTCTGTAAAATACAGGTTATAAAGTAGTAACCCAGCAGTCACTGTATAGCGACTGCATTTTATTAAACCTAGCACCACTTATGTGTTTCTGTTGAATGTGTTGAAATCTTCAGTCTTTTTACTATTTTAGTAGATACTAGTGAGGAGGGAATAAGAAAGTCTGAGTGAGAGGGGGGATATGCACTATAGCTGCATAACAGAGAGAGAGAGTTCTGTAGTTAATGAAATAAACTGTGTGTGAAATTTCATGTCATTTTGTTATTGTTGCATTAATACAGGTGACTTATTCACTGAGTGATGAAAAAGGTCTGAGAAACAACACGCGCACATTAGTATTCCGTTTGAGAACAGGAAGTAAACATGAAAAATTGAATAAGCAGACTCGGGATCCTCTCCAAACGCAGCATACGGTGTCGTAATTCGAGTAAAAAAATTAGCTTAATCAAGTCTAAAACTTCCTCCAAAAGACTATTTATTAAGGCTAAGATGAAAAATAAACTGTTCATCCTTGAAGGTCAGATAATGGTCTTGAAAAATTATGATTGCGTTTAGTATGATAAAAGATGAATTACGTTGTAAGTGGACCACAGGGAAAAATAATACAATTAGGACACCTTTAAGAAAATAATGAGAATATCATTAATATTAATCATTGAAAAACTGTGCTGTAAACAAGTATTTATTGGATACAGACCATCTATCCTAGTCATAAATGTTCCGTACAGAAATTATCCTTGGATCCAAGCCGCTGTTGCTGTATTCTTTGCCCTTGAGCTATTTGAACCTCTTAACCTGATGGTTTTTCATTTTAATTAAAACGCAACACACTTTCAGAAAAAAACACCCACTTGAGACAAATTCAGTAGCAAATAGGTTTATCATTCAGTGCTTTATGTGAGGAAAGAAATCAATCGATCTTATATATAGTTCTGAACCTAGTGCATTCAATTCCCACACACACAAATAATAAATCACCATGTTTAAAGTTAAATTACCTTTTGGTGCTTTGAGAAAGATTATCATCAGGATAGAAATGTAGCTTTTACAGTCATTATGCTTTAGGTGAACTTTTGAAAGGACTCGTGGGACTGGAGTTTATACTGACAACAGAGATAAAGCTCAGTTTGATGAGTCCATTAGATGGTTCATGAAAATCCATGTGTTTTTATAAGTAAAACACAAAATGAAAAGGCTGTTCATACTCTCATATCAATACAATTAAAGTAAATGGTGACCAGGGGCTGTGTCAAGCTCCAAAAACGACAAAAAAAAAAAAATCACTCTCTAACAGTTCTCATTTGTGCTATATGAATAGTGCATATGCAAATTTCCGCTGTTGCTGTATTCTTTGCCCTTGAGCTATTTGAACCTCTTAACCTGATGGTTTTTCATTTTAATTAAAACGCAACACACTTTCAGAAAAAAACACCCACTTGAGACAAATTCAGTAGGAAATAGGTTTATCATTCAGTGCTTTATGTGAGGAAAGAAATCAATCGATCTTATATATAGTTCTGAACCTAGTGCATTCAATTCCCACACACATAAATAATAAATCACCATGTTTAAAGTTAAATTACCTTTTGGTGCTTTGAGAAAGATTATCATCAGGATAGAAATGTAGCTTTTACAGTCATTATGCTTTAGGTGAACTTTTGAAAGGACTCGTGGGACTGGAGTTTATACTGACAACAGAGATAAAGCTCAGTTTGATGAGTCCATTAGATGGTTCATGAAAATCCATGTGTTTTTATAAGTAAAACACAAAATGAAAAGGCTGTTCATACTCTCATATCAATACAATTAAAGTAAATGGTGACCAGGGGCTGTGTCAAGCTCCAAAAACGACAAAAAAATAAATAAATCACTCTCTAACAGTTCTCATTTGTGCTATATGAATAGTGCATATGCAAATTTGGTGCATTTTGATTGGTTCTCAAGTGTCTTATAACCAGCGACACTTGTCAAGTCAAGTCACACACCATATCTGAATATGCAAACATGAATAAGATTCTAGATTTTAGTGAATTCGGACTTAAATTTCTGTATTTTCTGAAGACTTGGTAATTTAGACAAGTTTCATTATGCTTTATATTTTAAAAGATTGAAAGCCATTAGTAACCATTGGCTATCAGTGTATGGAAAAGAGCAGCTTGAACATTTTTAAAATGTCTCCTTTTGTCATATAAGTTTTGAACAACATGACAGAATACGGTACATAGATTCCTTGTTTGATTTATACACTTCTTAATTGATTGATCAATTTCTCAAATTATTATGAAGTGTCACATTTGGACAGCCATAAAAATGCTTTAAAAAACAACTCTGTATTGAACATATGAGTTGTGACATGAAATGCACATACTCTATTTACACTATACCATTCAAAAATGGTCGGTAAGATTGTCTTCTTTTATGCTCACCGAGGCTGCATTTATTTGATCATAAATACAGTAAAAATAGTAATATTGCTTATTATTACAATTTAAATTAAAAAAATAATAATAATAATATATACAGTATATATATATATATATATATATGTGTGTGTGTGTGTGTGTTTTCTTTTTTAATATATTCAAAAATGTTATTTATTCATGTAATGGCAAAGCTGACTTTTTAGCAACCATTACTCCAGTCTTCAGTGTCTTCTAAAATGCTGATATGCTGCTCAATAAACATTTCTTATTATTATCAATGTTGAAAACTGTTCTTTCTGGAAACTGTGAAAAATCTTTTTTTCTGGATTCTTTAATAATTAGAAAAAGTTCAAAAGAACAATTTATTTGAAACAGAACTTTTGTCTTTACTGTCACTTTTAGACAATTTAATGCATCCTTGTTAAATAAAATTATTAAAAATAAAGGTAAACTAATTTACTCACCCCAAACTTTTAAACATAAATGTAGATTACCAGCTCGTTGAGATGTTTTTTTTTTCTAGAAGCGTAACAAAAATCTATAAATATTCATGTTTTACACAAAAACAATTTCAAATGTTTATTAAGATTTTTCTGTGTTATTTATATTGTTAATTATGCCCACAGAATGAGTGTTCCTTAATCTGTGAAGGAGCCATAAAGGACAGAAATTAATAAACTGAAAAATGTGGAAAGATGTGACACTGTAGACGTAATGAACAATAATCATGAAATGATAATGGTTTCTGATGATCTGCTTCTATGACAGAGAGAGTGTGTGTGTGTGTGTGTGTGTGTGTGTGTGTGTGTGTGTGTGTGTGTGTGTGAGACACATGTTCTTTCACTCCAGAGTAGAGCGTCACCTCTAATATTCTTACTTTGATCCATGAGTGACACCTCACACTTCAAGAGGTTTAATTCAAATGTAGAACTGCAATAAACAGATGCACTGAAGTGTCTTGGATGGCAGAGAGATTATTAAAAAACAAAAAAAACATATTATTAAAGATAAAGAATATAATTTTTAATACTGAGTTGGTTTTATCTTGACATTATTCAGTGAAATGTCATGAGAGTTCTCCAGCAGGTATGTGTTGTCCTTAAGGACGAGGAGTTCTATGCTTTATTCAGTGAGATGGTGACCTGTTTACACCAACCTCATGGGACAGCAGAAGCAATCCCAGCAGCTCTCCGTTTTCCCTTTATAATGAACACATTTGACCCAGCAATGAAGTAAAAAGTTAGAGCAAACCTGTTACACTTCAAACCCAACCTTCTGGGTTGTTTTCTTTAACTCCGCTACTGTTTAAAAATTGCTATATGGCTGGCTTAAAATGAATAAAATGGTCCAAAATTGGTTGTAAATTAAAAATCCGACACAGAGGCATCAGCGATAATCAAAAGGTGACAATTTATTAATAAGCTGTTTAAAAAGGTTTATTATTTAATTATTGTTCATTCAAATTATTAATAAATGTTTATTTATTGAACATATTAATACATATTAATTTCCAACCTATTTTGGGTTCAAGCAAGAAATACACTGTAGTAATTTTTAAGCAATAGTTGAGTTAAATAAAACTAATTTAAATTTAACCCAGCATTTTTTAGAGTGTACCCAGAAGGTTTGGTTAAACATTTATCCCAACCACTGGGTCACAACAACCCAATCGCTGGGTTTGTCCATATTTCACCCAGTGCTGAGTTGTTGTCACCCAACCTTTTTTTTTTTTTTTTTTGAGTAAAGAGAGTTCAAAAGAACAGCATGTATTTTAAATAGAATATTTTTGTAACAGTGTAAAAGTATTTACTGCACTTTTGATAAATTTATTGCATCCTTGCTGAATGAAAGTATTAACTGACCCCAAACTTTTGAACAGTAGTGCAACTTGGAAAAACAAAATGTGCTATATGCTCTTTTGCATATGGATGTCTACACTCTAAAAAAATGCTGTGTTAAAAACAACCCAACTTGGGTTATTTGGCAACCCAGTGCTGGGTAAATATTGGACAGAAGAACACATGCTGGGTAATTTTGACCCAGCTGGTTGGGTTAAACGTTTTTACCCACCATGCTGGGTTGTTTTATTAAACTCATCTATTGTTTAAAAAATTATTATATTGCTGGCTTAAAATGGAAATTAAAAATCACACACAGAATTACTACAGGCAACAGCAATAATCAAAAGATGAACATTTATTATTAAGTAAGAACACCCATGGAAAAAATACAAGACAAATTGAATTTATTTATGTGAATACAGCATAGTTTACAATATTAAATACATTTCTTTCTTTCTTATTTTATTTATATAGCACATTTAAACACAACTTAGAGTTGACCCAAAAATGCTTTACATAGCAAAGTGAACAACAAGACAGCAAAACTAAGTTATAAACTAATAATTAAAAATAATACTGATCCCAGTAGATAAATACAAAAACACTTCATTGACTTGCCACAAATTGATCAAGGAGATGAGATTTAAGCATAACTTTAAAAATAGATAGAGAAGAAGTTGTTCGGATGGCAGCCGGAAGATTGTTCCAGAGTGTAGGACCAACAATTACAAAGGCTCGATCGCCACAGTGTTTTAATCTGGACCTAGGAATTGATAAAGTTCCTAAAAATCTGGATCAGAGTGGTCTCACTGATTTATGTGTCTGCAACAACTCAGTGAGGTAAATTGGTGCGAGATTATGAAGTGCTTTAAAAACCAATGTTAAAAGTTTAACAGGTGGTCACTGTAATGTGGTCAGAGTGGGAGTAATGTGCTGAAATTTGCGTGTGCCAGTCAATAGCCTGGCTGCTGCATTTTGAACCAATTGCAGTCGCTCCATGGAGGACTGATTTATCCCATAGTACAGCGAGTTGCAATAATCTAATCTAGATGTTACAAATGCATGAATAGTTTTTTTCGAATGTCTGTGTTGAAAGGAGAGTTTTAACTTTAGCCAAACGTCGAAGATGAAAAAAGCATGACCTAACCACACTGTTTATCTGTTTATCAAACTTTAGACTGGAATCAAATAAGACACCCAGGTTCCTTACACAAGGAGTAATCCATTGGGCAAAATAACCAATATCGATATAACGAGTTTATACATTTAAACTCGTCTAACATGCATTTTAGAAATAAAAAGGCACATTTAAAAGCATTTTTATTTAAGTGTATTCAACCGTTCTCTGTAATCACTTTTTTTTTTTTACAAAATAGTGCTAATTCTCGTGCCGGCCTCGCGTTTCACTCGTAGCTGAAAGATGCCGTGACTGACTCCAAAACCTGTCCATAAACAAACAGTACTGAGATTGGAGAACATATTTTAAAATCAAATTAAATTAAACTCAGTATTATAACGAATAAAATCCATTATTTTATGCAAGGCAAAAGGCATTTCCATCGTGCCAAACGACCGCTGCTGAGGCAGCTGATATCTCGTCCTTATGTTGTGTTGCGTAAAATAATATAATTTACACCATATTAAAGACTTTATAAATGAAATAAAATGTATACAAACCTTTATTTCCCGGAAAGAGTGCACCAAATCGCCGGCGGCGCTGAGAACTGCTCCGTCCTGTGAATGTAAAAAGCCCGTGCTATGACTGTAACTCAGCAGCTGCGTTGTTTCATCGGAGACAGGCTCAACCCAGCGGTTCGGTAGAATAAATAACCCAGCGTTAAAAATTATCCAGCAACTTAGTTACAGAAAAACTACCCAGCACCTTGGTAAAAATATTAAAAACCACCCAATAAAATGACCCAACAGGCTGAACCCAGCATTTTTTATAAGAGTGTAGTTTTTATGCATGATTCAAACTAAATGGTAACACTTTACAATAAGTTTCATTAGTTAAACATTAGTTAATATATTAACTAACATGAACTAACCATGAGCAATACATTTGTTACTGTATTTACTAATCTACGCTAATGTTAGTTAATAAAAATACAGATGTTCATGTTAGTTCACAGTGCATTAACTAATGTTAACAAGATTTTAATAATGTGTTAGTAAATGTTGAAATTAACATTAACAAAGATTAATAAACGCTGTATAAGTGCAGTTCATTATTAGTTCATGTTAACTAATGTAGTTAACTAATGAACCTTATTGTAAAGTGTTACCAACAAAATTATAATATCAGCACTATGCTGTTTTTTTATTCACAACTTTTAAAACTATTTAAAAAATGCTGGGTAAAATATGGACAAACCCAGCGATTGAGTTGTTTTCAGCCAACAGTTGGGTTAAATGTTCAACCCAACCTTCTGGGCAGTAACCCAACTGCTGGGTCAAAACAACCCAATCGCTGGGTTTGTCCATATTTTACCCAGCACTGGGTTGTATTTAACCCAGCATTTTTTAGAGTGTGTTTACAGTGTGTTATCAGATTGCTACTGCTGATTTTCAGCAAGTCTTTGCAATTTTTTTCAAGTGACAGCTGACAATTTTGAAGCGACAGCTGAAATCTCATCTCTTTTGACGCTATTTAACTTCATCCTAAATTAAAAAAAAAAAAACTTTGTCTTTCTCTTTATTTATTAATTCCCTTTCTAGTTTGTACTTATTTGAACAATGCTTAAAACTTGGTATTACAAGCACTTCCTGTGTCTGTTTGCCTCTTTAAGAAGAATCGCTTTATGTATTCCCCAATTGTAAGTCGCTTTGGATAAAAGCGTCTGCAAAATGACTAAATGTACATGTAGTTTTGTGTGCAGTGTGCTTCTTCATATGATCAGAGCGTGGACTGTAACTGAACTGTGGGCATGCCTTTGGGTCAATTTTACCTCAAACTCTATCTTTCACTCTTAAGTTGTACTGCTGGGCCGGTACTCCACTGTGATGCTTTGTATAATCACAGCAAGCCATTCATCAAGAACCACGACTGCTTCAGGCTCTGGTCAGTAAGCTAGCTGACAGTAATTCTTAACCCCGTCTCATCGGTGGTCAAATTCCAGCCCATCAATCACACTCGCTGATGTATTATCTCTGTTCGAAATGTCCATGCTTATCTATAATTTGGGCGGTTATCATTTATGAGTTAGGGTTTTATGGGGCGTGGACGGTCCCTCCTGCATCACGCTGTGAATCATGCCACCTAGACGGCCAAGAAGAGCCCCTGATGAGATATCATCTGTGACTGGCTCTTCCGTTTAACAGCGGGCGACGTATTTTCTTGACACTCCCAATGCAACAGTCATCCATGAAATGCCCTCCACCTAATTGCCAGTTAAAGTGGGTGTAATTTAGCACTTTACTGTAAGTAGCAGATAATTGTTCTTCTGCTCAAATGAGGCCAGGAATGATCATGTCTCTTGTGTGGAGGGGTCGATTGTGTGATAATTGTGGGGCATTGCTGGAATGTCATTGGCTAATAATGTTTCATGATAGTATTAGTTGTGGATTCATTGTGGGACTGGTTTTGGCCAAAAATATCTGGTGAGAACTAGTAGCCTTCACATTAATCTCGATGGTGGTTGCCAGGCTGGAGGAAGTACAGTATAGTATGTAACATTCATTGATGTGACCATTTTTTTTTGTTTTTGGGGATTTATTCATGAATTTTAAAAATGAAATTCATATACATATGTGTGTGTGTGTGTGTATACAATATGCAAATTATATATATATATATATATATATATATATATATATATATATATATATATATATATATATATACAATATGCAAATTCTATCATAAAAAGGATCCTCATTACTGTGTATCAACATCAACAAGTATCTTAAAATTTAAGATAATTTAACTTTTTAGTTTAGGTTGTAAATCGTCATGTGGAGCTACTTCACAAAAATGTTATATTAATATATGTGTGTAAAAAAAGTTTTTACCTCAAAAAGTATTTCTTAAAAAATGTAAGTAATGAAAAATAAAAAAGTAACGCTACATTCATGTGTACTCAAGGTGTAAGGAAAATATGTTACTACTTTCTATATTATAGTTACACCACATGACATTCGTAGAGTCATTCAATTTAAAGGGGTCATATGATGCGATTTCAAGTTTTCCTTTCTCTTTGAAGTGCTTGGTGCATAAAGAAGATCTGTAAAGTTGCAAAGACTAAAGTCTCAAATCCAAAGAGATATTCTTTATAAAAGGGAAGAGTCAACCACGCCTACCTAAAACGACTCATTCTAACACGCCCCCACATGTCTACATCACTATGTGGAAATATTAGCATAATGCCGCCCAAATGTGCACGCAAAGAAAGAAGGCGTGGTTTCAGGTAGCAGTAGTGTTGATGCAGCCATGTCAGGGAGACGCTGTGTGATTCAGTGCGAAAGCAAAAGCACTTTATTTGGCCTTCCGGAAGTAGATGCAATTAGGAATCATTGGTTCAGATTTATTTACAACAGAACAGCACAACCCAGATGTTCGAATTTGTGGATGACAGTTTTTTGAATCTAGAAGTTTTTTTTTTAGCCTAGAAGAGTACAAGGCTGGCTGTGCACAAAGGCTATTTCTAAAAATAAAAAAGGGGTAAATTCCGACTTTGCTATGACAATCTGGCGCTTCTGAATCAGCGACTGTAAGTATGTTTTGTTATCAGTTTAAGTGTTTGCTAATGACTGTTCAAATGCGGAGTTTTGCGCAGCACAGAGTAATGCGTCATGTGTGTGTGAGGGGAACAGGGTCACATCACAGGAGAGTGAACTGTCTGTCAGAAATCATAGCACGTCAGCTGTCTTAACCGCGGCTTGTGTACTGCATCATCACTGTGTCTGTCATGCGACTCTGTTGCCCTTTCGGGCTTGAACTGATGGTAAAACTAACGACATTATTAACTGTCTTGATATTTACTTTGAAAGTTGAAGCTCGCGATTATGGTAAGGGGCGTTACATTTCCGACGCGTGCTTGTGGTGTTCGGCCAATCACAATGCACTGTGTCAGCTGGCCAATCAGAGCAGGCTGCGCTTGTCAAAGGAGGGGGCTTTGTTGAAAACGACGTGTTTGAGAGAGGCGGGGCATAGAGGACCTACAATAATGTACAGTATTTGAAAAAGAATGTGTTTTTTGAACAATTAAAGCATGTCAACATATCCCGTTACACCAAATACACAAACTAATGATCTTTAAAATAGCATCATATGACCCCTTTAAACTTATTAAAGTGGTGTATAAGTTTTTCAAAATAACAAAAAAATAACATGAATATACAAAAAAGAGCATTTCCACGAAATTGAATTTTTTATGTATTCATCAGTGACTCCCTTATTTGCTTTGCTTCCTAGTTATTATGTTCCAGAGCCAATCACCTGAGCCATACGCAAATGCACATATACGTCATCTGCTAACAGGGTCTAACTATGGAAGCTAATCAGCCAAACTTTCACCCTATGACCTTGGCTATTAAAATTTCCCATGCGTCATTTCTGTGGGGTGAGCAGTGATGTTAAATAGTTTTGGAAAGTGTGTGCCAAGCTTCCAGTGCAATATGAATAAAAGTTAAAAAGCAGACCGGCAGTAATTAAGAACAGGTGTAGCGCGCGTGTGTGTTGGGATTGTGGGCATTACGCGGGAGGATGTCAGATGCTGTTCCCTAATTGCCACTAGCTGAGGATTTATTGTTAATGTTGGACCAACCTCCTTTAACTCCTGAGAGAGAATCATAACCTGAAATATAGATTCATTAAGGATGCATATGGCACGCCGTTCATATGGGCCCATGAAATATTTCATCTGGAAGACAATTCCTGGCTGGTGAACGAACAATTGTTGTTAAAATGATTCATAGTGCTGGACTAGAATCAGTATTGGAAGAGCATGACATTTTAGCTGTAGAGGGGTTTTACCGTGTTCAGTTTGTTCTCGCTACATCTCTTTCAGGAAGATACTTATTTGCCGGTGCTGAAATATGCATAACCATCAATCACAACAAAAGCTGCAGAGAAGTCTGCTGGTTTCTACGGTAATCAGTGTTGGGCTCAAAAAATTTAATTTATTACTCATTACTTGTTACTCCTTTATACTTACTTATTATTACTCCAAGCCAACAGTAATTTATTACACTTCTCGTTATATTACTTTTCTGTTAAAAACTCCACAAAATTGGTAATTATGTCCTTTCTCCTCAGAATTCTGACTTCATATGTGTGCCTCTTTGTGTCCATTAGGGTATATTTACACACGTTTACTTAGTATTTATTTAGACATAATCATAATTTCTATTAATTTTCCACTGAATTGTGCGATCTGATGAGCATTAGCATCTTACAGTGTTGTTTCCCTGTGATTTCTTTGTCCTTGTTCTGCATCTGTACAAACTTATACACATGAAACATTAAGCTGATAAACATATGATTATGAAAGCATTTGATTTGTATGTGATTTGGGTTATTTTTATAAGAATACACAATACAAGCAGGTGTAGCAATTAGCTTATTCTAAAATTCTACAAATAACATATTTTTGATCATTATATGACCAAAATCTACTTTAGATTGCGATTGGAAGTTACTGGGGAAAGTAATATTATTACAGTAACACATTACTGTCCACAACTGTTTGTAGAGCAGGCATTTTGCCTGCTTGTGTTGGTTGAGAGGATATAGCTGCTACATCTAATCAGTTTGCCTCTGTTGTGTGGCTTCTGACACAAAGAGTGCTGGGAAGGCATGGAGGATTTTGCTCAGGAGCTCATTGCGTGTGAACGCTCTGCCTTTTTCAGGTCACTGATTCTTTGCGTCAACGTCTGTGTCAGGGGCATTAGGAAACAAAGCTAAGAGCACATGGCATTGCAGTGCTGTGTGACTCTGTCAGGCTATCACACCCCACCGACTCAACGTCCATTAATGCTTTCACTCTCCCTAATGACCGTTTGGGTGAGACGCCTTAAGGATTGCCACACACACACACTCAGACATGATACGTTTTACTACAGTAGCTTCTCCTTCCATCTCCTGCAAATGGAAACAGTGTTTGTGGTTTTCCTTCTGAAGGGCTGTTGAATAAAACATGTCAGAAAGTTTTGTGTATGTACTGTAGTTCAATTTAAATAAGCGACCTTGTCTAGTTTGTTGTGGCACAGCTGAGTAGTTAAAAATAATTACAAGATGAGTTTTGTAAGAGGCCTATGCCAAAAAACATTTATATGATATAATTTATAACAAAATACAGATATAAAAATTTTTACCATAAGGTTTTATATGTTAGCAATTTTATAGGTACAACGGGGCTAAAGGCGCCCTGCGGTAAAAGGTGCCTTTGATATTATTTTCATCTAAATCACTAGATGGCACAAAAACGTGGCGTAGCACTTTCCAAAACATTTGCTTTTCAAGATGCACCTGTATATTTGTCTGATCCTTCGTTCTGATCGCACGCAGCAGCGCAAAGTTAATTCTGTGCTTACTTGATCTAATATTTTATGTTTTTTAAAATGTTGTAGATTTAAGTAGCAAATTAGAATAGCTCAAATTAATGCATATATTTTGAGACAAAGGTCTTCTTAACAATTTTTGTTTAAGATAATTAAAGCAACAGTTTTTAAATAATGAAGGAATATGTAAAAGTATGGTATTTGGGGTAAAAAGCGCCCCTGCTGTTGGGACTAAAGGCACAGTAATTAACATGATAATTAATAGATGGCTGACTTTTCCATTTGTTGACATGACATGGTTAGATTCAGATGGTAAATATCATATATTAAGTTGGGTGTCCATATTAGAGATAATCACCATGTTTAGAATGAAACCATCATATTTAAAAACATGATATTAATCATATCATATAATAACATATAATTTGTTGTTACTACTGTAAATATATATTCAATTATTATTGGATCTCCTTCAATGCTTTCAGAATCTTTACTTATTAAAATGATTTTGTTTCTGTATTTTAATATATATATATTTTTTATATTAACATATTTAAATTACAGTATATTTATTAAACAAAAATTATTTTATTTTTCAAAATAAGCTGAAAATAGTACAAACTTTGCTAAAGTGATTGTTTTGAACAAGTATTAACTTAGACATTATTTAAAAAAAAAAAAGCAACAACATTATTTTAGGAGTTGAATTACTGAAATAAATGAATATATATATATATACATATATATATGTAACAGTTTGTAGAACGTGAAGAAGGAGGTGGGAACCGGCGAACATTTAAAGACTTTAATAATAAAATAAACAAACACAAAATGAAAGTAAAGCGGCAGCCCCTCACGGACAATTGCCGCACACATAACACAAAATAAAGTCCAGGTCTGGTCCTCTCTCGTCCTTTACTGTCGTTACTTCTCCTTTTATCCTTCCGAAGCTCCTCCGTGGGACTCGAGACCAGTGTGTGGCGCAGGTGTCGCGAATTTAGCATTTACTCCACCAGCCTCCTCGCTCCGTTCCCGTGACTCCCCCCCCCCCAACACTCTTCCCATACCCACATCGCCCCTTGCAGGCCAGGGGGTACCCAGGTTCGGGGTAGTAAGCAGGAGTCCCCCTCTCCCTGCGCCTCCCCACTCTTTTGCTCCCTCCACAGCCCAGGCGGCCGGCAGCGAGTTCGTCCGTCCCCCCGGCAACTCACTCCAGCCCACCGCCTCGAGCGTCCATGGCGGCAGACTGCTCCGCCATGCTCGATGGCACCCCGGATTCCCCACTCATTATCATTCACTCCACCAGCCTCGCTTTGTTCCCACGGTTCTTGGCCCCACCCCACTCACAATATATATATACATACGAATGAAATTGAGAGAGAGAATTTTATATAATGTATAATAAATAATATAAAGGGGATTTTTATTTATATATAGGGTGGAAAAAATTGACAATATAATATAATATAACTGTATGTTTCATGATAATACTATGGCTTATTAAATGCCTTGTCAAAAGTATCATCTTAATGCGAATATATAGAAATATGGATTCAGTTTGTATCACCGCAGTATTTTTTTCTCAGTATAACTAATTCTGTGGTCAGTGACTTTAACTGCCTCCCGGGAGGGTGGTAAGGCCCACAATTGTAACTTCATCACAGCCCCTGCATTAGGCCAAGAACATTTGTTCTTTTTTTTTTAGATGCTGAAAATGAATAGATTTGTATCAGAGCCTGCATAGTCTATGACTGGCCATTCTGTGCAGTTAAATGCATTATGAAGTAGGGTTAATCAAGTTTGTCTCATGTCAGAGATGGTGATTACTTACGGTTCTTTCTTCTTCAAAGTTCCCAACGATTTTTTGATTTCACAATATGTCAGAGAAAGACAGAGAGAGGGAAAAAAATCAATTTTCTCCCTCCATGATGATTTATTTATTGTCTCTGCTGAAGAGCTCCACTACTCCATCACAAACACACTCCAGGAATCCATAAGGTTGTAACCTCATCATAACAATTCACTGCGAAGCTGGTAAATCACTTCTCCTAAATGTCGCAGCTAGCATGAGGCCTGACTTTTGGGAGGCACTATCTAGCTAATCAGTGCAGTCTGCTTCGAGCGTGTCTTAGAATAGCTGGCAAAATCTCCTCTAATCATGTAATTCATAAAACCACAATCAAAAGTGCCTCTCAAAGCATGTAAATGTCACCCTGTCTGCTCACGGCCCGGGGTTTCAGGACATGGCAATTAAGCTCAACTACCGCCTGTCTCGCAGCCGAATGCGAGATCTTTGCCAATGGACAACTGTGGGCGATGTGCTAATTCCTCCAACTAGCAGACTCTCCGTTCGCCCCAGCTGTGCCCTACATGCTGCAGACAAATATAAGAACAGAAACAATAAAGCTGAACTCTGAAGAAGCAATAGATCTGTCCACTGCTCAACTTTACACAAGGGTAGCCGCAGTCGAGACGATCTGAAATCGATCATTTTCATTATTGAGGTGATTTTGAAGGACGGACACGGTGAGACGCAAAGGAAGAGCGAGGCTCTATTATGATACTTATCCCTGACTAACACGCACAGTTCGCTTAAATTACGTCCTTCCTTTTATAAAGTTTACCCTACTTAGAGAGTGACTTATTTTAAAGGAAATTTTATTGACTTTTCAAGTTGTACTTTGTATATTTTATTCCCATCATGTCTTTTCAGTTGAGTCAAGCTGAATACTTATAAGTTTATTAATACATTCTGTAATAGTATGTTGACCTCCTAAGTTTTAATATGTTGTCTTGTTCTAAACTATTCATTAGGGCTATTTTAAAATATGGAGACATTTTCTGCAAGTGTCATCCGTGTACTGCGTCACATGGTTACGTGTGATTTTCACAGTTTGTCAGCAGCACACTGCAACAGCTAGAAATACTAAAGAGCTAGAGGTGATACTGGCATCTGTCAGCAAACATGCACTATATGAAGCTCCGCTTTAACAACACAGCACGATGCATCAATAAAGAATCTAACCATTTTCTTTAAGCTTGCTGACATTTAAAAGTGAAGACAGATGCAATGGAAGTATGGCAATGTAAATATTTCTGATTGATTGTGCATTAGAAGATTGGCCAAGCAAGGCCATTTCTAGACATTTTTTGTGTTATTATTTATTTGTTTTGTTTTTTGTGAATTCTTGAGTTGATTTCATAGACACTTGCACCAAACATTACACATTAGAATGTCCATATAAAGTCAATGATTTTTAATTCTACATCCATTGGTTTTCCCAGTAAATGTACACTACCATTCAAAGGTTTGAGGTCAGGAAAGACTTTTTTGAAGAAATTAATACTTGTATTTGGCAAGGATGCATTAAATTGATTCAAAGTTACAGTAAAGACATTTATAATGTAACAAAAGATTTCTATTTCAAATAAACACTTTTCTTTTGAACTATATTAAAGTATCCTAAAATGTGTACTATTTAAAAAATGTATATGTATATATATTTAAATATGTAATATTAAGAAATGTTTTTTGAGCATCAAATCAGCATATTCTAATGATTTCTGAAGCATGACATTGAAGACTGCAGTAATGGCTGTTAAAAAATCAGCTTAAAACAAATAACAGTTATTTTAAATTTGTGATGTTTCACAATATTGCAGGCTTTACTGTATGTTTGACCAAACAATTGCAGACATATATGCATGCAAATTTTTTTTTTTAAATCTTACCGACCCCAAACTTTTGAACGGTAGCTTGATTATAATTTTTACCTGCGTTTAATTTCCCCTATGACTAAATAAAAGAGTAGCTTAAAATGATGCTATTTCAGAGTCACACATATCATTAAAAACCATAGTAAATGCATTAGAATGTCTAAAAGTTTTTATCAACATGAATCGTAGGGATTTGTATTTCACCTTTAAGGTTTTTAAGGATCCAAGAAAGTAGCACTGGCATGGAAACCGAAATTTCCAGTTTCATATATATTTAACCACACAGTGCCAAGGTTGACCAATCAGAATCAAGTATTCCATCAATGTGTAGTAAAACACTTTTAATAGTATTATTTTGATTTTGTATTTGATTTGTACTGGTTTTGGAGCCAGCTCTGCACTGAGAGAACTGCACAAAGCAAACAGATCAATGTCAGGAGACCAGACTCTCCTCTGTGCTGTCAGCTGTCTGGCTCAGCCCACATGCCCCAGTAGAGTAGATGTACACCCCTAGTGTTTGACACTCTCTGTGCAGCTCTATTAATAAAACATCAAAGCCTCCAGTGTGCAATAGCTGAATTGCTGTCCTTCAAAATGGACATCCGAAAAGTTCACTACGCTTTTATTGCGTATTATATTGTGTGATGGGACCGGAAATGACCTCTTTGTCTGAGAGCTGTATGCTCTTTAGTATTGCCTCGTTCAAAGACTCAAAATAACAGCCATTCTTTTGCTCTTACCTGAGGTTTGTGTCCCATTTTGCAAGATGGTCAAGAGAGTATTTATACCTCACCCTTTGAGTGGCATAGATAAAATAGGCCATTTACACTGCATCACTGCCTCAGCGGGCATGCAGCCGCTTTAGTTTTTCACTTTTAGGAACAGAATTTTCTGCTCTGTCTCTCAAATATGAGCTAATTGTGTTTAGTGGAATATAATCGAGCATGATATTACAAATCAGTCAGAGTATCCCACCGCTGGATAGCCATGACTTTTCTATTCGTGAAATAATCAGTCTGGGAATCTGATGTTGCAATAAATATGTTGCTTTTTCACTTATTTTCAGGCGAGGAAGAGCATATATGAAGAATGCTTTATTAATAAGCTAAAGTTACATCATCAATTCTTTATATTCAATTCACTTCAATTTGGAAGTTTGTGTAGGGACTAATTAATCATTTTTGTTGACAACTGAAGCAAGATTTGTAGATTGTTTGTAGTAGTAAGCTGGAGTTTTTGTGGTTAACATTATGCTGAAAAGAGGAGGTTCTATTTAATGTGTTAAAATGTGCCATAGTAAAAAAACTAAAGTAATCTATTTAAAATACATTTATTTAATACTAAGTACAGTTCAGATCTACATATTTACTGACATATCGCTGGAGACGTACTGATATGAAAATTGTAGTTAAACTTTATTTGGAGTACTACTTGTGCACATTGCACATTTCTTAATATTAAGCATAAAATGTGTTTTAATGTACAACTGTCGATGTATGATAATGTATATGATCATTGAATAATATCGGCCTTTAAATGCAAGATATTTAAAGTGTGCCTGAAGCATACTTGCAATAGTTCCACTTTAGCACAATCAAATATACTTCAGTATATCTTTAGTTGGACTTCAGCAACACTTCCACACTAAAAGTGCATTAAGTACAAAATTAGTTGGTATACCAGTTTAGTATACTAAAAGTACAACTGCATGGTATTTTTATTAAGTACATAAATATGTAAATGTATTTGTAGTATACTTAGCATGAAATAAATGTATTTCAAATACATTTAGTAAATGTATTTTTCACTGGGGATTGCCAAAATAAATTAATTCAGGGTTTACTTGATTCAGTTAGGTTTCCACTATTATAACTTAAAGATAAGAACCTCAATTCTCATAATTTTTTTTTTATAATATACATATTTGTTTGAGTGGACTTGTGCAAACCTTAATTTAATTGACATTAATATTTACATTAATTTCATTGATATTTTTTAGTGATATGATAATCTTCCCCTCAAATCTCATGTTCTGTCACATGCGTATGTTCAAAAGTTTAAGATGTTGTTCTTTTTTATTAAGAAATGAATATGTTTATTCAGCAAGAATGCATTAAATTGATCAAAAGTGACAGTAAAGTCTTTTTTTAATTGTTAAAAATAATCAATTTCAAATAAATGTTCTTTTGAAATTTCTACTAACGTTATTCTGAATTGTAATAATATTTCACAATATTGTATTTTCAATTTTAAAAATGCAGCCTTGCTGTTGTTTAATATATGTGATCACAGGTGTGTGTATGTCTGCTATTTCACAGTGAGCTATCTATTTTATAAAGGAGTTTACAAGTTTATCTTTCCCTATCTTGACAGTTATCTGTGAAACACACAACCCGAGTACATTCTTTAGATTGATTGTGCTAAAACATACATGAATCAAACTCTTTTGCAGAGGGTTATGACTTCACAGTGGGCTGCGTTCAGCCGTCAGTACGCCAAAGCAATGCTGAACTCCTCAGTGAGTGTAACTACCGTAATTTGACTTGCGAGATGAAAAACAACTTCTGTTGCTCTGTATATTGTGCCGCAGCTGAAGAGCGAAAGCGAATTTCTGTCATGTTTTCTATCGCTCAAAAAGCGTTCAGACAAAAGAGGAAGAGAAGATCGCTATGTACAAGGCGAGAGGGTTAGGATGTCGGCTTCCCCAGCCACCTGTCCTGTTCCTCTACCATCTCTCCCTCCAGTCTGATCCTCCGTGAAAAGGATTCACTCAGTCCATCATCTGGTCCCCTGTGTGCATTAGAAGATTGGAGCCGCTGGAGTGGCCTTCATGCATTTAGAGAGAATTTGCTTTACTTAGAAAGCGCTAAAGGTGTTTGGCTGACGGATGTGCGTTTGTTGTCTTACTATATCAGTTTGTGTACTTTGTGTTTATTTTCATAGAGTGACCGCAAATGTGTGTGTATTTATGGATGCAGTCTAAAACGTTGAAGGAAATTGCATTCTTCTCCTCCACTAATGCATGACATCTGTTGCGATGGGTCAATCCTGACAGGATAGAGCACCTCTCACCTCCCTTCCCTCGGCCCCAGCCATGCTCAAAACTACAGGAATGGAGGGAAAGAGAGAATAGAGAGAGCTGAGAAGAGATGTTGAAGGGCCGGGTAGATGGGCACTCTCAGACAAAGCCATGAGATTTGAACGAACAGCCACTGTTGGGTAATATGTGCTTTTACACTTCATTTTCTTAGACCTCACTTGAGACTTTTGACAATGTCAAGTTAGAAAGAAGCTAATCACAGTCTTTGCTCGGTCTCCCTTCACCATCCTGCTTTTAAAAGGAAACAGAAAGCCACTTTTATGTGATCTTGTTTTTTTCCGCGAGAGCTCAAAAGCCAGATGTGTGCATCTAATGGAATGTCTTCTCAGTAATCCAGGTCACTCTTCTCTGGTCCTTAAAAGTGCAATGTTTACTTACAGACAATAGACTCAGTATGCCAGCTTCCTCTTCTCAGCTTTCCTCTTCTGCTCATTCACGAAAGCTCTGAACTACAATTTCACAGAAAATACTTTCTAGTGTAGTTCAGAGACTAGAGCATAATTTTTTTCTGAAGTAATGGTTTTTTAATAGTAATATTTGTCGTGTAAGTTCCATACAGATAAGCAAAGGTCATGTACACATTGCAGCTGCACAACAGATGTTATTATCATTAAATTGAGATTTAACTCTGCTTAGTAGTTTACAAAAAAATATATATATATATATATTAAATAAATAGAGCCAAAAAAATATATATATATAGATAGCATTCAAATGTTCGGGGTCAGTACGTTTTTTATATAATTAGCAATCAGATAGAATGCATTATCAGTAAAGGCATTATATTGTTATGAAAAAAGATTTCTATTTAAAATAAATGCTAAAATAATTGTTTGTTTGTTTGTTTATTTTCTTTCAAAGAAACCTGAAATAGTGTATCAAGTTCTCCACAAAAATATTAAGCAGCACAGCTGTTTTCAACACTGATAATAATGAGAAATGTTAGAATTATTTCTGAAGGATCGGTCAAATACAAAGTAGTTATTTGAAATTGAAATAATATTTCACATGATTACTATATTTACTGTGTTGTGATAAATGCAGCGTTTGAGCATAAGAGACTTCTTTAAAAATATACTAAATAAAGTAAATTACTAAATACATTTTGTAAAAGTTATAAAGTAATTATAACACAATTACATAAACCAAATGAAATTATATTATATAATATATAATAATATTTCACACTATTACTCTTTACTGTACTTTGATAAATGCAGTGTTTCTGAGCATAAGCTACTTCTTAAAAATAAAAAATTGTGAAATGTGTAAATATATTTTACAATATACTAAATAAAATAAATACATTTCACAAACGTTATAAAATAATTGTACCACAAATTGCACAAATGAAATTATATTATATAATTAATATTTTATATTCAATTATATTATAAATTCATGTCTATAAAATAATTTTTTTTTTAAAGACACGTACAATAAAGCACCCACCATAGTTTTTTAATATCATTGATTATTGTAATTAATATATTTATATTTTGCATTTTATTTTTAGTTTAAGTAATTTTGTAGGGATTTTTTTAATGTCTTTTTAATTTTTATTCATTTTAGTTCAGTTTTAGTTAATTTATTACATTAAGTAGCTAAATAAAAAGGCGATTTCCTTCTTCAGTTAACATGTATTGTATTTCAGGTAATGAAAACTTGAAAAGATTAAATCTTTGTCTTAGTTTTAGTTAGCTATAGTAACCTGGCATCCGCTTTATCTGTCTGTCCATCTATGTTGCTCTCTCTCCCTCCAAGACACTGAGCAACAGAGGGAGTGAGATGTCCGCCTTCATTGGGAGTAATTTCCTGGCTCTGCATGTGTGGGCAGTGAGATGTGGGCAGGCTGTTTCTGAGGAGCTTCTCATTGCGCTCTCGCGGGCACGTAGTGCTGCAAAATTCCATTAACAATCTCACAGCTCGGACGCGGCCGCACACTGAGTCTGGCTGCACAGGTGGGCTGTCATCTCCCGATAGAAGAGTTCTGTACTACCGTCCTCCCATGGGCAGCAGTGTATTCTAGCAGTCCGACAATAGTGAGAATTGGGGTTAACACAACAGGAAGGTCCTGTGACTTCCTGGAACACAATAATAACAGTGCCAAATAAGATGGGAATCTCTTATTCTGCAAATCACCGAAAATGGACATGCTGCTCTTGATGCATTATGAGTGCCCTATTTCAAAGATGCAGCAGTGTTGTTAGCTACTTATTTTTATTTCTTTTTTTTTTACTGCAAATATTATAATGGCTTGTCCCGTTCTCCTGCTTTGTGTCACTTCATTTAACTCTTCAGGCAATGTGACTCTTTCTGAAAGTTATATCGTTATGCCTGTAGGTGGCGACAAGTGTATTAGGAGTGAATCATTCCTCAAGTGATTCATTTGTAAACATGGGTTCTTTCAGAGATGCTGGTTTTGCTATTCGTTGGAGCAAAAATAGACAGGTAATTGGCAACAATTTGTCTGAAATGTTAGTTACATCTGTTAGTTAGTTAACTCAATATTAACTTGTTGCCTATTGAAATAGTGTGCACTTGTGCTGGTATTTACAATCGCGTTTAGTAGCCTATTGCTTAAGCAACACTTGGTGCTGTGATGAAAGTGTGATCACCCTTCCTAGTATCCCAGTTCACTAATACACATATAAAGACCGAGATGGTTTAATAGCATCTACAGAGAGGTTGTGTCAAGGTCTTGGGTAGGGGATGGAGCAAGGACTCAGTACTGCAGAAGAATGGGCTTTATTTTAAAATAAAACAAAACAAACAGAAACACAAACTACCCCGTGGGGGAAAAACAGGCTGGCAAGGCAAGGCAAGGCAAGGCAGGATCTGGCGTCCATCTGGCGTCCACCTGGCGTCCCTAATGAGACACAACAAAAACATGACAGAACAAACATGACAACACAAGACCGCTACATAACAGGCAACACAAGACAGGAAAACTCTAAACACTGGGACAAAGAGGGGAGGGAGGGAGGGGAACCAAGCCAGTGCCAGCAGTACAACCCAGAAAGTCATTACAGGAACCAGGGAGGGGCGGGAGGGTTGAGCCAGGGAGGCTCAGGCAGACCAGGAATCCCGGGGAGCCAGGGCGGGACCGGGGGAACAGACCAGGGAGGCTCCGGCCTAACAAGAACCCCAGTAGGCCACCAGGGCGGAGCCGGAGGGAGCTGGGGCGGGGCCGGCAGGGCAAGGAGCCTGGGCGGGGCCGGCAGGGCAAGGAGCCTGGGCGGGGCCGGCAGGGCAAGGAGCCTGGGCGGGGCCGGCAGGGCAAGGAGGATTCATTCATATGAATCAGTTCAAACTCTCTGTTTCGATTAATCGTTTTAGAGATATCGTTGTTCTTTAACGCTGTTAGTCAAAAATTGGAAGCAGAGCCTTTGTGTCCGCATGTCATGCTTCATAAATTAAAAATTTAATTAAATTAAATGTCACATATTACTGTATATTATTTATTTATTTGCATTAAGCATGTTTAATCAACAACGGCATTGGTTTAAATGATGGTTACCTTGACATTAAAATAAATAAATAAAAATAAGCCATTTCAGAATAAATGTATGAATATAAAGGTGAAAATTATCATGGTTTTTTTTTGTTTTTTTACTTGGCCACATGAACGCTTTTTTTGTGTGTGTTCCCAAATACAAAACAAATAGATTTAGTTGCACTGGATTAAAATTGCACTGGCATGGCCTTGTCACTTCAAATCATTTAGCTAATAAAAATGATCCCATTGATGCAGCATGTTTATCACATAGTGCTTGCAAATATTATTTCAGCTGTGAGCTAGTCATGCACCACAAATATCCAGGTCAAGGACTATTGTTGTTCTCTTTCACACTCTCCCTCTCTCATCTCTCACATATTGTATCTCATCTCTTTCTCAGTTTCAGTGGTCATGAGTCATGACATTAAAAGCTATCAATTTGTGGTAAAACACTTTTTGGTTGTGCTCCCCCAAGGCATTTCCAGTAACCCTTGACAGAAACTACCAAGACATTTGTCATTGCGCTTTTTCTCTGCTTTTGTATATCCCTGCAAATGTCATTTGAAATGAGAATCTATTGGTGGGCTGGATTACTTCGGATGCTTTGTGCCGTGCGTCTTACAGCCTCTCATAATTTCTTTGCTCCAAGGTGGCCGTGACATTTGTTGTGGGTTCAGAGGTTCACCACGAGACCACGAATGACTTCACCCAAATCGGGAAGCCTTTTCTAATGGGAACAGTTGCTCTCGGTAAGACAAACCTTTTTTTGGGGGGGGGGGGTTTTGGTCAAAAAGTATTTGGACACTCACGGCAAAAATACAATTTCATTACATCAGAAACACAACAATCAATTGTATTAATTGAATATACAATCAAATAAACATGAATTATTTTCCTAAGTTTGCAACTGCTATTTTAGTATTGTTGATTATAATTTTTAGTATATTTAATTATATTTTATTTTTATATTTTCTGTTTTCACTTTAATTTTAATTAAAGTTTTAGTGTGTTTTTGTTGTTTTTATGTCTATATAGTTTATTTATTTATTTATTAGTTTTAGTTTTGTGTTACTTTAATGCTTCAAGTTAAACTGAAAAATGTTATCTTGGCAACTTGCTGAAATAAAAGTCAAAATAATAAAATATTATTTTATTATTTTATTTCATATACATTTTTAACAAAGTAACAAAAACATTATGGTTTTAGTTTTTGTTATTTTAGAACTTCAAGTTAAATTAAACAAAAAATAGAAATGTTGCTTTGACAACTAGTTGAAATAAAGTTTTTAAAAATAAGTTAAAAAAACCATTTATTTCAGTTAAAGTTTATTTTGTTTAAACTAGCAAATGTATTATGCTGTAAATTATAGTTTTAGTTAATGATAATAACCCTGAATTGCAGCAAATGACAACAATTCTGTGAATTACTGATATACAGAAACCTACATCTTTTCTTGTTCAAGCCATGAATGAAGTCACTTCATTTTGACTAATATTGTACATTGCGCATGTACATTGTTTTTGCATTTTTAAACCAAGCAAACTTAATTTAGTGAACAGTCAGCTTAAAAAATATGTTAGTGCGTTAAAGGGTTACTCCACCCCAAAATGAAAATTTTGTCATTAATTACTCACCCTCATGTCGTTCCAAACCCGTAAGACCTCTGTTCATCTTCAGAACACAAATTAAGATATTTTTTATGCATTCTGAGAGCTCTCTGACCCTCCCATAGACAGCAATGTAAGTAACACGATCAACGTCCAGAAACGTAGCAAGGAGATCGGTAAAATAATCCATGTGAAATCAGGGGTTCAACCGTAATTTTATGAAGCTACAAGAATACTTTTTGTACAAAAATAATAACTTTATTCAACAATTTGTCTCCTCCGCGTCACCGTAGCTCCATTTTGGAGAATATCCACTGAACGCAAACAGCGTATGCTGTTCTGTGTCAGCCGCACCACACGTGATTCGGAGGAGATGAATTGTTGAATAAAGTCATTATTTTTGTTTTCTTTGCGTACAAAAAGTATTGTGTATCAGGACGTTGATCGTGTTACTTATATTGCTGTCTATGGGAGGGTCAGAGAGCTCTCAGAATGCATCAGAAATATCTTAATTTGTGTTCCGAACATGAACAGAGGTCTTACGGGTTTGGAACGACATGAGGGTGAGTAATTAATGACAACATTTTTATTTTGGGATGGAGTAACCCTTTAAAATAAATGGCATTTGTTTTTGTTTGTTTGTTTTTTTGATGTAACGGAATGATTTTCTTACATGTTCTTGCATACCCTTACAAGTCTAACTTAAGTGTCCAAATGCTTTCTGACGCCTGTGCATTCCAGAAAGAAGATGTGTGTTGTTTCTCTGTTTGTGTAACGTGGGCAGTGGCGTGTCAGTGCGTTTGGGTTTAGTGAAATGAAGTGAAGAGATCTGGAAACTACAGAGACACCAGTGTTCATCGCAGCTGGTGTGCTGAGCAGTTAATGAAAGTACCTCTCGAACCTTATCACTGTGACAATGTAGATGTTAGCCAGGAGTCCAGGGAATTCTCTCTCTGTCCCTTTTTCTAATCCTGTTAATTGGCTGCCACACTCAGAGCTGTAAGGTCCTGAGGCAGCCAAACATCGCTGGCCCGCAGGAGGCTTCTGTCAACAGAACAAACAAAATCCGCCCGCGAGAGTCTCACACATTGCCTTGCTCTCATTTACAGCCAAAGCCACTGTGACACCTTTGAATAGACAGCTGTTTGCTCGACGGCTTTTTTAAAAGGCCCAGCATACGCCCCTGTGGAACCTCTAGGCACCTAATGGGCGTCTGCTTTTAAGGAGTCACAAGACCAGGCTTTGTTTACAGTGACAGCAGGGGGAGTCTATCTGTCTCCGGTCCAGCTGACAAGAAGGGAATGAGCTGGCCCGGTGTCAAAACAAGTGTATTTTATAACAAAAAAATACACCAAAGTGCTTATAATGCACATGTCAGCATACTGCGTGGCAGTCGCAAGGTTGTTAGTAACTGCTTGGTTAATGCAGATGCTGTAGAATAGGTACAAAAAGTGGAGCAGTCTCACAAGGGCCCACCGTTTGGTTTATTTGTCTGAAATCCGGCTCTGGGCTCTTGGGAGCATCTGCAATTACAAGGGCTCTTACCTTTCGCTGTGCGCCATCTGTTGTAATGTACTGGGTTTAGTCCCCTGCTCCTCGTTCGTATTTATCTTACTGATGATTTTCATTTGGTGCAAGAGAAAACACAGTTGTGACTGTCAGCACTTTTAAGAGAACATTTATAGAGCTGCTCTCAATTCCCTGTTTTTTTATTAACAATTGCTAAAACTGAGAGTAAACTTGTAAAATGGATTCCGACTAATTCTGATTGGATGAGCCTCATTTGAAGCAGTTTTAAAATGGCAGTAAACTGACAACTGTGACCACACGTTTTATATTAATGCAGAAAGTTGCTGTATGGCAGCTGTAAACAGCCTATAGTTAGTCCAATGAACATTGTGAGTTGTCAGGAGACTTTCTTTTTTTAATACACTTAAAAACTACTTTATTGTATTTTTTCTGTACTGTATGCTTTAAAGCCATTAAAAATAATTTGATAAATCACTGTAAACATGTTTGTCAGATAACCAAAATGTTTCATGCTGTGATATCAAAATTAACTTTTTTTAACATGTATTTATTCAAATTACTCTTTAATATGTCTGAATCAACTTGAATAGGTTGAGTAACACCATCAAAGATCAGTTTTAAGGGAAAGATCAAGTAGAAGCCATTAAGCTTGGCAGTATTATCTTGACTAATATTTGTTTCTTCCAATCAGGTGGGATTGTCAACGTCATGCCTTTTTTATTTTCAGAAATCTCCCATGTTAAAACACAGGTAATATTATTATCATTAATATCATAATCAAAACTATTTTCTTGTGCAATAAACTGTGTCATGAGAATTCTATGTTGCAATCAAATTGTTTTGGACAGGTTTTATGGTTCAGAAGAGCTGTACTTGGAGGACTTGCTACATGCACACTCTTAAATATATTATGGTAAGTTTTAATTTTTTGATTATGATTTTGGTGAATATGAAATTTTGATTTTGGAAAATATGTGCTTTTTTAATAATATAAGCCATATAAAGAAGTTATTAACCCAAAATGAAAATTATTTCACCATTTGTTCACCCTCATGTCATTACACACATTTATGACTTAATTTCTTAATTTCACAAATGGAATGTTGACATTTGTTCCATTTGATGAAAGTCATAAAAATAAAAATTCTTTATTGGCATCTGGTTCCAGTAAGAACCTTTAACATTCATGGAACCTTTTCATTCTACAAATGGATCTTAAAAGTGAAAATTTTTCAAATTTTCTTTACACTAAGAAACTGTTCATCGAAAGTTTCTTTGGGGAACCAAAAATGGTTCTTCGTCATTGTGAAACCCCACTTTTTGCATGTAAATACAAAATAAAAAAAAGCATTTGTGGACTATATTCAAATTCTTCTGATGTCATACGATAATTTTGCGTGAGGAACTGACTAAGAAACAGTAACTATAGTAGATAGAGTCAGCTAGGTTATCATTTGTTACTTGGATGACGTGTCCTTCAGTTTCATTTAAATGTAGAGCTAGTGTCAAGTTCAAAGTTAACAATGCAAAGCCCTCCCTGTTCATTTGTCACAGCAAAAGCACTTACTGTTTTTAAAATGACCCAGAAAGAACTGAGCTGAACGACTTCCATCTGACGTACATGCAGACCTGAGATAGTGGTCCGTCTCCCTCCTGAGCTGCCCGATTGTCGTCCGTCCCTGATGTCTCTCTGATTTTAGCACACCCTGAAAAAAATCTCCAACACACTGACGTTTCATCTAATCATCTGTAAAGAAGTTATTGAGTTACCAATCAGCACTATGTTACTCAGGAGACCCAAAGCAATTATGTTGGCGCAGATGAGATGAAAGGAGTCAGCTACAGGAGATGAGATCTCATGTCGGCCTCTTCGGAGACCCAGAATGCACTGCTGCAGCCCTGCCACTATGGCAGAACTCTGTCTTTCCCTCAAATCACTGCGGGTTACCCTGCTCCGCTGATGGCAGACAGTGTTTGACAATGGACACGCATTAGCTTTCCATTCCGGCAGAATCGATTGATATCTGAAGATACATTTGTTGATACATTATCACACAACAGAGACAGGATAGTCCACTTAGTCCGCGTAATAAAGAATCACTGATAACTTAGCTCTTGTTAATATAACTCTCAAAAAAATATTTACACTTAAATTTAAGATTTATGTATTCTGAATTGCATATAAATTAAACTATAAACAAACTAATAACCTTGATGTGATGCATATTTGTCAGCAATACATAATGAACAGGTACGATTCCTGTAACAGCACTAATGAACTAAATGTGTTTTAAATACACAATAACCAGGGGTATTTATTCATGTTTGTTTCATTATCATATATTTTAACTAATATATTTAACTTGTTTCACAGCTAGCCATATTAAATAAAAATATGTATTTTAAACAATTAAATGCATGTATGAACATGCATAATTTTAGTTTAATTTAATTTAATAAGTTAAAACTATCCATAATGCAGTTCAAATACATAAATCACATATTTAGGCTATTTTTGATCTCCTATGTTTCTTTTTCAGGCCCAATTCTGATGTACAATATTAGCCACCACAGTAACAGGCCATTTGATTCAGCTTTCTGTGCCCTGGTTACATGAGCTCCTGCCTCTTTGTAGCTTTATTTGATTTACTGCATCTAATCCAAGCATATTTATTCTTTCCTCATCTAACACGCTCGTTTGCTGCGTTTGGTGCATTTGGTGTCACCCAATTTAACCAACTGAACTCTAATGCCATAATTTCTGGCCAGACACGATTAAAGCTTGTCTTGCAGCACCATGCAGCTGCTGTGAATGTTTGTTTGGTTTTTTCGCCATCTGTTACATCCACTTTCTTCTGAAGCATGACAGATTCAGATTCTTTATGGCTCAATTTGGCATCATGTGGTCTGGTCTTTTTTTAGAGATATTAGACAGCTACCAAACATCGCATCCTTCTATCAGCCTTTAGATGTTTCTTTTTCTAAACAGGTGCTGATATAACTGTCAGATCAAGAATGGATGCCGTTTAGTATCTTAAAGCTCAAGTGTGTGATTTGTGATGGTAAAATACTTTCTGTTATCCCAGTTTAATATGCAGAGACACTATAATTTGTAGTCTGATTCCAGTGAGATGGTAAATGCAAGTATCTTTTTTTAATCTTGTTTGTGTAAACATACTGAGAAGCAAAACTGCATATGATATTAAGATTTGTATTCAGATAAAAAGTCATGAATTTATTTCTTTTATTTTTATTATTATTATTTTTATTGTTTTTAAACTACAGTGGCAAACTGCTTTGTCTTATGTGAGCTAAACTTAGTAGGTAAACATTAAGGATTTTTTCTTTAAAGGGGTCATATGATGCGATTTCAAGTTTTCCTTTCTGTTTGGAGTGTTACAAGCTGATTGTGCATAGATAAGATCCCTGAAGTTGCAAAGACTAAAGTCTCAAAACCAAAGATATATTCTTTATCAAAATTAAGACTCTGCCACGCCCCCCTAAAACGGCTCGTTCTAACACGCCCCCACATATCTACCTCACTATGTGGAAATATTTGCATAATGCGCCCAAATGTGCATGCAAAGAAAGAAGGCGTGGTTTCAGTAACCGCAGTTAGTGTTGAAGCAGCCATGTCAGGGAGACACTGTGTGTTTCTAGGCGAAAGCAAAAGCACTTTATTTGGCCTTCCGAAAGTAGATGCATTTAGGAATCTTTAAGATTACTTACAACAGAACAGCAATTTTATGGACGACTGTTTCGTGAACCTAGGAGAGGAGGTCATTCTGACTTTGCTATGACAATCTGGCGCTTCTGAATCAGCTACTGTTTTGTTATTAGTTTAAGAACCCTTTCGGGCTCTGTCTTTACATTTATTTTGAAAGATGAAGCTCGCGATTATGGTAAGGGGCGTTACATTTCCGACGAGTGAATGCGGTGTTCGGCCAATCACAATGCACTGGGTCAGCTGGCCAATCAGAGCAGACTGCACTTGTCGGAAGGAGGGA
>NW_015505460.1:371575-410905 GCF_001515645.1 Sinocyclocheilus grahami
GTGTGTGTGTGCGTGTGTGCGCGCGCGCGCGCGTGTGTGTGTGAGAGAGAGTGAGAGAGACCAGCTTCATCACTGTGTCTGTCACGCGACTCTGTTCCCCTTTCGGGCTCTGTCTTTACGTTTATTTTGAAAGATGAAGCTGGCGATTATGGTAAGGGGCGGTACATTTCCGACGGGTGCTTGCGGTGTTCGGCCAGTCACAATGCACTGGGTCAGCTGGCCAATCAGAGCAGACTGCGCTTGTCGGAAGGAGGGACTTTGTAGAAAACGAAGCGTTTGAGAGAGACGGGGCATAGAGGACCTACAATAATGTACAGTATTTGAAAAATTATGTGTTTTTTGAACATTAAAGCATATTCTGTTACACCAAATACACAAAATAATGATCTTTAAAAAATATGACCCCTTTAATAAATATCTAAACATTCTTAAAATAAATATTTGTGATTTAAGCAAAATTGCACGAGATCCAATTTTTTCAGATAATCTTTAATTACGCTTATTACTTTTCTTGCCACTTTAACAAATTTTGTCTTTTTGTGACTTAATTTAGTAAATCTTGTATTAAGGGTTAGGTATTTTTACTCAAAGAAAAATATTTCACATTTCTTAACCATCCTACCCAGCCTAAGAAAGCCACATTGGCTCAACCAGTGGCATAAGTTTGGGGGCGTGACTATCTTGTTTGATTCACCAATGACAGATGAGAGTTTTTAGGGAAATTTGTACAGTCTTTTTTATTCATTTTTTATTCCAATCTTCGTTGGTTGTTATTAGTAAATAACTGACTTCATCTTTAAATTGTGTGGTATAATGCAATAAATCTACATTGCTTTTTTTTTGAGTGCATAAAAAGATTAGCTAATTCTAATTTCAACAAGCACATTCACTTTTGGCATTCTTTGGCATGCACTGCTGTTGTAAATCAGATTTTGTACAGAGTTTGTGTTCTAATCTGATTGTGAAACTATAGATGACTTGGCCTCCACTTAGTAGTTCCATTTCAGCATAATTTACCTTTATCTGTAGCATCTTGTAGATTTTCCAATGAAATGTAACTCCCATACATTCATTGATAAGGAAATAAGCAATATTTAATGTGCTTTTATCAGCACTTTGCATCAGTGCTCTCAACCCGACCTGTCAACTGCAGAGTCATTTTCATTTTTTTTTAAGTTTGCCAACTCATAACTTTAATATCTAATTAGTGAACTCAGCATAATTTTATTTTGTGTCCTCTATTGAGGGAGCAGAGGAGGAGAGCTTGGTTTGCATTGAGATCTTCTGAAGCGTAGCTTGTACAGATTAGAAGATAAATCTCCGGTGGCCGCTGTAGAGTGAGGAAAACAGTTTTATGAAGTTGTCTGCTGCCTTTTGAAGCAGATGCTTTTCCTTTGATTTTTGTAGAGTTTTTTCAAGTCTTTGTTTCGGAATGATCTTTTATCTTTCCCCTTTTTATCTACAATCACAATATCAACCTAGTTTTACTTGACTTATAAATGTAGTTGTGTAGAGCACTGATTCATAACAAGAGTCCATCTGTCCCGAGGCGATACTTTAGCAGACTTCAGGGAAAGAAGGGCCGTCAATGATTAAAACTAGTGATGAAACGGTTCAAACTACTACTAAATTAAAATTAATCATTGTAATTAATCTTATAATAATTAAAATAAAATAATATAATATAATATAATACCTTTCAAAACTTTGCTGTAAGTATGATTTTTTTAAAGAAAGTAATACTTCTATTCAGATGCATTAAATTGATCAAAAGTGACAGTAAAGACTTTTTATGTAGCCTAAGCAATAAGGTACTCGAGGCCGTGCTGTATCATGAATAAATCACAGCTGAAGGGCGTTGTTAGGCACGACGCGAAGATTTATTCACGATACAGCACGGCCTCGAGTACCTTATTGCTTTTATAAAAGGGTTACCACACAATAAAAAAAAATATTAAAACCAAAAATGTATGTATTGAAATGTACACATACATCTGCTTATCTCTCAGCATGAGAAAACGTCTGTATTCCGTCTTTTAGTTTTAAAACAGACCGATTCCTTTGCGAGCGTCATTACAGTGTAAACTGATGGACATATGGACATAGCTACAGAATCATACCTGAAACAGAAAACTAATAAATACAGTAATATTCCCTACTCACTTCAGAAACTGTAGGCTTCCACACAGACACGCACAAATCAACATATCGCCGCATGAGAAGCGTTTATTAGATGGGGAAAGGGTGGGGTCTCAAAATTAAAGATGAAAGATGCAACATAATGCCAGCAGGGGTCACTCATAATATATTAAATAAATAACAAACAGTTAATTCTGCCGAAATACATAATACATGAAACAGTTTTGATGTTATAGGATTATTGATTGTTTATGTTGCTAAGGGTGTTGCTCAGTGATACACAGAACCGTTGGGTGAAGCGCCATAGCCATGCTGTTTCGTGAATAAAACACAGTTGCTGACATAGGTGGAAATCCTGGGGGGGGGGGACAGGACTCCCCCTATCTTAGGGTTGTCCCCCCTAAAAATATGATTAAAAACCACGCTGTGTATTGTAAATAACAATGTTATATACTTTAAACTTTGTAAGTAGAAAAAATGCAAAAATGCATTTTAAGTTTATAAACATTTTGAGTCTCCCCCTCCCTTGCCTCGCAGTGCTTTGGTCCAAATGCCTGCTTTCCTCTTTTACATGATCACCTACACACACACACACACACACACAAGTCTGGTGAGCAAAAACCATAGTTGTGGAACTTGGCTGTCAATGCTATTTTATTCACTTAAACATCAGATGAAGTGATTATTTTCTCATTAATACAGATGATGCCAATGAGTCCACTATGTTAGCAATAATATTACCTGCTTGCGGGATAGTAGGCCTAATGTCTACAACAGACATGACTGCTTTAGCTGCACGACCACAACTGCTTTAAGTTGTCTAATCTGACACTGTCTCCCTGCTACACTAATAGTAGTAAGGCATTCCTCTGTGTATACATATCCTTACAAGTACAATTTTAGCTGTATTATTTGCGTCCCCTTCAAAAATTACTATTGAGAAATTGTATGTTTATTGTCCCCCCCCCTACTGTTAGACGAAATTTATGCTCTTGGCTGCTGACCAATCAGAATCGAGGAATGGAACTAACCGTTTTATAAATTGGTACAAAAGATTTCTATTTCAAATAAATGCTGTTCTTTTAAACTCTCTATTCATGAAAAATCCTGAAAGAAATGGGTAACACTTTACTTTAAAGCCTTTTACACTCTAAAAACTGCTGGGTTAAAAACAACCCAGCACTGGGTGAAATATGGACAAACTCAGCGATTGGGTTGTTTTGAGCCAGTGGTTGGGTTAAATGTTTAACCCAACCTTTTGGGTAGTTTTATTTAACTTAACTATTGCTTAAAAATGACTATATTTATTGCTTAAAATGAACCCAAAATAGGTTAAAAATAAACATTAATATGTTCAATATGTTGAATAAATGAACATTTAACTGATATCTCTACCGTACGGTTGAGCTTAATTTGATAGGGAATAAATCTATCAAAAGGAAGAGATGAGAGAGCAATCTTTCCACAGCTGTACTGCCCCATTTCTGTCTGCTGTTGCCATGGGGGGTTTGGGAATTTTCAAGTGACAGCAGCAGTTTACAAATTGGTAATACGGATTAGTGCTGGTCAGTCATCAGATAATACGGTCAAACAAGCAATCACAGAAGTAGGGATGAAACCATAATGTTGTTGTGAATAGGGTAAAGGGTAAAGAACATAAATATAGCAAAATATATGAGAAATGCAAAAATGTTTATTTACCATAATTATCCCAAATCATGCGTGACCTTATGGTTGATATGTCTGTAAAGGACATCATATAACATATATATTGCCGTACGTCTATATACTGTATATTATAGAAATGCTTAAAAATTATTTTTTATCTTTGTGGACCCTTAAGGTTATGAAATGTATTCAAGATACCAGTTGCTGACATAGGTGGAAATCCTGGGGGGGGGGGACAGGACTCCCCCTATCTTAGGGTTGTCCCCCCTAAAAATATGATTAAAAACCACGCTGTGTATTGTAAATAACAATGTTATATACTTTAAACTTTGTAAGTAGAAAAAATGCAAAAATGCATTTTAAGTTTATAAACATTTTGAGTCTCCCCCTCCCTTGCCTCGCAGTGCTTTGGTCCAAATGCCTGCTTTCCTCTTTTACATGATCACCTACACACACACACACACACACACACAAGTCTGGTGAGCAAAAACCATAGTTGTGGAACTTGGCTGTCAATGCTATTTTATTCACTTAAACATCAGATGAAGTGATTATTTTCTCATTAATACAGATGATGCCAATGAGTCCACTATGTTAGCAATAATATTACCTGCTTGCGGGATAGTAGGCCTAATGTCTACAACAGACATGACTGCTTTAGCTGCACGACCACAACTGCTTTAAGTTGTCTAATCTGACACTGTCTCCCTGCTACACTAATAGTAGTAAGGCATTCCTCTGTGTATACATATCCTTACAAGTACAATTTTAGCTGTATTATTTGCGTCCCCTTCAAAAATTACTATTGAGAAATTGTATGTTTATTGTCCCCCCCCCTACTGTTAGACGAAATTTATGCTCTTGGCTGCTGACCAATCAGAATCGAGGAATGGAACTAACCGTTTTATAAATTGGTACAAAAGATTTCTATTTCAAATAAATGCTGTTCTTTTAAACTCTCTATTCATGAAAAATCCTGAAAGAAATGGGTAACACTTTACTTTAAAGCCTTTTACACTCTAAAAACTGCTGGGTTAAAAACAACCCAGCACTGGGTGAAATATGGACAAACTCAGCGATTGGGTTGTTTTGAGCCAGTGGTTGGGTTAAATGTTTAACCCAACCTTTTGGGTAGTTTTATTTAACTTAACTATTGCTTAAAAATGACTATATTTATTGCTTAAAATGAACCCAAAATAGGTTAAAAATAAACATTAATATGTTCAATATGTTGAATAAATGAACATTTAACTGATATCTCTACCGTACGGTTGAGCTTAATTTGATAGGGAATAAATCTATCAAAAGGAAGAGATGAGAGAGCAATCTTTCCACAGCTGTACTGCCCCATTTCTGTCTGCTGTTGCCATGGGGGGTTTGGGAATTTTCAAGTGACAGCAGCAGTTTACAAATTGGTAATACGGATTAGTGCTGGTCAGTCATCAGATAATACGGTCAAACAAGCAATCACAGAAGTAGGGATGAAACCATAATGTTGTTGTGAATAGGGTAAAGGGTAAAGAACATAAATATAGCAAAATATATGAGAAATGCAAAAATGTTTATTTACCATAATTATCCCAAATCATGCGTGACCTTATGGTTGATATGTCTGTAAAGGACATCATATAACATATATATTGCCGTACGTCTATATACTGTATATTATAGAAATGCTTAAAAATTATTTTTTATCTTTGTGGACCCTTAAGGTTATGAAATGTATTCAAGATACGAATAAAGTTAAAGGAATGTTTATTATTGGAAAATAACTCCAAATAGTTCTCTGAATTTAAATGAAGATTTACCATGGACTGACAGCTCAACCGTACGGTAGAGTTTTATATAAAACATACATTACCAAAAAAAAAAAGTGCTTAGGGCTATTTATTAGATGTTAACTAATAATAATTTTAAGTTAAATATTTTTTTTATAAAATTTTTGTTTTTATTTTATTTATTTGTGTTATAATGTGGATAACTGTGGTTACAGTTATTCATGAGATTGTCCAATGCATATTAAGGTGCCTTACAAGGCATAATTAATGTATTATTATAATGCATTATACATAAAGGCTTTAAGTAAAGTGTTACCAAAAATTTATCAGTTTCCACAAAAGTATTAAGCAGCACAACTGTTTACAACATTGATAATAATCATAAATGTTTCTTGCACAACACATCAGCATATTAGAATGATTTCTGAAGGATCATGTGACACTAAAGACTGGAGTAATGATGCTGAAAATCCAGCTTTGCCATCACAGGAATATATTACATTTTATACTAAGATTAGAAACGGTTGTGTTCAATTGTCGTAATATTTCAAAACATTGTTGTTTTAGTGTATTTTTGATCAATGCAGCCTTGGTGAGCATAAAAGACATCTTTCCAAAAAAAAACATTAAATAATTTACCAACTCCAAAATATGAACGATAGTATGAAACCTAGCATTTAACCTAGCCTCCTGGACTTTTAACCCATCTATATCATCTGCTGTTCATTGCTGTGCCCAGCTTTCATGCTATTATTTTGTCTGGAATAGAGTTTTGCAATGCAGCCGATGTTTTATAAATACAGTAAATCCAATTAGTATCTTTTCATTCTCATTTTTGTACTTTTTTGTAGACTCATTTATATAACAAGTTGTATACGTCAACACATACAGTACAGATTCATTGACTTTCACCTCTAGTCATGGATGCCACAGTCCCAAATTAAACCTCAAAGCGGATATCTGCTCTTGGGACAGTTGTTTCACTCAGCTGCTGATGTCATTCTCTGCGATAAGGCCCACCGAAGGTATACATCACCACCGCAGCGCCGCTCCTGTCAGGCAATGCGTTACATATCGCCATTTTGACATTTAACAAGTCACTCTTTTGTCATCTCTGAGGAACTGCGCTGCTAATGTCTCCTGCTTCTGATTTAGTTTGCTTTGGGTGGCTGCTGTCCTATCGTAATTGAGTCATCAGTGACTGAGCGGTTGGAGTGGAGCTGGCCTGCGGGCACAGCATTAATGAACCCTGCAGCCAGTGCAGCCTTGGCCGTGATGACTGTGACTGATGAGTGATTGCTGGTGGATCCCGCCATGCTAGATTTGTCACCAAAATGAGACCCCCGCCACATCCCGACTCCTGTACGACAGAGCATCAAGAACGTCACGCAGCCTATTTGTCAAATGATTGAGTCTTCAAAACAAGCTCAAAACCATCAAGCTGTGACGCATCACGTCTGAGGAGCACCATAAATCGGACGATGTTTGAAAAGCGACAACGCGATTGATATGAATGCATTGCCACGTAAACGCCAGCATAGTCCTGATGGAAGTACGAGGGGGATGAATGGCGCCGCTGTCATTATTAACGCTCGTTAGAGTAAGCCGCGGCTTGTAATCATTTCTGGTCGTGTGGAGCGTAAGGACTTTCTAAATCATCCTAAACTCATGGAGTGTCATTAACCCTGAGTGGCTGTGTTAGCAATCTAGACTCCATGTTTGACAGACTACTTCACTATCAGGTAACTCACTCGCTCTGTCTTTCTCAGAGGGCCAGTTGAGATACTGTGCCTGAGTTTCTTAGATATTGCTTATCACAAACCTGCTTGTTACAGTTTCTCAAAGAGCGCAACATTGTTTTACTTTGCTTCGGAAAAGCTGATACATGCTCTCATTTTCTTTACATTTTAATTTCTCTTTTTTAATTAAAGAAAATGAATATTTGTGCGTTCCCCCACCACTTTCATTTATTTATTTATTTTTAATATTTTTATTTTATTTATTTATTTTTGCTGACGACCCTGCTGAAGAAACCACCTATGCCTGGTTTAGAAGGTACTGACCAGTTCTTTTTTTAAGTTTAAAGTTAAATTAAATTAAAACCTTTAAATATTCGATTTAGAATTTTTAATGCTAGTTTGTGCTGATCATCAATCATGATAAAACTGGTTAGGCTGTTGTATACAAAAAATGAAATTTTTTTCCCCATTCACAGGTCTGTGTGATTTACATTTTTGTTTCTCATTTTAATGCTTGACTTTTTTTTAACCCACCACACAAATATGTCAGCTGAGATTTACCTGCGGCAATAAGAATCTAAACCAACCGGATATCATCAGAAAACATAACTATTTTACAAGGTGGCTATTTTGAATGAGTTCATACAATGCAGTTCATACAGAAATGTACATTTTATAGAAAAACTTAAAGCATTAAGGTCCCCACGTCAAACCTAACCATCACTGGGCCATACGCAGATCTTACGAAAATTTATGAATGCAATCATACAAATTCGTATCACCCTAGTAAAAAATAAAAATACTAAAATGTATTTGAAATACATTTATTTAATGCTCAGTATACTACATATACCTTTATATATTTATGTACTTATTAAAAATACCCTGCAGTTGTACTTTATACTAATCTGGTATACTTAAAGCCTACTAAACTAAACTAATTTTGTGCTTAATGCACTTTAATTGTGCAGAAGTGTTGCTGAAGTCCAGCTAAAAATATACTGAAGTATATTTGATTGTGCTAAAGTGGAACTAGTATACTTGAGGTACACTTACAATGTCTTGCATTTAAAGACAAGATATTATTCAAAGATCATACAATCCTCCTCAATAGTGACATTAATATACATTTTAGGCTTAATATTAAGAAATGTGCATTGTGCACAAGTAGTACTCCGAATAATGTCAGTACGTGTCGAGTGATATGTCAGTAAATATGTTAATAGATTTGAACTATATTTAGCATGAAATAAATGTATTTTAAATATATTACTTTTTTATTAGGGGAATTAGCCACTAAATTGCCAAAACATTAGATTAGTTCAAACTGCTGTGAGAGTGTTGTCTAAACCAGCTTGTGCCAGTAGCAAAACAACATTGCCCATTTGAGACCTTATTGAGATTTAAGCAGCTCTAAACTGGTCTAAGAACAGCTCATGTTTTTATGTGTGTATTAAAGGCAAAATGTGCAACTTTTGTGCCACTTGCATCACCAAGTCATGAAAGTAATGACTATAGCTCTACTCCAGACTCTTGGCCTGCAGTTTACATTTTTCTTAGTTGGAGGTCCATACATATCAAGCTGAGAAAATGCTTTGTATTGCTGTAATGTTTTACATCCTAATGAAAGAGACCTTTTGTCTTTTTATGCAAGGAGATGTGTTTTCTTTTGATGCTTTCTACAATCAATCTACAACCTCTCCTTACAAAGACAATTAACTTAGCAGAAACAGGAAGGCTTAATATAGTTAAAGATGTGTGATGTTTAATACTACATTTTAACATTTTGAACTCCAGTAAATTGTTTTTACTCATCACAGGTCTTGACTGAAACACACAAGGTATAGTTTATTTCAGACAGTGCGCTGATATCGATTCATGGCCTGACCCCATCCTTGAACTCTGCACAGAGGCGGATAGTCCTGTAAAGCCGGCACGATTGAAAGCGTAGCGGCTTTATACTGTGTACCATCATTCTCCTCAGTCATAGCAAGGTCTCCTCTGAGCCGACTCCAAAAGCCTCTCTGTACATTCAGCTGGCAGAGTCGATCTTATGTTTATTCTCTTGAGACCCCAGAAGAGCGGGACAGAGAGGGAAAGAAAGAGCAGGTGTGGAGTTGAAGGAAACTGAAATGGAGGATGAGACAGAAAGAACCAGATGATAGAAAGTGAATGCCAGTATGAGATACATAAAGTGAGAAATGGATTTGGAGGAGGAAAAAAGACTAGAATAAAGAAAAAAAGAGAATAATACAGCCTAAGAAAAAGGAAAATATAAAGCAAAATAAAGGAATGTATGCTCTTTTTCGAAATCCTAGTGAGCTGCCTATGTAGACAGCATTTTAAGGCATCCTGGGTATCAAGCGTGTTCCATTATATTGCCTCTTAAGATATATTTTGGCTAAATTCATAAATAAATATATCTTTTAAGGATAATGTTTCCCATAATGCTTTGTGGCAAAAAAAATTAAGTGAAAAAAAAGCATTTGGCAACAAGAAAAAGGTTGTTTTTTGAGCATACGCTGTCTTTCAAAATTTAGGGTCAGTAATAGTCACTAATATTTGGATGTTTTTTTAAGAAGACTCTTATGCTCACCAAGGTTGCATTTATTTGATTAAAACTAAATAAAAACAGTAAAATTGGAGAAAAAAAAAATTCTAATATAAAAAACAGAAAAAAGTTGTTCCTTTGATGGCAAAGCTGTATTTTTAACAGCAATTTCTCCAGCCTTCAGTGTCACATGATCCTCCAGAAATCATTCTAATATGCTGATTTGATGTTCAAGAAACATTTCTTATTAATGGTGAAATTTGTGGTTTAATATAGTTTTTTTTTTTTGGAAACTGATATTTTTCAGGATTTTTTGATGAATAGAAAGTTTAAAATAACAAAATTGTAATTGTTGTTTTAAATATAACTGCTTGTATGAACGTAAAAAGCCATCATGTCACCTTTTGAATATTGTGTCCTTGCTGAATAAATATATTAAGTTCTTTCAAAAAATATAGATTATTGGAACATTTTTGGTCTTTTCTAATTCAAGTAGTGACACTAACAGTGGGCTGCAGAGTGAACTGACTTGCCTTAAAGGAACTTTGATCAAACTAATCAATTTTGATTCGAGTCTCCTGTGTGCTTTGTTATTTATGTGCCTCACATATAGAGCGTTCCAAATCAGTCGCATATGTGTTTCCATGTCAGTTAGTATGCCACTTTATAAGGCTGCTGCCTACTAGGCAGTAGACATCGAGGCAGCTCACTAGGTTTCGTAACAGAGTAGTCAAAGAGAATGAGAGTGCGTGTGTATGAGAAAGAGAGCGAGAGGACCCTTGTGGGCCAATCTCATCTGTCACAGCCAAGCTTCATCATTAATATGCAACAGCAGCCTGCCGATGCTTGGCATTGACCCATTTTCTCGCTGAAATATCACTGCAAGGTTCACGGTGTGAGAGAGATGCAGACCTGCACATAATCGGCTTTGCGTGAAACACCCAGGTACAGGGGGTCTACTTGAAAACACAAGCACTCATATCCAGAGATAATAACTTCCTCTTTGTCCGGCACACTTTTGATTAGGAGAGCTGCAGGAGTTCAGAAATACTTGTCCGTTCTCTAAAACTGATAACGACAAAATCCGAAGCCATTACACATTTAAACCGGGTCCCCGGTTTGTGCCAATAGCAGGACGTCACATGATGGAATAGAACTGCAATAGTGTTCATGAGATTCACAGGTTGTAAGAAGGGAGGGTGCAGTGGGATTTGGTGCATATGTAAAGTGTCAAGATATTCACATGTTCATATAATCCTTAAGTGGAATATGGACAGACAGATTTGGCTTGATGGAGGGCTCAAGAATGCTTAAAAATGTATTACAGGTGGGGTGGAGGGATGCCATTGCTGCATACATTTTCACAAGAGCAAGCCATTAATTTATGCGTACACCTGCATCATGATTGGCAGGGTTAGATGAACATGCTCCTCCCAAACCTTCGGTTAGATTGTGGTAACACATTGGATGCACAGGCTGTTTCAGCACAGAGCTTTTTCTGAAGTACTTTAGCATTAATTATCAAAGCTTTGAGGGAAAGATCTGCTGTAGAGACGTCTTCCTGCATGATGTCTGGAATTGGTTTTCTCCCACTAGCATGTAATATGTATATGTGGCATAAAAACATGCAAAATGCATATATCTCCACTGAAACTTTTTTTTCAATTTGATTATGTTTTAATGTTTTTTGATAGTTTTTAGAAGTTTCCATGCTCAAATTTAAGCAAAAAATACAGTACAATATTGTGAAGTATTATTACAATGTTTTTTATATAATTTAAAATGTAATTTATATTTATTATGGCAAAGCTGAATTTTCAGCATCATTACTCCAGTCTTCAGTGTCACATGATCTTTCAGAAATCATTCTAATAATATCATCTCTATAATCATTCTCATTCTAATACGATAATTTGCTGCTCAAGAAACATTTCTTATTATTAACAATGTAGAAATCGTGATAGATTCGTTTTTGTTTTTTTGGTAACATTCAAAATGTCTCTATTGTTACTTTTGATCATTTTAATGCAGGCTTGCTGTATAAAAGTATAATTTTCTTTCCAAAAATTCTTATTGACCACAAACAACAGGATTTTTTTTGGGGGGGGGATGCCATTGCTGCATACATTTTCACAAGAGCAAGCCATTAATTTATGCGTACACCTGCATCATGATTGGCAGGGTTAGATGAACATGCTCCTCCCAAACCTTCGGTTAGATTGTGGTAACACATTGGATGCACAGGCTGTTTCAGCACAGAGCTTTTTCTGAAGTACTTTAGCATTAATTATCAAAGCTTTGAGGGAAAGATCTGCTGTAGAGACGTCTTCCTGCATGATGTCTGGAATTGGTTTTCTCCCACTAGCATGTAATATGTATATGTGGCATAAAAACATGCAAAATGCATATATCTCCACTGAAACTTTTTTTTCAATTTGATTATGTTTTAATGTTTTTTGATAGTTTTTAGAAGTTTCCATGCTCAAATTTAAGCAAAAAATACAGTACAATATTGTGAAGTATTATTACAATGTTTTTTATATAATTTAAAATGTAATTTATATTTATTATGGCAAAGCTGAATTTTCAGCATCATTACTCCAGTCTTCAGTGTCACATGATCTTTCAGAAATCATTCTAATAATATCATCTCTATAATCATTCTCATTCTAATACGATAATTTGCTGCTCAAGAAACATTTCTTATTATTAACAATGTAGAAATCGTGATAGATTCGTTTTTGTTTTTTTGGTAACATTCAAAATGTCTCTATTGTTACTTTTGATCATTTTAATGCAGGCTTGCTGTATAAAAGTATAATTTTCTTTCCAAAAATTCTTATTGACCACAAACAACAGGAACTGTCAAGATTGCCTTAGTGTAGCCTACCAGGTGTTGTTTTTCATGGGCCAAAGTCTTTTTTAACAAATGCCAGTTCTAGTTTCAGTGTGAGAAAACAACTTGAGGTTAGCTGTGCCACTTTAGTTTTGCTCTGTGAACGGTTGTATTCTGCTGTTATACGTCTGCGTTTAAAGCACATCTTCTTTCTGTAATGCATGATGGCAGATAACGAATTAGAGCGCGTTCGGTACCAGTCACGAAGAATTACAGCCCAATAAAACAAGTCGCACAATGAATGACAACGCAAGTCAGACTGAATCCGAACATCGCTCACGCTCTTTTAATCATTGTCTCCTTGGCTCTATCAGTGACGGGGGAAATGGAGAACATCCTAGGCAGGAGTCTTTTTTTTTTAGGAATTCATACATTGCAGTACTTGTTTATGTATGAGGCATGTATTAATATTTAAATGAGCTCCGTTCGGATCAGTGTCATGTGTAATACAAGCAGATAGATTTCTGGCCCTAATGATTCAGAGTTGTTTGTGTGACGGTGGATAGAGTAGCATGATTAGACACGTCAGTCAGCGGTTTCTTTGCTCCCAGATGCTTCCTCATGCAGCCATTTTCACCCCGGCACTCACCTCGAGCGATGCGCCGAGCGTCGTATGATTGACTAAGCATGAACTTAAGCAGGTGAGGACCCTGTAAATAAGCTTTTCCCTCAGAAACTGTCTCGTTTTAGGCCCCTCCCTCCATCTCGAGATTCATTCTCTTTCTCTCTTTCTCGCAGGTGTTGGGCAGTTTTAGAGATTGTTCCCCAGATGGCCGTGGAGTCACTGCTGGAGGAGAAACTCTTAAATAGCAGCGCAGGACAAACAGAGACGACTCATACAGCACACACATTTATCTACTCCAACATATCCCTAGAGGAGTGAGTGCAAACATGCACACGAACATATACATTTATATCTACATGCATTGAGGTTCTTGTACAACAATTGTAAAGATGTCTCGGGAGACATGATACTTGAAGGTTACTGTCAAGATTGCCTTAGTGTAGCCTACCAGGTGTTGTTTTTCATGGGCCAAAGTCTTTTTTAACAAATGCCAGTTCTAGTTTCAGTGTGAGAAAACAACTTGAGGTTAGCTGTGCCACTTTAGTTTTGCTCTGTGAACGGTTGTATTCTGCTGTTATACGTCTGCGTTTAAAGCACATCTTCTTTCTGTAATGCATGATGGCAGATAACGAATTAGAGCGCGTTCGGTACCAGTCACGAAGAATTACAGCCCAATAAAACAAGTCGCACAATGAATGACAACGCAAGTCAGACTGAATCCGAACATCGCTCACGCTCTTTTAATCATTGTCTCCTTGGCTCTATCAGTGACGGGGGAAATGGAGAACATCCTAGGCAGGAGTCTTTTTTTTTTAGGAATTCATACATTGCAGTACTTGTTTATGTATGAGGCATGTATTAATATTTAAATGAGCTCCGTTCGGATCAGTGTCATGTGTAATACAAGCAGATAGATTTCTGGCCCTAATGATTCAGAGTTGTTTGTGTGACGGTGGATAGAGTAGCATGATTAGACATGTCAGTCAGCGGTTTCTTTGCTCCCAGATGCTTCCTCATGCAGCCATTTTCACCCCGGCACTCACCTCGAGCGATGCGCCGAGCGTCGTATGATTGACTAAGCATGAACTTAAGCAGGTGAGGACCCTGTAAATAAGCTTTTCCCTCAGAAACGGTCTCGTTTTAGGCCCCTCCCTCCATCTCGAGCTCTCTGCAGAAGGATTCTGCCACCTGGAGATCGCAGAGTTCTGCTTTTCGCATCCCCTCTCCTCCGCTGTTTATATCAGCCGGGTTTGTCGAGGTAATCCAGCCAGCTCCAAACTAGCGGAAAGATGGAGTTAGGGAAATGGATTTCTGGAATAAAATGAAAGTGTGTTTTGGGTGTGCGTGTGATATAACTCTGACAGGGAATTCAGTGAGCCGCATAACTCCGTTCACTCATCTGTGGAGGTTTTTTTTTTTTTTAAGTAAAGCTTTACTAGACCGCAATTTTACTCCAAGGCCCCTCTACTCTGTAATTTACTTTGAAAGCCATTGTTGGCGCTTTTAAAAGACTAAGACCGTTCGAACTATTCAAACAGTATCTCAAGGTGCCGTATCAGGCATAATTTAGAAAACAAAAAAATCAAGGGGAAAATGGAAGGCTTGCTCTTAAACACGCCCGCCACTTGATTTTTTTTCACACAAAATATTTCCATTATATTCGCAGTGAAACAGATTTTCATGTCAGTATTTTGACAATTATTTAATTTAGCTGTCTGCACACCCCTGCTTTTTGAATATGTGAATGTTTTCTTAATGACGACAGGTGTCGGCGGTAGTTATGAGAGGGAATGATGGGACTCTTGAGTGAGAGATCCGCAGAACAACAGTGGCCCCTGGAGGTTAAAAGATGCACTGCATGAGCCTGGCCTGCTTAAACACCATTATCAGGTGCATAAGTACCTCGAAAAATCAAATCTGCTGAGGTTCACTGCAAATGTGTTCGAGGTCGTCGTAAAGCACTGCTTGCGTGTGAGTACGTTGTTACGCACGTAGTATAATCTGCATCTGCGAATGCATGTCATCTAACTCGCAATTACACATAAATCAATATGTTGCTGTTTGTTTACGGGTTTCAAGTGCATGTTTACGAGTTGATCCCAGAATAAGTACCTCATTCATCGTCTGTCTTTCTTTACCGTGACCGTCTTTCTCTCTTGCTCGCTGTCATTCTCACTTTCAGCATCAGATCTACAACTCACTAATGAGTAAAAGCCTCCCCTCATGTGTAGTGAGACTCTCTAGAGGCTCTCCAAAAGCTGTACTGGTAGATTTCATCTCATAATTTGCTTCACATTCAGTTTAGGCTTTCATTTGCCCATTCGATTCAATTAGCCGTTTCATATGGTCTCCTAACAGCAGTTTGACTCCGTCGCCTTATTCAAATGTACACACAGTTCTCTAGGTTTTTGCCTGCACCACAAAGACCTGGGGACAATGTGGTCCACACCTGGGTGTGTGGACGCAAGGGATTCGGTGGGAAATGTGGGGCGTTCGGTCTCCCGGCAGAACTGTTTCGCACAATCCTCTGGCTGCAGAGAGGAGGACTCCAGGGGAGTGGGAGGAAAGAAATAATTAAAGCCTAGAGAAATTCATTTGCGCCACAGTTACAGAGAATGTCATTTCCACTGCATTATGCGTCTCTTTTACAAAAGCCGGGGTTAAATATTTTAAAGGCCTGACTGGCTCTCATCTGGCGGCCTCCATTATTGAAAACGAAATATACTTTAGCAGGCAGAGGCATTACCCCACAGCTAGAGGGTCAGCCTGCTTCAGACGTTGCCTTGCGTTTGATAACCTCTGGATTCATTGATTATATACAGCTGATGGATTCTAAGCACTGACTCAGAGCTTTGCTTTTTCAATTCAATTAAAGCATTATAGTGGAGCTACTCGATATTTCTTCCACGCAAGCAATTATATTGTCAGCCGTGCGATTGATTTGTCTACAGTCATTAAGACCTTTTTACAACTGGAGCAGAGGTATTTTCTATAATTATTTATTATTTTTGGACTGAATTTGATAATGCCATTGTTCATATTGATCTGCTGTCCTTACCCTGGTTGTGATATGCTCGTGTGCCAGTTTATTTAGTCGAAGAACATGGGGTGTATTGGGCAATTAAAAGGTTATTAATAAAATCCGCAAATGAAGAATATTTATATATGAGGTTTAGCTGGATAGCACAACCCATATCTGTCTCCATTTGTAGCCATTCAGAATAGAAACAAAATAGTTTGCAAAATACACAATGGTAATGCTTCAGTGTTTTATATATTAAATTTTCTTAATGCCAGATTGATTAATTTATTTTTGAAGTGCTCTTAAAATGGACACACTTTATTTTAAGGTCCAATTCTTGCTATTAACAAACCATTAACTACAACTCTTGCCTCAAACTCCTAATTTGCTGCTTAATAGTTTGTAAGGGAGTTGTTAAGTTTAGGTATTCGGTAGGATTAGGGATGTAGAATATGGTCATGCAGAATATGTGCTAATAAACAGCCAATATGTTAATAATAGGCATGCAAATAAGCAACTAGTTAATAGTGAGAATTGGTCCCTATACTAAAGTGTTACCCTTAAAATCATGAAATAGACATATTTTTTCCTGTCTGCTGATATCACAACTTGGTTTTTATATTATATGTATATTATATTTTATTTTATTTTATTTATTATTTGTCTTTTAAACTGTTATTTTTGTTAGTTTTCACAATAGTTCACAATTGCAGTTGGTTTTAATTAAAAAAAAATATTTATTTGTTTATTTATGTATTTTTGTATTTTATGGCTACAAAGGTTTGTAAACATTTAATAATGTAATAAACATTTCTAAAAAAAAAATGTAATTTTTAATGGTAGTAAATTTCTTAGCACAATCTGGAGTTATTGCTATTTAGGGGATTTTTTTTAATGAAGGGGGTTTGTAAAGTTTTAAGTTTTATTATGTATCATTAAAAATTAAAACAAAAAAATTGAAGTAATTTTTATTTTATTTTAGTTCATTTTGGAATCAGGTATTCCAGACCTTCTTAGTTGTGCCGTATGGAAGGACAGAGCAGTGAGTTCCTGTGTTCGTTGACTTATATCACCCCTTTTGTTGAAGTTAAAACATGACTGAGATGAAGTGAAAGCAGTAAGTCAGTGCAGTTTCTCATTGCTGGCCTGAAGCTAAGCACTTGCCAAATGATTTTCTGGCCAACGAGGCACAAACAATGTATTTAAGGTTAGTTCTGCCGTTTTTGGCCATGTATGTGGTCAAATCTCCTCCGTTGATTTGCTTTCAGACATAACCTCCTGGATGATTTGAAATTGGCCAGACATCAAGTATTACTGCAGGCTTCCTCTCTCCAAAAGCAGATTAGTAACTCTGAAATACAGCCCTCTAGCTACAAAGCCGCAAAGAAAAAAGACAAAAAATTATTTGAATTTCAAAGACACAGGGACTGAGCCAAAAGCAAGGACTTTATAAGACACAACAGTGAATGAAAATGGAATGGAGAATCAGTCCACACATTCCCAGAGGGGTGACTGTTTGAAAGATCGGAGGTACATTTTACCCTGTGGACCAAACCTAGAAAAGTTTTTTACGGAGGCTTGTAACGGATTCACTCCATGCTCCACATGCAGCAACCTTTTGGCCTTGCCTTTAGGCTTTTGACCGCCTAACTTTCGAACTATTTAAACAGTATCTAAAGGTGCCGTATCAGGCATAATTTTGAAAACAAAAAAATCAAGGGGAAAATGGAAGGCTTGCTCTTAAACACGCCCGCCACTTGATTTTTTTTCACACAAAATATTTCCATTATATTCGCAGTGAAACAGATTTTCATGTCAGTATTTTGACAATTATTTAATTTAGCTGTCTGCACACCCCTGCTTTTTGAATATGTGAATGTTTTCTTAATGACGACAGGTGTCGGCGGTAGTTATGAGAGGGAATGATGGGACTCTTGAGTGAGAGATCCGCAGAACAACAGTGGCCCCTGGAGGTTAAAAGATGCACTGCATGAGCCTGGCCTGCTTAAACACCATTATCAGGTGCATAAGTACCTCGAAAAATCAAATCTGCTGAGGTTCACTGCAAATGTGTTCGAGGTCGTCGTAAAGCACTGCTTGCGTGTGAGTACGTTGTTACGCACGTAGTATAATCTGCATCTGCGAATGCATGTCATCTAACTCGCAATTACACATAAATCAATATGTTGCTGTTTGTTTACGGGTTTCAAGTGCATGTTTACGAGTTGATCCCAGAATAAGTACCTCATTCATCGTCTGTCTTTCTTTACCGTGACCGTCTTTCTCTCTTGCTCGCTGTCATTCTCACTTTCAGCATCAGATCTACAACTCACTAATGAGTAAAAGCCTCCCCTCATGTGTAGTGAGACTCTCTAGAGGCTCTCCAAAAGCTGTACTGGTAGATTTCATCTCATAATTTGCTTCACATTCAGTTTAGGCTTTCATTTGCCCATTCGATTCAATTAGCCGTTTCATATGGTCTCCTAACAGCAGTTTGACTCCGTCGCCTTATTCAAATGTACACACAGTTCTCTAGGTTTTTGCCTGCACCACAAAGACCTGGGGACAATGCGGTCCACACCTGGGTGTGTGGACGCAAGGGATTCGGTGGGAAATGTGGGGCGTTCGGTCTCCCGGCAGAACTGTTTCGCACAATCCTCTGGCTGCAGAGAGGAGGACTCCAGGGGAGTGGGAGGAAAGAAATAATTAAAGCCTAGAGAAATTCATTTGCGCCACAGTTACAGAGAATGTCATTTCCACTGCATTATGCGTCTCTTTTACAAAAGCCGGGGTTAAATATTTTAAAGGCCTGACTGGCTCTCATCTGGCGGCCTCCATTATTGAAAACGAAATATACTTTAGCAGGCAGAGGCATTACCCCACAGCTAGAGGGTCAGCCTGCTTCAGACGTTGCCTTGCGTTTGATAACCTCTGGATTCATTGATTATATACAGCTGATGGATTCTAAGCACTGACTCAGAGCTTTGCTTTTTCAATTCAATTAAAGCATTATAGTGGAGCTACTCGATATTTCTTCCACGCAAGCAATTATATTGTCAGCCGTGCGATTGATTTGTCTACAGTCATTAAGACCTTTTTACAACTGGAGCAGAGGTATTTTCTATAATTATTTATTATTTTTGGACTGAATTTGATAATGCCATTGTTCATATTGATCTGCTGTCCTTACCCTGGTTGTGATATGCTCGTGTGCCAGTTTATTTAGTCGAAGAACATGGGGTGTATTGGGCAATTAAAAGGTTATTAATAAAATCCGCAAATGAAGAATATTTATATATGAGGTTTAGCTGGATAGCACAACCCATATCTGTCTCCATTTGTAGCCATTCAGAATAGAAACAAAATAGTTTGCAAAATACACAATGGTAATGCTTCAGTGTTTTATATATTAAATTTTCTTAATGCCAGATTGATTAATTTATTTTTGAAGTGCTCTTAAAATGGACACACTTTATTTTAAGGTCCAATTCTTGCTATTAACAAACCATTAACTACAACTCTTGCCTCAAACTCCTAATTTGCTGCTTAATAGTTTGTAAGGGAGTTGTTAAGTTTAGGTATTCGGTAGGATTAGGGATGTAGAATATGGTCATGCAGAATATGTGCTAATAAACAGCCAATATGTTAATAATAGGCATGCAAATAAGCAACTAGTTAATAGTGAGAATTGGTCCCTATACTAAAGTGTTACCCTTAAAATCATGAAATAGACATATTTTTTCCTGTCTGCTGATATCACAACTTGGTTTTTATATTATATGTATATTATATTTTATTTTATTTTATTTATTATTTGTCTTTTAAACTGTTATTTTTGTTAGTTTTCACAATAGTTCACAATTGCAGTTGGTTTTAATTAAAAAAAATTATTTATTTGTTTATTTATGTATTTTTGTATTTTATGGCTACAAAGGTTTGTAAACATTTAATAATGTAATAAACATTTCTAAAAAAAAAATGTAATTTTTAATGGTAGTAAATTTCTTAGCACAATCTGGAGTTATTGCTATTTAGGGGATTTTTTTTAATGAAGGGGGTTTGTAAAGTTTTAAGTTTTATTATGTATCATTAAAAATTAAAACAAAAAAATTGAAGTAATTTTTATTTTATTTTAGTTCATTTTGGAATCAGGTATTCCAGACCTTCTTAGTTGTGCCGTATGGAAGGACAGAGCAGTGAGTTCCTGTGTTCGTTGACTTATATCACCCCTTTTGTTGAAGTTAAAACATGACTGAGATGAAGTGAAAGCAGTAAGTCAGTGCAGTTTCTCATTGCTGGCCTGAAGCTAAGCACTTGCCAAATGATTTTCTGGCCAACGAGGACACAAACAATGTATTTAAGGTTAGTTCTGCCGTTTTTGGCCATGTATGTGGTCAAATCTCCTCCGTTGATTTGCTTTCAGACATAACCTCCTGGATGATTTGAAATTGGCCAGACATCAAGTATTACTGCAGGCTTCCTCTCTCCAAAAGCAGATTAGTAACTCTGAAATACAGCCCTCTAGCTACAAAGCCGCAAAGAAAAAAGACAAAAAATTATTTGAATTTCAAAGACACAGGGACTGAGCCAAAAGCAAGGACTTTATAAGACACAACAGTGAATGAAAATGGAATGGAGAATCAGTCCACACATTCCCAGAGGGGTGACTGTTTGAAAGATCGGAGGTACATTTTACCCTGTGGACCAAACCTAGAAATTTTTTTTTTTTACGGAGGCTTGTAACAGATTCACTCCATGCTCCACATGCAGCAACCTTTTGGCCTTGCCTTTAGGCTTTTGACCGCTTAACTAGAATGTACTTCGGTGTGACTGGAGTAATAAAAGAACTGGATTTTAGTGTCATAGAGTCAAAGTATCTCTCGTTTGAGAGTAATATGCAATGCTACACATATAGTCACTTGTACAACACTTATAATCAAAGCACATTATTTCTTTCTTTCTTCTTTCTTTTTTTTTTGCAGGTCTGAAAAGGCAGGGGAGATAGCAACGATACCTCTAACCAAGGTAAATGCCAAGTTTTAATCAGTGTCCAATGCTTCTCAAATCCAAATTCGCAGACCTTGTAATCCAGAGAGAGAGCCTTTGAATGTCTGTAGTGCTTTGAATGTGTGACAGGCCAAGAATAAGTAAATATCAAGATGCTTCTCCTATGTTTAAGCCTTGGAGTGCAAGGGGTTTCTGATATAATGTACTCTAAAGTGCTTTTTGACTTTCAAAGGTCAAGTGTTTTGCAACTCAGAGAGGCTAGATTGGGCTTGAGATGCTCTAATCAGATGCGTGTGGGATGACTTCATGTCTGAATCACAGATCATTATTGCCGTCTGCAGTTGACATCTGGATTTGTTGAAGCTGTTTGTTTTTGACTCCCTCTTCAGGATCATTCTATCACTTTAAAACAGAGTAGCTCCAAGGCATTTTGATGTTGAACATCTATATGTAAGGAAGTATGTAATACATAAAAACAAACCCACTGCAGTTTAATATAATATTAACTGGATAGTCCAACTTCACATAAATATTAAAATGCTGTTATTATTCAAATGAATCTCACCCCAGAAACCAAAAGAAAAGTCATATTTTGCATAAACTACTTTTAGCTTACATTAGGAATTTTTTTCGGTTTGTGATATTAACAAATACGCAAGTTTTACTGTGATGCATCTGTATTTAATTACGATTCTAATCATTCTTATATTGATTTTTTTTTATTCAAGTTTATCAATAAAATAATTATTTTTGCAATATAATATATGATTTGATAAATAAATACTTTAAAATGTAATTTTAAAAATAAATGTAATTGTCTTGAAAATAATATTAGAATTAGGCGGAATTCTATTTACTTAATTCAACATTTTGGAGGTAAAAAATGTTTGATTTTTGACTTTTGTGGTAAAATATGTCCTGCACACTTCTTCTTTCTAGGATTTTTCTATCAAATTGCTGTTTGAAATTACCCTAATATTTGAAATCCAAATGCTTTTATTTTGTCTGTGGAACACAAAGTAGATATTTTAAAAATTTGTTTGAATTTTGAATTCTGCCAAAAACAACAAATGTTCAGTTTAGGGTTTAGCAAAAAATCAAATGCGATTTTCATGCGCATCTCGTCAGTAAAGCAGCTTCTGGTGAGCCCTAGTTCAGTTGTTTGTTCTCTCTCTCTCTCTCTCTCTCTCTCTCTTAAAAATCTATTAAAGCTTAAAAATCTATTCCTTTGTATGTCATTGAAGAAAATGGGGAAAACAGCATACAGGTTCTAAACAACATGAGTTAATTTTGGGGTGAACTATTTCTTTAAATACTGCAACCAACTTAAAGACACAACCTTTCCCATTTGGAAGAAACCCTTTTCGTGTGAACAGTGTTTGGCAATTCTGTGGCAACTCAAGTGTGAAAATCATTCTTCTGTGTCTCGTGCCTATGGCTGGTACTCTGGAAATGAGCTTAGAGGCAGGAGAGGAATCACAATAATGAATAATGCATGACTAAATATTTTCAAGCGCACTCTTGTATCTTGGCGCTCCTCTTGGTTTGCTTGAGTCTTACCAATCTTGTAATGAGGCTAAATATTTCCATTCCAATCTGTTAGCATACAAAGATCCCAGCCTCAGCTCAATACATTCTCAGAAGCTTCCCGTGTGGTGTTGTGAGTAATGTGCATGTACGTCATAACAACTGTAGAGTTCAGCTCAGCGTCTCTGGCCCAATGCATTCAGTTGTTTTTCACAGGTACGTGAGCTGGATGTTTGTTTGCGGAGTTACTGCATTTCCACCTCTCACAGCACTGTATACGCTTCGCTGGCTGCTGTCCAATCAATCTTTACTATTTGGAGTATGATGACTGTAATGATTACCTTATTCGTGTCATTCATTCTCAAAACAGTAGGTTAAAAAGGAAATAAACAAAGCGGGTTCAGAAATGTGTCATCAGCTCCTGCAGTAGACGTAGCTGTTTGAGGAGGGGAGGGGGCTCAACAGGGGGTTCATCACCCTAGTTAGTAAACATTGCTCTTTTTATGCTGTCACATTTGGGTAGGCAGAACACACGCTCGTTTGAGGACGTTTTCAAGCTCTGACGTCCCCGCTTTCCCTGTGACATTTGCATTGCACAGAGTGCAACCTTCATGCTTCGCCTCACAGAGGTGTGCTGTATTACAAGAAGGCTTTGTGAGGAAAGACTTCAGCTCTGCTTGTTATGAAAATGTACAAGATCGAGTGGCTGGCTGTTCATGTGCTGGATATCACCTCCAAAGCACCTTCTGTTTATATTAGCATAAATACCTTTCAAGTAGTTTTGCCTCCTTTTTTTAATAAGCTGGCATCTACCTAAAAAATTGACAGTGAGATACATCACATGTATTTAATTTAGCAATGGTTAACTGCAGTGAAAAGTTGCTTTAAAGGTTAAGTATGCCGTTTTGGTGCTACTCGTGCATCACAGTATCTTACTGTTTTATATGAGGCTTGACAGTTAAGAGCTAACATTTGTGGCAAGAGCTTGTGTTTAGCTTCGAAACTGCAAATTTGGCATCAGATTCCTCCATCTTGTAAGAACACTGCCAGTGTTTACCCTTACTTTTCCTATTTGCCTGTTTCTGCACATTGTGATAAGTCTTTGAACTTTGACTTGCACTTCTGTACCAAATCTGAGTGTAACGTGTCAGTTATGCCGAGTTCACACTGCCTGATTTTCAAAGTCATCGAATCACCGTTGTTTTCACACTGTACGACTATCTGGGGTAGCATTCAGTTGTTGCTGTCTTCACATATTGCTCGGTGGATCGGCGACAGGAGGTTACACACTGCATGACAATAGGAAGAATCACAGACAACTCTGGTCCGCAAACTACGTTTCATATAACTCCTCCCCGAACTTCCCGCTGCCCTGTATCTTGCTTTCTCATAGGCTGTAGGTTAGGGCTGGGCGATATGACCTAAAATCAAAACCATGATTAATTGAACACTTACCTCGTTTACAATTATTGTATGATTATTATTTTATTTTAAAAAAAGTTTCGAGTGCATTTCTTATCTTTGTTATTTTAAAATAATTGAAGGAAAGAATGTATTTATTGCCCCGCCTCCGGGGTCTTCTGATTGCTCCACTGTTTTGGAACTTACATTGATGAGCGGTGCTGCGTGTAAAAGTTGAAATTCTTTTAACACGCAACTCATGTGCAAGACGCTGCAAAAGTCGTGAGCGCAACAGTCATATAGTGCCCAACTACACAAGTGGAAGTATGTTTTTAAGGGGAAATTATTAATAGAATTAAAAAAAACAAAATAACCGACATGGGAAAATTACGTTCTGAATTTCGGTTTCGATTTCTTTTCGATTAATCGTCCAGCCCTTCTGTAGGTCATCACCGATGTATTTTTCAATCAGAACTCATTTCACACAGCAGGATTTTGAATCGTCGACAGGTCCAGATATTTAGCATGCCAAATATTTCACAGGCATGAGCAAATCTCTCAGATCGTGTCTTTGATCATTCAAACTGCATGTTTGTCACTCGCGTGAACGAGCCTCCGATTTTGGGCATTTTTTGGCGATTCCGCAAAACCTGATGGTGAGTGAAAATCGGGGCTGAAATCGTGCAGCGTGAACTCGGCATTATGGTCCCACACTGGCCTCTGGCTCAGTTTTCAATAGCCACGCCCCAAACTCTCACTGTTGGTCGAACTGGAATGATTGACAGGTCTGAGCAGATCACTCTGAATATTCTGATGGTGCCTGGGAGGCTCAGTGTGTAGACTTTTGATGAAGATAAACCCATGAATTGCATGCAATGAACATTAAACTGGGTTAAGAGAATACAAAAAAAATCTTTGGCAAAAAAAATCTTACATATTTCACATTATAAAAAAAGTGAAAAAATTTAATTGTAGTCTTATTATATATATATTTTTTTTAAATCATGTTTGTACATTAATTTCACCCTTGAGAATACTGAGACTCATCAGTTGTTCATAAATATTGCTGATGCCAAATTTCATTTCAATATCTACAGTCTCAGATGACACTTAATTTATATTAAATCTGCTGAAGTAATCATTTCCAACACAACAAGCATTTTTTATAAGAAAGCAGCCGCCAGGAACATAAACATGATTGTGATTTCTCTACAACAGTTTACTTGTCACCCAGACAGCTAAAGAGAGGAGGTTTTGAAGCAGTGAGCATTCCAGACGAGTGATTGACACACCCAGTGTGGGCTTCCCCTCCTGCGACGGGCTTACTGTACCAGAGGAGCGTCAGTGCGCTATACAGAGTCTATAATTAGCCTGCCTCTAATCCCTATCATGCGGTGTATTTATTATACACCACAGAGTGTTTGTGTGTGCGCTGCTACAAAACTGCCCTACAGTCAGTCACTGTAGTCACTAGTTAGTGACATGATTGACAGGTGTTTCTCCACTTCCTCAACTAGCAACAGATGCTTACCTGCAAGCCACCAACAGGAGCCTGGCACCGTCGCTGAAAGCATATGACAGCAATGTTGCCCTAAGAGAGAGTAGTTAAAATAAAATAATACAAATGAAAATTTTCAGGGACTCAAGTGTAATTGGATAAATAAATATAATCATAAAAAAAAAAAAAAAATTTGGAGAATCCTTTGCAGGCAATGACTGCCTTAAGTCTGGAACTCATGGACATCACCAAAGAATGGGTTTCCTCATTTGGGATGCTTTGCCTGGCCTTTGCTGCTGCTGACTTCAGTTATAGTTTGTTTGTGGGTCTTTCTGCCTTTAGTTTTATCTTCATCAAGTGAAATGCATGCTCAATCTGGTTGAGTGCAGGAGATTGACTTGGCCATTGCAGAATATTCCACTTTTTTACCTTCAAAAACTCCTGGGTTGCTTTTTCTGTATGTTTTGGGTCATCGTGCATTTGTACTATGACGTGCCGCCCCAATCAGCTTTGCTGCATTTGACTGAATCTGGGCAGAGAGTATATCCCTATACACTTCAGAATTCATCAGGCTGCTTCTGTCTTCTGTCACATCATCACTAAACACCAGTAACCCAGTGCCACTGGAAGCCATGCATGCTCATGCCGTCACACTGCTCCACCATGTATCACAGATGATGTAGTATGCTTTGGATCATGAGCTGTTCCAAGCCTTCTCCATACTTTTTACTTCCCGTCATTCTGCTACAGGTTGACCTTAATTTCATCCATCCAAAGAATGCTTTTCCAGAAGTGGTCTGGCTTTTTTAGATGTGTTTGGCAAAGTCTAATCTGGCTTTGTTTGCACCTTGCGGTGAACCCTCTGTATTTGCTCTCGTGAAGTCTTCTCTTGATTGTAGATTTTGACAGTGACACACCTACCTCCTGGAGAGTGTTCTTCTCTTAGCTGGATGTTGTGAAAGGGTTTTTCTTTATGGAGAGGATCCTCCAATCATCCACCACTGTTGTCCTCCATGGACATCCAGGTGTTTTTATGTTGCTGAGCTCACCAGTGCATTCTTTTTTTTCTCAGAATGTACCAAACTGTTGATTTGGCCACTCCTAATGTCCCTGCTATCTCGGGATTTGTTTTGATTTTGAAGCCTAACATATATATACGATTGCATGATGTCCTATTTTGGCATTCACCTCACCATTACATTTACAAAAGTAATTTTATATACATAGAAAGCATATTAAATGCAAATAAAGTGTCTACTTTAATGTTTTAAATTACATTTGTGGAAATGAAGCATCAAAATATGGGCAAAATAGTGTTCCATTGTCACTCAGCTAACAGATATAATGCATGCATAATAGTTGATTTTATATATATGACAGTTCAGTGCACTTTATTCAGTGAAAATGTTCTCACTTATTTAGTGATGGCTGTTAGATTGGGAAAAAAAATAAACTCAGAGCAGCGATGGCAGCACATTCATTGAGGAGGTGGTCGTGTAGGTGGTTACTTAAAATGCAGCACAGATATTCAGATAATTTTTCTCACTTTTAATCGTGTTACATATTATGTATGCTTGAACGGTGAAGTGAGTCAGAACTGATGACGGTCGCACGGTGCCTCCATGGCCAAAACAACATTCAAGAGCACAAACGCTGGTACGGAAACAACACACAATTATCCTGCACAGCCATTTTAATGAACACGCCATTCCATCAGGTCATGAATTAGGCTAATTCATCAGTCCGTTGTATAGTAATGGGCAGGAGAAATTAGTTTAACCAACAATGAAGTTGTAATTGCTGCATCCAAAATTGCTCACTCATTGACTGCTCCTAATATAGTGAATGTGCATTGTGTACTAAATAGGAGTGGAGTGAACATAATTACTGGAAATATTTGAATGCTGAAATAAATATCCTTAATCAGAGAGTTACTATAATAACAACTTTACTTTGTAGTTATACAGTAATGTTCAAAAGTTTGGGGTCAGTAAAACTGGCACTATAAATTGACAATAATATGACATCAATATAATACATTATTAATTTTTTTTTTAAAAAGGTAACACTTTAGTATAGGGACCAATTCTCACTATTATCTAGCTGCTTATTAGCATGCCTCGTTGAATGCCAGAGTCCAGGGGAAGACGAGTGGGAGATGTCAGTTGCAATGGATGGATATGTGAGACCTGACCTGCCTGCTTTATTATTGGGTTTAAGGTGACAGGGAGAGAAAATATGAATAGACATTGGTGGAGATGAAATATGTGAGAGGGGCCAGATATCGATACGGCGACACCTTTGCTTTCAAGTCAGATTCGGTGTCAGATAAGGCAAAGAGCTCGGGCGCCACTGTACACGCAAAGAAAAGGTGAACATTTTGGGAGGATGCACATTATAAGAGGGGGAATGAGTCGATGCTGATATTGATCAGAGTAGGAAAAAAAGAGTTTCTTCCAAGAAAAAAATGGTCTAAATCCAGCACCATGGGTAGAAAATAAGTCATATTAGAGTTTAGACCAAAGATGAGGCTGTTCTTAGTGCAGTTGGGAAAAAAGGAGAGGTACACTATAGGAAAATCTATTTTCACAATTATCTGTCCATTATTTATGATGTTTTCTATAGGTTTATATAGGGTTATAAAACTGGTTACAGCACAGATCCGCTGCAGATGCTTCAGTGAAACACTTGGATATTGCATGGGATCGACTGTGCAGTCTGTATTTTCTGCTTTGCTAAAATTATCTTTGCACTCCCATATTTTGGTGTTCATACATCAGAATTTTTGCTATAACAAAAATCAGCCATTTTCTTTATCTTGTACAATTTCCTAGAATACGCTGTCCAGGCTTGATGAAATTCTCTCTTCTCAATCAGCTTCGTCCATCTGTATATTTATAGCGTAAACGGCTTCAACCTTTCAAATCTTCAACCTTAGGAAAACTAAAAAGAAAACTTTTGAAGTACTTTGAAGTAAGTGAACTTTTGTTCCTCATTCAAATATGAATCTGCCGAGCACCGGTCTTTTGAAGCAGGTGGTGACTCAGCACTATTTGCTTCAGCAGCCTTCATCATAAGGAATATATTAGATCCTTCTCATGGGATGTTACGAGGAACTGCTCTGACGAGACAGCAGGTCAGCCGCCCTGTAACCCTGCTTTTGTGGACCGGACATGTTGGACAACTTTGATGTGCTCATTTACATACTGGTTAACACAGAGACTTATAGTAGGTAATGTTCTTGAGCCAGTGCCAGCCAGCTTTGAGATTGATGTAATTGGGGAGCTCGTCTTTCTCGATCTGCACGGTATGGGCAAGGATTATGCAGATGAGACTGGTGAGCCAATGAATCCTTATAGCTGAAGGCATCGGGAAAGTAAATGATGGCAGCTCGGGTACGGCAAGACAGGTGGAGGAGAAACTGACAGAAAACAAAACATGATGGCATTAGGAAGGCGAGGGAGCTGTAACACGTTTTTCATCCTTTAGAAAACAGCTGACAGGGCAACCAGATGAACATGTTCGTAAAGGAAGTTGTCAGAGCTGGTCAGTAAAAGCTGACAAGACTGAATTTCCCCCTGGAACATATTCTTCACAAAAACACAAAGAGGGGCATGGATCTTCAAAAATGTAATAAAATTATTTTGAAGCTTTATCTGCCAGAATTATGTATATAAAATAACCTCTCATTGCATTCAGTTTGCAGGCAGAGTAATATTATTAAATTTGCTCAACTTCAGCACCATGGACAGTGAAAATACTGTATTGTGTCAGTTGTATCAGGATGAAAACAAAGATAAGACATGCTTTATACACTACCACAAACACACTGAATAAAATTAAACATGTATAGTTAGTTACATATATATATATATATATATATATATATATATATGTAAATGCACAATCATAATTGTATTAATTTATTAATTTAATATTTTATTACTTTATATTTCAAAGTCATAAAAATAAATGATATATTTGTACATTAATCAATGTATATTTATAATATTGTATTAATATTATGTTATACATATTATATTTTGGATTTTTAAAAGGAAAATTTTTTGATGAATGTTTATTTTTTATCAATACATTAAATGAACGATGGTGCATGAATACAGTTGTATTGGAACATTTAAATCAGTTATTTATATACTTTATGTGCAGTTTTCAGTTTTGTTTTCCCCGAAAAACTCAAGAGTTTTTTCAGACACTGGTAAATTTTGTAGAGATCACACAGCAATAGAGAAAATAATAACGCATTTCCTCTGTTGGCTTCTGTTTATGCCACTATGTAATTGAAATTCCCATAGTGTTCAAGTATGCTCTCTTTCTAGCAAATTAATCAACGCTGCATATTTACAAACATTTCTCTCAGCTTCAGTTGTATAATTAATTTTTTAAAAAGACAATGGATACAGATGGACTCCTCTGCATGGGGCCCCATTAGAAGTGCATTGGTATGTACTGCTTTAAAGAAAACATTGCTTATAACATAATGATGAAATAGTTTTTTACTGTGCTGAATCATTGTTTCTCAATTGAATAGCTGGCTTATCCAGCAATGTCTAATAAAATGAAATAGACTAATAAATCCCAGGGGTATATCACATATATCATCAGTTCTGTATAATCCTGCTTTTTCTTGCTTGCGTTGACAGTGCACCCTACTACGGGTCCCGTATATTGGGGGAATATACATTTGAAAGGTTTGCTGTGACTGGAACTGGAGTTCCTTAATTCAGAGGCAACCATTGAAGCAGATGATTTTGCTGAGCAACATCAAACAGCATTAGCTGTAGTTGAGACTCTTAATGTAAACATGATAAGTTGGGTGTCAAGAAATATGGGCTCTCTCATTGATCACGGAACAAGTACAGAGATTTCGCTGGGTCTTGACATTCCCAGCACTTCATCAATTATTCAGGCTCTGCTGCAGGCGTTTGGGACACGCAGGGCTGTTTAGCATTATGCTGTAACTCTGCACTCCCAGGTTCTCTGTCGGGACACATGCTCCGTTGTTCCTCTGCACCTGCCGGAGAGCTTCTGACAGGCTCGTGTGTCCACTGAGAGCTGCTTACTATACATGCATCCAGGGCCTAAAACTAAAACTTTTTGCCACACCTGCCAATGACCGGTGACATGATAAAATTTACCGGCCAGATTTTTATTTTACCAGCCATGAAACTCTTTTTGCAAAAACAAGCAGTTATTACTACTACAATAACTAAACATTTTTACAATGTTCTTGTCCTGCTGGTGCATTTTCCCTCAATTTTCCCTATTAATAATAGCCATTCAACATTACAGTATAATTGAAAGTTATTCCTATTAACATTTAATAGGCTCTGAAATATAACAAATTTTAAATTAAGTGATTTAAAAACAACCTTAACATAAACTGTATTATATATGCATAAACTATACATATTAATCTTTATTCAAGCTACAAAAGTTAATCAGCGACTAGAACAGTCCAAGGATTTCTCTTTTTATTTTGTTCTTTGATTTACATCAATGACAGACTAAAATCAGTGCTGTCTCTTTAAAACCTGATGCATATGACGCTGATCTGACACATATCCATATTTTTTTATATGGATAAAAAATAACACTTTACGGTCATTTAAGACTTTATAACTCATTTTAGACTATGTTTACAAAGTAATTCGGCAAAACCGCGCATTTTGACATAATTGTGTGTGTTTTCTTGCAAGCACTACTGGTGAGCTGTCTGAAGCGGCTCGGTGTATGTGTCACAGCCAAACACACAGTCTTTCAAACTATACTTCACTGCACTGTTTAGGCGGCGTAACCCAGGCATGTGTCGCCGCATTCTCAGGTTATGAAGAATAAAGAAGGGAAAAGTTAATCTTCCGAAATGAAGCAGCAAAATCTTCTCAGGGAAAAGTTATTAGAACCGTGTCTAGGGACAAGCTGGTCATCACACTGCTCTGACCTTATCAGCCCGTTTGTATCATATTATTTGATTCGCTCTTGTCGCTTATGCCAGAACAGCTAATCACGATGATCTTGTCTTCGGACAAGATAATTTTTTTCGCTTATGTCAGAAACAGCTAATCTCTTTATAAACTGACTGTTGTTCTCACTACATTGCATTGTTATAATTAATAAAAGTTGTACCCGTCAACTGGCGACTGACACTGTTACATGGACTTGCCAACGCTGATTTTTACTCGCATTTGGCGCTTGGTGAGTGTTAATTTTAGGCCTTGCATGCATCCCATGTTGAGTGCATGATTGTTTCCATGGAAGTACCTTTCCATCCTTCACACAGGCAACCTAAAGTGCTATCCGTCTATAGATCCCATTATGATAAGCAAAACTTTAAACTAAATCTAGCGGCTACAATATCTATCTATCTATCTATCTATCTATCTATCTATCTATCTATCTATCTATCTATCTATCTATCTAAGATTTATCTATCTATCTATCTATCTAACTATCTATCTGTCTGTCTGTCGTTCGATCATTAGTTTGTATTGTTCTATCTATCTATCTATCTATCTATCTATCTGTCTAAGATTTATCTATCTATCTATCTGTCTGTCTGTGTCTGTCTGTCTGTCGTTCGATCATTAGTTTGTATTGTTCTATCTATCTATCTATATCGTTTGATCGTTCGTTCTTTCGATTGTTCTATCATTTAGTCTGTCTATCTATCTATCGTTTTTTTTCTTTGTATTTTTCTATCGTTTAGTCATTTTATCTATCTATCTATCTATCTATCTATCTATCTATCTATCTATCTATCTATCTATCATTCAATCATTTGTTTTTATTCTATCATCTATCTATCTATCTATCTATCTATCTATCTGTCTGTCTGTCTGTATTCACAATAGTCTATGACTAATTTTTTAGTTCTGAGGTTCACAAATTTTTCTGTAGCTGAGATACCTGTACATCTCTCAGCAGGTCATTCACGTCTACAGTGTAAATTTGTCCAATCAGTGTCCACCGCTGTGTTTGAACAGAGGATCAATAGTGAGAATCTTTTGTCTTAGAGATGATTAGCATAATGATGAGCTGGCTCTGACCTCACAACTGCCATCAATCACAACTCTGCTATCTGTTCAAAGCTTTGAGCTGACCTTGAGTTTGGCTCTGAACTAAAACCTTAAAGATGTCATTTAAATGTGTTTAAATAAAAGTGATAAGGATGGATGGCATATAAATGATGACTGTTTAATGGAAATTTCAAACTGAGTGATTCATGATAAAGGTTTCTGTCAACAGGACATGCTTCATTTAATCTAAAGGTCATCTCATGCTTGTTAAGGAAATGGTGTTGATTTCTGCAGCTGCTGGCATAATTTTCCTTCACCGAAGCCCAACAGGGTGGCATTTCCTTTGAGTCATGGAGAGATCAGAAACACTACAGTTCTCTGTAATTCTAAAATTTGCGCTGGAACAGTGAAAGTGTGTTGTGCTATTGCTGATACATTTTAAACGTTATCTTCACTATTATGCACATTTGTCACAGAGCTTTTGCTATATTCTTCTGCATCCCTACGAGGCTCTTGAGATTTGACGGACCCTTAAATAAGAAATCTTCCTTGCATTCATAAAAAGGTCATGTACTGCAAAAGGTCATTATTTACTCAAGGCTTACTTTCTTCCATGCAACACAAAACTGTTCTGTGAAACCCGACAGTTTAGTCATGATGAAAGACAAGGCTGTGGTTTGTAAACTTCAGCAGAGTTTACAGAGAATTTCAGAAAAAGTTGTGATCATGCTCTGAGGAGCACAGTGGCAGCGGTCTTGTAGCGTATCTGCTTGTTTCTATTTATACGTAGACAACCACGTTTCATGGGTTGCCTGAGACAGATTGTATCAAGCTGACAATTTCATATGCATCGCATCGAGGATATAAATAAAGTCTCTTCTCCAAGGGACGAGATGAAGAGAAACTTTAGAATCCTAATTTGCATGGAAACATCTCAAATTTATGATGCAGTGATCTTATATTCCTTTAACGCGGTTCAAAATTTCCCCTAAATTAGATAAGCGTGCAAATCGCGTTTATGTTTTATTTACATTCGGTTTTGGCACGCTAGATTACGACGCTCGTGGATTTAAAGATAACGTCCAACAGATCATCCATCATTGGTTCTGTTACCAGGTACTTGTCTGAATCAAAAAAGCTGATAACAGCAGCCACATTTTTGGTTTTATTCAATAGTTTGTCTAAAAATGACAATTTGTCGGCGGCGATAGCCTAGTGGTCATTGGGCCGATATATAATGGCATTGCATTGCAGGCATCCTGAGTTCAAATCCCAACTTGAGGACCTTTCCTGATCCCGCCCCCTTCAGTCTATCCTACATCACTTCCTGTCTACTCTACACTATCCTATCTTAATGAAGGCAAAATGCCAAAAATAAATAAAAATGACAATTTCGAATTTTACTCACTCTTAGCAATGCAACAGGTTGAGGTCGATAAAATGTTTATAAATGTTCATAAAATGGTTTCTCATGCTCAAAAATACAGTAAAAAACAATAATATTATTACAATTTAAAAAGAAGTATTTTAATATATATGTATTTAATGTTTCAAATGTAATGTATTCCTGTGATAGTAAAGCTGAATATTCAGTAGTCATTACTCTAGTCTTCAGAGTCACATGATCCTTCAGAAATCATTCTAATATGCTGATTTGATACGAAACATTTCTTATTATCATCAGTGTTGAAAACATTTGTGCTTCTTAATATTGTTTTTTGTGGAAGCCATGAGACATTTTTTTCAGGAGTCTTTATAATGAATGGAGTTTATTTGTAATTGAAATCTTTTGTAACTATAAATGTTGTTACTCTCACTTTTAATCAATTTAGTGCATTCTTGCTGTATAGAAGTATTCATTTCTTTCAAAAAAATATCTTTGATCGGTATATTTAGCAGAATGCCCAACCAGCAACAGCAGAGAGTTACCAAAAAAGCACCATTGAAGCAGTCCATACTAATATTTTGTTATTTGCATATTCAAACCGGCTACTAAATATCTCCTTTTGTGTTCCACTAAAGAAACAAAGCCATGCAGGTTTGAAACAACATGAGGGTGCATGAATTATTATGGCTGTAATGTCAATATCAATGTCTGCTGTTGTAATTCTTACCTTCAGATTTGATTAGCGTATGGCCCTTTAATTCTGCTGTGAATGTGCTGTAATTGCTGTGTGTGTGAGTATTCGGTGGCAGCAGAACAGAGGCAAAGTATTAAACAATAATGTGCAGTCTTTTGCCTGAGGGGCCGGTGGTGAGACGAGCCATGAGCAAGAATTTGTGATCTAATTTAGGGGCAGTGAGGCGTTGAGTCTCCTCTCTGTGGACTTTTGGCTCCCTATACTACTCCATTTGCTCTTTTTTTTTTTAACTGACCAGCCCCTCAAAACTTTTCCAGAGCAGTTGACCCAGGGTAGCAGAACCCTTCTAAAGAATGGACAGGCCTTTGGCATTTCTTAGCATAGTGCAGATGTTTGATGTTAAAGTGGGTCCTGACCAGGAATATCATTCAGAAAACGCAACATTTTCTAATTAAATTCATTTTCATTTTTGATAGTTCCTCTATCTATCTATCTATCTATCTATCTATCTATCTATCTATCTATCTATCTATCTATCTATCTATCTATCTATCTATCTATCTATCTATCTATCTATCTATCTATCTATCTATCTAAATATCTAAATAATACATACATTGAATAAAAGGCTTAATCAACTTAAATTTTTTTAGTTTTATTGCTCAGCCCTACTGCTGAAAAATCTGTGTGCTTATTTCATTATTATCAAAGTCATAGGAGTCCAAAGAACCAGATTTGGCATATCAGAGCAAAAATACCAAACTATTTCGCAGCATGCAGAGGCGATAGCGAAAAGTGCATGAAAAGAGCCCAGGGATGGTGTGCAGCGCTGAGATTCCAGAGACGGGGCTGAAAGATTGAAATGTCAGATATGAGTCAGAACCGCCAACCACAAAGAGATCAGGGCACTCGCACACGAATGAGAACAGAAGACAGAAAGACTATACTTGGAAAGACCCACATTTCCTAGCCCACACACAGCGTGTTATGAGTTAAATCCTGTTTTATTGATGGGGGAAAAAGGACTTTTCAAATCAAAATGTTTTCCACAAGTTGCATTTTTCAATGTGCAGTGCCTTTGCCCGGAGCTCAAAGCCCTTTTGAGCTCAAAGTTCATCTTTTTTCTGGATAAAAACAGGGGGGGTTTTTGTTGTTGTTCTGTTAGCCCAAAAATATGGCATAATGATCTGTTTAAGGCAGTGCTGACCTTTAAAACTTCACCTCTACAGTAAGTGTGACCTCCAGCACACGCGCAGCTCCTCTGAACTGATTCTTCTGGAAAGGTGAGAAGAAGACAGGGGTTTTTAAATGTCAATAGGTTTGCTCTTGATCAGATATATCTCACCTTTGGTTGTTTATAGTGGGATTGTGGACCACATTTTTAATTTCTGAGTTGTTTTTATTGTATGTAACGGTTTTTGTTTTAATCTATATTTTATTTTAGTCAAACCTACAAACTTCATGGTGCAGATGAGCTGCTTGATTCTCAATGCAGTCCCTTGAAGGCAACTCACTAGTTTAGTCGTGCTCAGAAAGACAAATGGTGTCATCTAGTGGTGACCTGGTGGTATAACAGCTGCAACATACACATTCTTCACTGTGTGCATTATTTAAAATCTGAAATCTGCTGGCTGGTAATCTGACAAGGCTGTGTGCTGTTCCACAGATCATAACACAGAAGTACAGCCGGTTCTCATGGGTGGCAGAGCTGATCCAGATCTTCATCACCATCAGTATAACCGTGAGCTTCCTCGTGATGGGCATAGCCATGAAGCACACCAGTGAGTTTTTTCTTTTTATTTTATTATGCTCTAAGTGCTTCATCGTGCATGTATTAGGAATAAAATAAATAAAAATCCCAACATCTCAGCATCACTCTGTTGGCCATGTGATGCCTATGTAAAACAAATAAACATTATTTTAGCTTCTAGCTTATATACAACTTTATATATATATATATATATTCATTTCCCTGTTACACTTAATGTTTTTGCATTTTTTTGGTTAAATAAACATTACATAAAAAGAGAGCACAAAAATAATTGTATTTTGTTAACATTGTTTTTATTTTATTTAACATTTTAAATAATAATTATACATTTCATAGTGTGTTTATGCATTTTTACATTTATTCCAAAATAATAACGAAAGGCAGTAACAATTTGAACAATATTTTGGAAAGACTTCATTAGTTAGGCTAACATTAGTTAACATGAACTAAGAATGAACACTTCTACAGCAGTGCAAATAAATATTGATTCCATTTACACTGTTAAATAGTAGGATTTTCTGCTATTTATACTACTTATTTCAAATAGTGGCAATTATCTGCACCTTATATTGTAGAACATTATAAAACAAAAACAGTATGCAATTATAAAAGTGTAAATTATCATTTTAATTCTGTCAGGACCACTATCGTCAAAGATGATTGACAATTAGCATACAGTTTGGATTTGCGGTATGGTTCTGTTCTGGGCAACAGAACCAACATAAATGTATTGCAGATATCGTTAAGTTCAATAATGTTATGTACACATTTTAGAATTAGTCTGATTCAAAGGAGAATCAGAAGGCTGAATCCTGACTGACAGAGGAGGAGTTGGGGATGGAGGAGGGTAATTAGCTATTGAGCAATCCGAAAACTGCTAATAATACTGAGGGACCTTATATATGAATGCTTAGATAGGTGTCGTATTCCCATAGGTAGATGGGGATCAGCTGAGAGTCAGCTGATGCGAGCCTGACTAACGTGACCTGCCAGAACTAACGCCACGCTTGATTTCAGATTATTAAATGGATGCCACCGTATTGGGACAATATAAGCCCTCCCTTTTTTTATCACATGAACTAATCACATCCAATCATAACCGATCATATCCAATCATAGCGCGATGGAGGCATTGCCTCCTCTCACGTGATTGTCCCCCATTCATTCTCAATTACCCCCCACTAAACTCACGGCACGCTAAAGGGTCTCTGTTGTAAGTCCATGGGCCGAAGGGAGGCAAGCCTCCGCAAGTATTCTACCTGCGGGTGTCGCTGTTGGACAGTATTACTTTATAAAAACTAGTGACTTTTTTTTTTACTTTTAATGTCATATTTATTAGTAATATTTGCGTATATACTGTACATATACATTCAGCCCTATATATAGTCTACATTTTTTATTATTAGTTCATGTCTTATATAGGTTTTTTTTATTTTATATGCAACAACTATATTGAAATATCTCCTAATATAAAAAATGAAAATAAATAAAGATAAAATAAAAATAAATAATCTGTAAAAGAGCTGATCAGTCGCCATGCAGTAGCAAACCCAGATTTAGAAGAGTATTCCCACTGGTCTGCTTATTGAATGCCATTCATCAGTGTGTCCTACACATGATCAAGGCCTGCGCTGGAGGTTGTGTGTCCAGTCCTGACTCTGACTGCTCTTGGCTCTGTTACACTGCCTGCTGCATCTATCAGAGAGGCTGAAGCCTGTTTCTGGGCCCAGTCCAGCAAAGCTCTCAGCAGAGGGTGTCAGTGTGAATTATGTCCAACCCATGGCTCACCACGGTATGAATTCAAATAGCCTCTAACACATTACAGTGAGTTGCATGTGACACATTCCATCTGTTAATGTTGAGTGAGTGTGATCTCGCATCTGGCTATTAGTTGCCAGTGTGAAACAGTATTGTGTAGGAAGAGATTGTATGAAGTAACTATGATGCTGCAGAGCAGGTTAATTGAAAAGACGAATTATTCTTAACTTGAATAATAATAATAAGATTAAGGTCATAGAGAGAGACATAGCCATGGACTAATTATTACCTGGAATATTGTTTTCAGATACAAAACATCCCACAGTCAGAACAAATATTCATAACAAACTGTTCTTTCAAAGGTGAACTGAGTATGTACATTTATATATATAATGTAAATGTAATATGTAAACATTTTAAAATGTAATTTATTCCTGTAATGATGAAGCAGAAACTAAAGCTTGTGCTGCTTAATATGTGACCCTGGACCACAAAACCAGTCTTAAGTCGCTGGGGTATATTTGTAGCAATAAGCAAAAATACATTGTATGGGTCAAAATTATAGATTTTTCTTTTATGCCAAAAATCATTAGGGCATTAAGCAAAGGTCATGTTCCATGAAGATATTTTGTAAATTTATTACTGTAAATATATCAAAACTTAGTTTTTGATTAGTAATATGCATTGCTAAGAACTTCATTTGGACAACTTTAAAGGCGATTTTCTCAATATTTAGATTTTTTTTGACACCCTCAGATTCCAGATTTTCAAATAGTTGTATCTCATCCAAATATTGTCCTATCCTAACAAGCAATACATCAATGGAAAGCTTATTTATTCAAATAAAAAGAAAAATTGACCCTTATGACTGGTTTTGTGGTCCAGGGTCACA
>NW_015505460.1:411584-414003 GCF_001515645.1 Sinocyclocheilus grahami
TATATATATATATATATTCATTTCCCTGTTACACTTAATGTTTTTGCATTTTTTTGGTTAAATAAACATTACATAAAAAGAGAGCACAAAAATAATTGTATTTTGTTAACATTGTTTTTATTTTATTTAACATTTTAAATAATAATTATACATTTCATAGTGTGTTTATGCATTTTTACATTTATTCCAAAATAATAACGAAAGGCAGTAACAATTTGAACAATATTTTGGAAAGACTTCATTAGTTAGGCTAACATTAGTTAACATGAACTAAGAATGAACACTTCTACAGCATTTATTAATCTTAGTTATGCTATTTACACTAAGTGAAAATAGCAGTATTTTCTTAGCGATATGCTATTTACACTGTGCAAATAAATATTGATTCCATTTACACTGTTAAATAGTAGGATTTTCTGCTATTTATACTACTTATTTCAAATAGTGGCAATTATCTGCACCTTATATTGTAGAACATTATAAAACAAAAACAGTATGCAATTATAAAAGTGTAAATTATCATTTTAATTCTGTCAGGACCACTATCGTCAAAGATGATTGACAATTAGCATACAGTTTGGATTTGCGGTATGGTTCTGTTCTGGGCAACAGAACCAACATAAATGTATTGCAGATATCGTTAAGTTCAATAATGTTATGTACACATTTTAGAATTAGTCTGATTCAAAGGAGAATCAGAAGGCTGAATCCTGACTGACAGAGGAGGAGTTGGGGATGGAGGAGGGTAATTAGCTATTGAGCAATCCGAAAACTGCTAATAATACTGAGGGACCTTATATATGAATGCTTAGATAGGTGTCGTATTCCCATAGGTAGATGGGGATCAGCTGAGAGTCAGCTGATGCGAGCCTGACTAACGTGACCTGCCAGAACTAACGCCACGCTTGATTTCAGATTATTAAATGGATGCCACCGTATTGGGACAATATAAGCCCTCCCTTTTTTTATCACATGAACTAATCACATCCAATCATAACCGATCATATCCAATCATAGCGCGATGGAGGCATTGCCTCCTCTCACGTGATTGTCCCCCATTCATTCTCAATTACCCCCCACTAAACTCACGGCACGCTAAAGGGTCTCTGTTGTAAGTCCATGGGCCGAAGGGAGGCAAGCCTCCGCAAGTATTCTACCTGCGGGTGTCGCTGTTGGACAGTATTACTTTATAAAAACTAGTGACTTTTTTTTTTACTTTTAATGTCATATTTATTAGTAATATTTGCGTATATACTGTACATATACATTCAGCCCTATATATAGTCTACATTTTTTATTATTAGTTCATGTCTTATATAGGTTTTTTTTATTTTATATGCAACAACTATATTGAAATATCTCCTAATATAAAAAATGAAAATAAATAAAGATAAAATAAGAATAAATAATCTGTAAAAGAGCTGATCAGTCGCCATGCAGTAGCAAACCCAGATTTAGAAGAGTATTCCCACTGGTCTGCTTATTGAATGCCATTCATCAGTGTGTCCTACACATGATCAAGGCCTGCGCTGGAGGTTGTGTGTCCAGTCCTGACTCTGACTGCTCTTGGCTCTGTTACACTGCCTGCTGCATCTATCAGAGAGGCTGAAGCCTGTTTCTGGGCCCAGTCCAGCAAAGCTCTCAGCAGAGGGTGTCAGTGTGAATTATGTCCAACCCATGGCTCACCACGGTATGAATTCAAATAGCCTCTAACACATTACAGTGAGTTGCATGTGACACATTCCATCTGTTAATGTTGAGTGAGTGTGATCTCGCATCTGGCTATTAGTTGCCAGTGTGAAACAGTATTGTGTAGGAAGAGATTGTATGAAGTAACTATGATGCTGCAGAGCAGGTTAATTGAATTTTTAATTAGTAATATGCATTGCTAAGAACTTCACTTGGACAATATTAAAGGTGATTTTCTCAATATTTTGATTTTTTTGCACCCTCAGATTCCAGATTTTCAAATAGTTGTATGTCGGCCAAATATTGTCCTATCCTAACAAACAATACATCAACGGAAAGCTTATTTATTCAGCTTTCGGATGATGTATTTAAAAACATGTACCCTTATGACTGGTTTTGTGGTCCAGGGTCACATATTGTTGTGGAAATGGTGATACATTTTTTTCAGGATTCTTAGAAAGTTCTTTGAAATAAAAACCTGTCAGTTTTGAACAGTGCATCTGTGTGTAGTACTTGAAGTACTAAAATAACTAAAACTAAATCAACTAAAATTAATGTTAAAAAACTATATAGACCAAAAAATGTCAAATGTCAATAAAAACTTAAAAAATTAAAGTGAAGAAATTTTTTTTTTTTTTAAATATTAATAAAATGTGTACACTGATTTTCACTGCAATTACCAAAAAAGCTATATATATATATATATATATATATATATATATATATATAT
>NW_015505460.1:414341-419937 GCF_001515645.1 Sinocyclocheilus grahami
AGATTCCAGATTTTCAAATAGTTGTATCTCATCCAAATATTGTCCTATCCTAACAAGCAATACATCAATGGAAAGCTTATTTATTCAAATAAAAAGAAAAATTGACCCTTATGACTGGTTTTGTGGTCCAGGGTCACACACACACATATATATATATATACAGTGGGTACGGAAAGTATTCAGACCCCCTTACATTTTTCACTCTTTGTTATATTGCAGCCATTTGCTAAAATCATTTAAGTTATTTTTTTTTCCTCATTAATGTACACACAGCACCCCATATTAAATTCATCAAAAGTGACAGTAAAGACATTAGTTAAAAAATACTTTATTTCAGAGAAATGCTGTTCTTTTGAACTTTCTATTCATCAACTAATCCTGAAAAAAAAACACTTTCCACAAAAATATTAAGCAGCACGACTGGTTTTGAACATTGTTAAAAATTAAAAATATATTTCTTGAATGATTTGCGAAGAAAATAAAATCGTTTTAAAATATATTAAAATAGAAACCAGCTATTTTAAACTGTAATATTTCACTATATTTCTGTTTTTATTGTATTTTTGATGCAGGTTTGATGAGCATGAGATGAGAAAAGAAAAAAAAAACTAAAACTAAAATTTACCAACCCCAAAGTTGTATAAGAAAAGTTTTTAAACTTACAGTGGAAAAGCAATAGCAATAGCTTACCTGCCTAATTAAATGAACTTTTAAATTATAAAGCAAAGCAATATTAACCAATGACATTACTGTTTGGAATAATGACAAAACACGAGTGACATTAGTAGTCATAAATAATGGATTTTCTTTTTTGGCTTAACTATTCTTAAAGCTGCAGTCCGTAACTTTTTTTAGTTCAAAATAATCAAAAATCAATATTTGAGCAAGTACATAACCAGCCAGTGTTCAAAATGATCGCCTTACTTTAGCCCAATTCACAATGGTTAGTTTATAATAATGTTTTCTAATTTGAGTGGTACGGGTAGGTTTTTGTGGGAAATTCGAGCATGGCACTGCGTCATTACGTCACGTCTGTAAACATAAAGAAGTTGTCCCGGTCTAGTAGGCTATCGTATGTGAGGATCCTGCAGGTGGCGGATCGTTTATAGCCTTTTCTCACAGCAGCCAGAATAATTAAATGTATCATTTTGATGGCGTATTGTAATCCAGAAAGGATTATATGAAACATGTGAATGACATTAAATTCTATTCCAGTTTTAAATGTGCTTCTGATTACAGATAGCCTGGGATTACACAAGATTTGTATTTTAAAGACAACCAGTTCGAAGGGAGCATAATTTGCTTTTTGGGTTAAAAGAATTCCTTGCTATGAAATTCTAATGGTATGACTATTAGATTAGACTATGCAGAAATTGAAATCTACACACTTAATACACACTACTCATAGTCACCAATGCTGATGTTAACATTAATAATCTGAGAATAAAGTATAACAATAATTTGCACGGTTTGGTGTGATATGAGCTAATCGATCTTTAGATTAAATCACCATTGGTAGCGAGATTTATTATAATGCTTTTTTCCTAAATTGGTCAGAACAAACGTGACAGACTCGTTACTTGCTTGTTCAGATGAAAATATAGTGAAAATTCTTATTTGGGTCATATATTCCAAGACATAGGCTAGAATCTGTGATTGCTAAGTATAGGATTCACACCAGTGCGGTGACTGACTGACTGCCACACATACAGTCCTCAGAACGTTAAATTCATCCGCGCCAGAGTACAACCCACGCAAGCAAGATATTTCCGCAAGTAACTGCAGTTACAGGTTTTCAAACAGAGATGGCGACAAAGAGGCAAAACTTACGGACTGTAGCTTTAAGGTAGTCTGGTTCAGTTTTAATAACTATAGCCGTTTAATTTGCACCATCACTTAATATTGAATAGTCAAATCAGGACAATAAAGACACAGCCATAATATCAAAATATACTTTATTTTGGACTCCAGATCTGATTCAAATGACAACAGATCAATGCAATGCAGGGGGAACTTTTGCAACCAAAAACATTTGACTGGGGAAACAAAGACCAGGTGTGGGGACATCTGAGAACTGAGGACGCAGAGTGAGCAAAACTGAGACTCTACGCTGTACACCCTCAAACCGACCTCCAGTAGGTTGTTGGGGTTTTCTTTTTTTCTCTCTCTCTCTTTTTTAATTTTTTTTATTTACTCTTTTTTTTTTTTTTTTTTTTAATAGCTAAAAAGAAATATATTTCTTTAGTCTTTTTTTATAGCTACAAAGAAATATGAATTACAAAAGTTTTAAAAGAGTACAAAAAGTCCAGGAGACACAGATGCAGTAAGAATAATGATTAGAAATGAAAGAGGAACTGAAGGTTGTTGTGGGCAAGCAGACGCTGGGGCAAAGGGACGACTCAAACACCCTTCTGTTGTCATAGGCTGTAATAAATAGTGTTCAGATGTTTTTATCAGTTTCAAATCTCAAAATACGACACCCTTGTTTAAATGCAAGGTTATAGCCTAAAAATATCTCTGAGGGACAAAAACAGATTCAGACAGACTTTTGCACTCTTGGGGTCTGTGACTTTTTTTCCCCCCTTGATGGTCGAGGCATTGAAAAGCTTCACTGTCTAAACACGGACAAAAACCAAAGCACATTAGTAAAGACTGTTCTCATGCAGGCGATTACTGTAAATGAACATCAGCATCCCATTACATGGTAGTGCAGAGAACCCCAAAAATGATATTTGCAAAAGCATTAAAAGAATGTCTTTCAGATGTTTGTTCAATGTTCTGTCAACAGACTTGCTTTAGGTTTTGGGTTCTCCAACAAAAATATGCTTCAATTTTATGTTTAGCATAATAGAGAGCTAAAAAAAAAAATGCTGGAACTAAAAGACAAAATGAATTGAGTAAATAATCCAATTATTAAAACAAAGTACAAAATATTGCAAACCTAAAGCAAGTTTTTCTGTTTTCAATCCACATGTATGTCAAACCTCGGTAGCTCAAACGCCACGTCTTGAATTGAGGAACATAATTGTTGGTGTTTTTTTTAAGGGGAACATCTACCAACTAAACACAGTAGTATGAGCGAACGGATGCATTTCCTGTAGATGTGCGTGCCTGTTTTTGTTGCTGCTGTGGTGGTTAAGGTATTTGGGGGTGAAAACAGGGTTCGAGGGGAAGAGAAGATTACAGTTACACCATAGCATAAAAAGGAAAACCAAAGAACATGAAAAAGATTGATTTTTTTCCCCCTCATGTCCCCAACACTGTTGAAATCACAAAACATCCAGTACCAAAAAGACTAAATATCTGTACTTGTGTCAAACGGAGGAAACCATGAGTCCTGGAATCATGCAGCTGTGACGTCAAATCAAATGTGCAAAAGAAAGAGGGACGGTCAAAGAAAACGATATGTCTGCACACTGAAACGGAAACTACCAACAAAGATTAAAATCCTTTCGTTCGTTTATTTCGATGAGATTGGTTTTGAAGAACAAATAGTAAAATATCTTCCAAATTTGGTACATATACCAGTCTTCTTGTCTTTCTTCCTCTGTTATATTGTTTTTTTTTTCCACCTTACAAAAGTCATTTGAATGTCTCTGGTTGGAATCACATCCTCTCCGCTCGGCCTGTGGCGTCAGGGTTTGTGTGTCTGTAGTGGCTGGCCATGGTTCACTAGGGACTGTAGCAGTTTGAGGGTCAGGGACAGTCATTTTGGCTATGTACACATTCATAGTCGGTCCATGGCTTCCAGCAAGCAGCGCTATTTCCGCAGATCTAATACACATACCTACAATGCAAGCAGGAAAACATTTAATATAGGCATTATCCGTTACCGTTATTTGAGGTGCAGAGCACTAAACTTGTACTTACAGAGCCGTCTGACGCACTTGCTCCTACTTTGTCTCCTGCTGCATTCCAGCAAACTTCAAAAATGCCCCCTGTCCCCCTGTAGCTATGGACTAAAGCACCAGTCTGTGGAAATGAGAGCAATAAGAGTTCAGATCCAGCTGCATTTGGGCATTCTCTGGATCGGATGGATCAGAGCACCTCTGGTCTTACCTGTGTGTTCCAGATGTGGACACATTTGTCAAAAGAGCCGCTGGCTAGATGGCGTCCGTCTGGGCTGAAGGCCACGCTGTACACGGGCTCCTGGTGTTTGGTTAGTGTGTGGATGCAGATGCCTCGATCTACATCCCAAAGCCGAACAGTGGAGTCAAAGGAAGCACTAGAGGTGTCAGAGAGAGAGAGAGAAAAACAATCAGTTTGTGTTTAGTAATAGTTTTAGTAAACACCACACATTTTATTAGGACTGTAACACCAAAAAAAGAAAAATCTGGCCAATACTGATAAACTATTATTATAATCGTTTTTTTAAATGTTAACATGTTATGACTGATAACCACAGTAGCTTGTTACCGGCATGTAATAAAAAAAAATTGTGGGGAAAAAAATCTCACAGAAATGTAAACACAATTCTGAGGAAAAAAAGTCAAAATTGTGAAACAATTGTGAGAAAAGCAACATTCCTTAAGCTTTTTTCTGCCATGGAAAAAATAAATATTTAAGTTATCGATCAATGGTAATTAAAACATTTCTATACTATAGACCTTTTTCCTGAGTAAACGATGAGCGCCGCCATTATGAATTCTGACTTCCAATAGGGTATATGTTGAACATCACCTGACCAAACCCGGAAAACAGGTCTCATTGCTTCCGCTTGTCGGAGAACGTGTTAACAGCCGTATTAAATAATAGTGATATCTATGGACTTTTAAGATAATCAGTTAAACTAGCTAGCTGTTTTTATTGTTGACGTTTTATTCAATTTTTATATCTAAATGTGAAAAGAATAAAAATAAAAAAAACTTTTAGATATCAGTCCGCATATGTGATGGACATTGGTTATGATCATCATTGGTATCTACTTTGAAGGCATCTCGAGTAAAACGGCTTCATATTTAACTAAGCATATGCAAACCGCTTGAATCGGAAGCAACGATACCTGGTTAACAGAATACAGAAGTCTGTTGCGCATTACCCCCTATTGGATGCTCTTCTGTTCCGGTCTCCATAGCAACCTATTCAAATAGTGCCCATCTGTTTTAATGTAGCTAACGTCAGCAGCTTTGTGTCATCTACACACTCATTAAACTTTGAGGAGTGAGGCACTGACAAATGACGGTCACTGCGACACTGTAAAGTGATGGTGCTATGGAGCCATGTGTTTTTTTAAAAACATTTTAATAGGTTTAACATTAGATTATCAGCACAGAATACACGCAAATTTGACTATAAACACTGGACACCACAAATGCAAAGCATCATTCCAGCTAAGAGTTAGACGTGACTTCCACGTTCAGGAAAAACGTCTATACGAAGTAAAAAACTAAATAAATAAACTAAAAACAAAAAAGTTAAATGCTACAAGTGAATTTAGCAATCACAACATTTAAAAATGTTTTCACCATGAAAAATGGATATTCATGCTAAAAATTCTATTTAACAGTGTTACATTACATTTTTGTTTACCTTTGCTGTCATCTAAAGTTGAAGAAACACACACTTGCATATATACACACACACACACACACACACA
>NW_015505460.1:421606-436453 GCF_001515645.1 Sinocyclocheilus grahami
CACACACACATATATATACACACACAACTATATATATATATATATATATATATATATATATATATAAATTAAAGAAAATAAAACACCCTGATATGGCACTTCTAAAAAAATTTAATTATGATAGTATAGTGTAGAATATACAGGAAGCGAAGTAGGATCGAGAGAAGGGGGTGGGATCAGAAAAGGTCCTCGAGCTGGGATTCGAACTTGGGACGCCTTTAGCGCATACGGTGCAGACACACTTATTTAAATTTAAGAAAACAGTTGGAACATTATGTTCATTGACAGGTGTGTGTGGTAAATAACCAACAAAAATATTGTCTGATATTAGGGATGCACCCGGTATCGGGCCCATACTGAGCTCCTGTACTCGTACTCGTTAAAATGCCCCGATACCAAACGCCGATACCACACAGCATGTGATAAGCGCCATATTCAGACAATGAAACACCGACAACAGAACAACAGACAGCAGAATGGAGTTAAGGATGTGATGTTCGCGAGCTGATAAACAAAGCACTCTTGAGTGGATTGAGCGCGTGGCAGCGCAGATGCGCGAGCTTGTCGAGTGAATATGCCTTTCTCACAGACATCACTGAAAAGTTTGTAGTTCGGTCTGATATGTCAAAACAAGTAAATAAAACAATGCACAAGTTACTTAACGGTAGGGAGAGAGAGAAAGCGAGAGAGAGAGAGAGAGAGCACGCGCACTTCTGTTGCGTGAACTTTGATGTTCACTCACTTAGCACACGCATAATTTGGATTAAAACTCAATTGTAAAAATAAGACCATTTATATGGGCATTCACTATAAACATCATTTATTTTCAACCTTAGGCATACACGACTTTCTGGCAAAAGTGAATCTAGCAGCCTGTGTGAAATGCGCTAGGCTGTACTATTCTGCACCTGTACAAATACCTGCACGCGTTGCGCATGTTTTGCTTGCTGGAGTGTTTCTGCATTATACGAGTGGCTTTGGAATATAAATCGCAGCACGTTTCAGATGAAAAAATGCGACTTCTATTTCTGAAAATATCACAGTTAGGAGATTTATAACGAGTGGTTTCCTGCATTATTACAGCAAAGTGCGTGATTACAGTACAAAGCCGCTGCAATGGAGCAGCTCTAATCCTATTAAAATTAAAGATGATGTACATAGAGCAAAACAATGAACAGTGAAAGTAACAAAAACTTGTAAAATACATTTTAATGGCCATAATTAAGTGTGAAAATAACCGAAGGATATACAGTCAAACCAAAAATTATTCAGAGACCAGATATCATTTTTGATATTTTTTTACTAGTGGGTGCAGGACACTATAGTTCATTTATGTAAGTGAGGATAGCAAAATAAAGTAAACTGTGACAAATCATACCCAAAAATTCTTCATACAGTGGACTACCAGTAAAATTGATACAAATTTGGGACCAAAAATTATTCAGACAGAGTCTGAGAAAAAACATTGAAGTTGAGGTTTGCATGAAGCTGGTGACAGCATGCCCAGGAGACTACAGGCTGTCATTGAGGCTAACTGATATACAGTATACCAGTCTATAACTACTCACAGTAGCAAATGTGCATTAATAGCTTTCCCACAACTTTCATTAATGTGAAAATCTCCAAAGCAAATCTTTCAAAAAGTCTTTCACTTGTTGCTTGTTTCCTTTAACTGATCTGGTTTCATTTTGAATGTGTACTGCAAGTGTACAATATGTGAAAAGTAGCAGCAGGTGAGTGTGTATTACTCTACCTGGCCAGCATTAGATTGGCATTAGGGTTGTTGGTTCCTGGACCTGTGGGGCTCCATTTGATAGTGTAGATTTCTTTGCTGTGAGCTTGCAAATCATGAACACAAGTGTCCTGTTTCATACTCCAGATCTAGGACGTTGGAAGAAGCAATTATTTAGACCACCAGGACAGCACTTGCATTATCAAAACACCTGCTGAAATGTGTACCACAGACTTGCACTCGGCTTAGTAGCACAGTATGAAAAAATGACTCTGAATTGATAAATAACATTGGAAGGGGTCTTACCTTAAGAGTCATATCATCAGAACACGACGCCAGCAGGTTACCAGTCGGATCCCATTTGATTGCATTAACTTCATTCTGGAGAAAGAGAGAAAGAGTTTGATATTGATCCTTTTGGCAGACTGGACATGTAGGAAAGGCAGGACAAGCAGACAGGTCTTACTGTGTGTCCTTGGAATGTCTTAATGGGTCGGTCCTGGCCCAGTTTGCACACATGGATGCACATGTCTGTGCTACAGGAGGCAAACGTGTTGTTACTCTGCCAGTCCACGTCCAGAGCGGGTGCTGAGGTGAGAGGGAGAATAGGCTACAGCGTAAGAGCTTTAAAATAGTCAATAATATTATTCTGACATGGTGAACAATTCAATATAAAGTGGAATCTGTGTGAACCTGAATGAAACGGGAACTGCTGTTTGGCTTCCCCTGTGTGAGCATCCCAAATGATTGTTGTCTGAAGAAAAGGAGGATATATTAAATCATCTGTGACAGAGTAAAATATAATGTATATTTAAAGGTGACGTGGGTAATTTGTGCGCCACTCACAACATATTAACTAGAAGATATTTATTTATTATCAGCTAGTTCTCATTTTCATTTAGTGTATGAAGTACTAAAACTATAATAAATAAAAATAAATTCTGCATAGATTTAATTTTTTTTAAACTAAGAAAAATTACAAAAACAAAATTACTAAACATTTAAAATGAAATAATTCTAAATATTTTATATTATATTTAATACTATTATGTCATAAAATAACACTGCCCTGTTCTAGCTGATTGTCAGGATGTAGTTAGCTGTTGCTAAGGTATTCTGGTAGTTTGTCTGGTAGTTTGTAGCATGTTGCTATTGTTCTTGGTGCTTTCTTACTACACTTTACAGACTGTAGCTTATTTTCTTACCTTATCAACACCAGCGCTGAGGATAAAGTTTCCTTTTTTGTTCCATTTTAATGCGAATATTGGACCTTTATGTTGACCAAGGGTACTGGCCAGATTACCTGTGAATGAACAGTTATCAGTCTGCTGAATGGAATGACGGAGCACAGCATGTTGGCACAGAAGGCAAAAAAACCTGTCTGCTTACCATCTTTAGTCCATATTCTTGCAAAGCCGTCATAGGAGCCTGTGGCTAATAGTGTACCTTCACTCTGATAAACACAAAGAGGAAATGTTAGTCTTTCATAATACACAGAGTTTTAGAACAGAGGGAGCGTGCCGTAGCTGAACTCACGTTCCAGTCTAATGAGGTGACGTCTTTGTTGCTGGGCACGTCTTGGCCACCTTCCCGTATGCAGTGCCTCAGGACGAGCTGTGTAGAGCTACTACTGCTGTTCTCGCTCAGATTCCAGATGCGCGCCGTTGAGTCTCCAGACCTGCAGAGAGCCAGAGGATCAAATAACTCTGCATTCACTGCCTTTTAACTTCTACAGATGCACCAGTCGCACTCTTTCTTTCCTAATATCGATACTTGAGCAATCCACTGCCAGCTTTTAGTCTTCATCTGTTTATAATATCTATTCCACACTAAGGCTGGGTATTGACATACATTTTGAGATTTGATTTTGATTCACAAGCTTGCGATTAGATTAAAGGGATAAGTTCACCCAAAAATGAATATTCTGTCATTAATTACTCACCCTCGTGTCGTTCCAATCCTGCAAGACCTCCGTTTATCTTCGAAACACAAATTAAGATATTTTTGATGAAATCCGCGAGCTTTCTAACCCTGCATAGGCAGCAATGCAACTGACATGTTCAAGACCCAGAAAGGTAGTAAGGACATTGTTAAAACAGTCCATGTGACAGTGGTTCAACCATAATTTTATGAAGCTACGTTGAATAAAGTCATTATTTTTGTTTTCTTTGCATACAAAAAGTATTCTCGTAGATTCATAACATTACGGTTGAACCACTGACGTCACATGGACTATTTCTGTCTTTACCACTTTTCTGGGCCTTGAATGTGGTAATTGCGTTGCTGTCTATGCAGGTTCAGAAATAGGGGTCAACTGATTATCGGCGCCGATATTAAGCATTTTTATGCTTATCGGTAATTTTCAAAACAGATTCGCCGATAAAATAACTTAATTTTGAAACGCGCTCTCATTTGGCTCTGATGCAGCCTGTCAGAACACACCACTCTGAGGTCTAAAGTAATCTCCGCCCACCGCCCATCTGATTTGTTGGGAGTCACGAGTCCGACCAATCAATGCGGAATTCACTCTCACTCCGAAAGCGCTTGCTAACTGCAGCTGCTTCAGTGATCACGCACAAGTTGTCTCTCAAAGGTAAGGCAGCAGCAGACGTTGCTTAATTTGCAATAAATCACAATCCACTAACGTTACACTGAAGTTGCAAAACACCTCAATATTATCTATGATTTCCGCGATGCATAAAATGTGGACGGAATCTCGGAATCCAGTCATATAAATGGAATTTACTGTATGACGCAAAATGTCATTGAATTTGTCAAAGTTTGGATGAATTCATCAAAAGTAGGTCAGTACACTTAAATAGAGTCGCGATATGGACTAGTATCTGTAAATATTAAGCCGCAAAAATACTATTTAAATAATAATCCTGCATGTTCTGCATGGTGTATGTAAATTCATCATCCAGCATCATCCAGGTGGATGCTGCACACTGGTGGTGGTTGAGGAGATCCCCCCCCCCCCTTCTATGTAAAGTGCTTTGAGTGCCCAGAAAAGCTCTATATAAAATGTAAGGAATTATTATTATTATTATAAACGGCACAGACGTGTGGTTTTGTTTTCTACTCATACAAAGTGTGCGACGCTCGCGGTGATTTCAGCTTCTGTTGTCTCACTACATGAGGACATAAATACATGAACAACATCTCCAGAACTGCTCTGACTCCCTCTGAGAGTCACTTCCTGAGTGTTTCCCACAGACTTACACTGGTGTGGCGGCATATATATATATATATATATACACATACAAGTTCATTCTCTGGCAGCAGGAGGCGCTGTTGGAGTGATAGAGATCAAGGTTTCCCCGGTAACGCTGTACACAAAGCAGTGCTCCGCTCACAATCTTTATCAGTTATTACATGCAAGGAGAAATGAAAATGACATCCAAAATCTTCTGAAGACAGTCGGTTTCCTTCAGATATACAGTGATATAAAAACACAATTTTGAAACGTGCAGTGCTCATGTTTATTCAACGAATTCAAAGCCTTATGGAAAATCTATTTGTGGCGGTCAGTTTTGATATTGTGGCGGGCGCCACAAATAAAGCAATGTATGGGAAACACTTACATAGACTACAGAAACTTAAAAGTTCCTCATGACAACCCGTCAAAATATAAGTTCAGGTTAGTTTAAAGAAATGATCAGAAATATATTACTGTGGTGCAGTATGATATACATAATACTACTACAACAATTATTACAACTTTTGTTTAAAAGAATAATCACACAATGCGCTATTTCTTCCATGTTTTAATTTGAATAGTAAACCCTTTGTTTGCCAAAAAATAAAGTTTAACTCTCATTTGATTAAAAGATACATTTAATTGATTTATGCCTTCATTTGCACTGTACTGTAAATTAAAACTAACTGAAATTTCTAGCATCATATAGGCCAAGACATTTCAATAGGCTTCTGAACTAAGGGTGCCTGTAAAAAAAAGCTAATAGTGTTATAAATTCATGAAAATAGTTGCAGTCTTATGTTTTAGCCATCAGAAAATGATTGAGGAATTATGAGAGGTTATGCTATTACACATACATTTCTAACATGTAAATTATTGGAAGCCAAATACTTGCATTTCCCCAAGCTGTTTAGCTGTAGTACAGTATTCATATGCTTAATCATGAAGCATACAGTGGCCCCACTTATAGCTCTCTCTTTATATTACCCTTACTGCAGATGGATACACAGAGGAAGACAAGAGTAAGAAGTGCAGTGTGGGAGTACTACACAACCAACACCAGGGAAGGCAGTTTTTGTCAGAGCCCTTGTTATTCTTAATTTTGACATTCATTTTCATTTTTACACCAGACATATATATCGTTTCAAAATATATGTTATCGGTCTACTTGATCTGTAATAATCTGTATCGGCATTGGCCCTGAAAAACATATCGGTCGACCCCTAGTCAGAAAGCTCTTTGATTTCATAAAAAATATCTTAATTTGTGTTTCAAAGATGAACAAAGGTCTTAGGGGTTTGGAACGACATGAGGGTGAGTGACAGAATTAAAATTTTTGGGCAAACTATCCCTTTAAACTGTGATCTTAATTTTGATTCAATATCAATTAATTTGGATATATATCAGGTAGATTTTTCTCAAGAGGCAAAAACCTCAAACTAATGCTGTAAACTATACTGTCAGTTGGTACTTTCTTTTTTAAAGGTTAAAATTAACAACTGACTTGTATACAAACACATTGCACACAAGGCTATTTGTATTATAATAACATAAAAATAACTGTTTAATGATAATAAACAAGTAACAAGGCACAAAGCTTATTTTTTTGGGTGGGAAGCACGCTACAAATAATTTTTATCGGTTCTCAAAATCAGAAACAATTAAAATCAAGAAATATTTTCAAACCATTCCTATCAATGAACTCGTAATAAAAATGTTAATTTAAATGTAAAAAAATTCAAGCAAATTACAATGTGTATTTAAAAATTACATTGAGTGCAAAAGAAAACTTTTGGATACTCCTGTGCTTTTTCTGTAGATTGACAGTGTTTAACTCAGAGTACTGAATTGGAGATGACTGACAGATGCCAATCCATTTTAAAAGATCAGTATTAGCGTAGTTACTGATCTAGGTTTCTGATTGGTGCGTCCCCCTACTGTGGATGAACAACTGAATAGATTTAGTGATGCAAAGATTCAGAAGACAAGCGGGCTGTATAACTGACCCAGAGGCGAGCAGGTCACTGACAGGGTTCCAGGCGCAGATAAAGACCTCTGACTCGTGACCTCTCAGCACCATGGCTTTATTCTGAGGGATCTCCACATCTACGTCCACGTCCATCATGTCTGCGTGGTTATCTGTAAAGACAGAGGGTCATGAGGACTAACATACACCCAGAAGACGTTACATGACATCCATCACTGAGAGAAAATGCAACAGCTCTTTGATTTACAGCCGCAGTACATAACTGAAAGCAAAAACATTTACAAACATTTTTACATTTTAAGGAAAAACTTGTTTTGAACAATGATAAACAGCGTGAGGTGATTCAGATTCATTTGTTGACTCACTAGGTAAGGCGTGAGCACCGTTCTCCTCTCCGTTTGCGGTGTTTTCTCCGTTTTTGGCGTTACCCTGCATGTTGGTGCTGGTTGCAGAGGGAGCTGCGGTGGCCTGTTGCTGGGCCAGTTTGTCTCGGTACGCCTGCTGCCGTGTCTGTACGACATCGGGCATCACCGCATCAATCAATGACAGAGATTCAATTGGCCGCCCATCGAACAGCGTGCCGTCCTGCAGACAGAAATCAAAGTATCAGTCAGGCTCTCATTTAACGTTACCAGGATTTTGTGCATCATAATAAATATCATAACGGGGTCAATCTCATGAAAGCATCTCCAGGATGTATTTAATCAAATATAATCAAAAGAATAAAAAAGTAATTATAATTTTGCATTAAAAATATGAAGCCTATTTTTTGAAAGACATTTGTCAATAATATCACAAAGCAAATGATATATATATATATATATTTAAGCATAATACATAATTACAGTAATTAAAATGTAAAATATTTTTTGTTTATAATATATTTATATAATTATAATATTTATTACCTAAGATAACCATAATTTTTTTTAAACGGAAATTAAATAAAATATCATTTCAGCTAGTTTTCAAGGGAACATTTTTTATTTAGTTGAATTTGATGCACTATAATAAATAAAACTGAAAAAAGTGTATAAAAACTATATATATTAATATAAAAAAACAAAAAGACAACAAACACAAAATTACTAGGACTTTAAAATTAAAATGGAAAATATTAAAATAAAAACTAATTGAAAAAATATTACTATAATATATATGTTACTAAATATAACTATTAAAAACTATAATAGTATATTTACTGTTGTGTGTATCTACTGTGTAGATATTTAAAAAAATACTAAAACTAACTAAATTTAAAATAACAAAATAACAAAAATAAAAAAATATATGTGTGCGTGTGTGTGTTACTAAATATTACTATAAAAACTATATATATATATATATATATATATATATATATATATAATATTAATCATATCATATAATAAAATATCATTGGTTGTTACTACTGTAAATATACATTCAATTATTACTGGATCTCCTTCAATACTTTCAGAATCTTTACTTATTAAATCGATTTTGTTTCTGTATTTTAAAATATATTTTTATATTAACATTTTAATGACAGTATATTTACTGAAAAAAATATATATTTTATTTTTCAAAATGAGCAGAAAATACAAACTTTAGTATTTTCTAGACATTCTAGAATTAACTTAGTAAAAGTATTAACTTAGACATTATTTTTAAAAAAACATTATTTTAGCTGAAGTATTTGTATCAATACCGTGTGCCTTTTACCCTGTGTGTGGGGTAAAAGGCTCCTCTTGCCACCTCATACATTTAAGATTTTTAAACAAAATAAACAACTTGAATGATTTATTTTCACACAAAATCTGTTGCTCCATTAATGTTCAATACAACATATATTTTTTTTTCTGCAATTATTCATTTTAGGCACAGTGAATAGCAAATTTTTTCGTAAGGTGGGCCTTTAGCCCGTTGTACCCTATATATATATATACACATACATACATACATATATACATACATATATACATACATACATATACATACATACATACATACATATATATATATATATATACACATACATACAGTATATATACTGTATATATGTAATTACAATAATCATAAAATATATAATTTTTTGTGAGATTCAACTAAATTAATATCAATCTAAAAATTATTCTAAAAGTAAGTATTAAATACACAAATGTAATTGTTAATTTTAAAAATCCTTGTTGCAGGTAAGTATCGGCATCTTGATTGATTTTGTAAATAAAGCTATGCTCTCACCTCATTGATGCTGACTTCGGCCTCCACGTACTGCAGGCCCTTCTGGATAATGGAGATCAGGGCAGCAGGGGGCACTAGGGCGCCGTTGATGTTAGACTGACTGATGTGGCTCTCAATGCCGAATGTGAAGGCTGAGTGGGAAAACCCTGCCAGAGGGAATGATAAACACTTTAGCGTGACGCTTGCTGGATCAACTTTCTCTCCAAGCTCACAGCTACATGGAGGGTATCGTGTGTGTGTGTGTGTGTGTGTGTGTGCTCCCTCAAAGAACACCCTGACTGTGAACAGTCCTAGTGTTTTACTGTAATCAACGCTGATAGTAGATATTACTGACAGATATGCTTACATATCTGTGTTATTTGCAATAAAGAATGAAAATAATATTCTGATAATAATATTCTTTTCATGTGGATTCAGAAGACATGTAGACTGTTTTTTTTTGGTCCTTTTTGGATATTAACAGTCATTATCAACCATCGCTGTTAATAAGCAAAAGCTGTATAACAGTTACAGTTTTGGAGTGTTGATTTGGGCTGTTTTGAATTAAGCAGCACCTACCTGACTCCTGCAGGTATCTATACACCAGGAAATTGACCTCATCGCTGCTAATACTCATCTTCACACCTGCTTACACCATGAGGTCAGCACACAGGACACTAGCCTGAGAGAGAAAGGACAAAAACAATATCAAAAATCCAGCTCAAAGAATATACGGTAAAAACGACATCGGAAAAGATATGGATATTGCAAGGCTCTCTGCCTTCCACTCATTGCGTGTATAAAAAGCCTCTTTTACAGTGCAATAAGGGGGTAAAAGCTCTCTTTGTCAGCCTGAACCTGAGTGTGTACTACGCTGCCAGAGGTTACCAAGGGCTTCACAGCCCTGCATGGCTGAATAACAAGTTGTAGTACCAAAAGTGGCCATTGGACTGTGGGGGCGCTGTTGCACCAAGACTACAGAGCAGTAAAAGCATCTGCCACTGAAAATGTTTACATGAGGGCTACTACAAAATACTTCTGTTTACTTGAGTTTGACAATTGGATTAATTGTGACTTTGGCTTTACAAAGCTGCCAAAATGTCCGTTAGCGCTAACAGATGTGTTGAATTTTTTTAGCGCAGGAAAATTTACTTGAAATTAAACCTGACCTAGATTTGACACTCTCTAAATACTGGTTAAATTGGGATTTAAAGCAGACAAGCAACACATTACATTCTCAAGGTCATTTGTTTACATACAGTTTAGGGTTGTTTATTCAAATAATATTTCATACTCGCTCTATATTACGCCACAATTTCAAGACATCCACTCAGCATTGGACTTCCTCCAGAAAGCGTCACCGAGCACAAACATATTTTCAGTTCCACATCGAAATAATGCATAACCACAAGTGGGCTAATTCTGAAAAGTGACCCATTTCCTCATGACCTCGGTGTCCGCCATTCTAGATCACATCCTCATTTACACAGAGAAGTGAAGTGGAAAGTGTTCCCCCATCGCTCTGCGTTTACAGTCATAGGATGTGGTTTGCTTGCAAGAGGGATGGTTTTCTTCGCCTCCTCGGGTTCTTGCTCACAAATCGTTTTTTTTAGCGATGGGATTTCGTGCTATTTGTAGACGGTGCCGTTGTGTGACGTAACACCTACCTGCTCCCTTCTTAACTGACTACAGCTTGTATTTGAGTAACGTTTAGCCTGCTGATGAAGGCTCAATTAGCTGGCTGAACTTCTCGAACATTAGAGTTGCCCATCTTGCGTTCCCTTCATAAAATATGCAAAAGCATGCAAATAGGAACATCATCAAAAGGTAGTGTGTTGAGGCCAATCAGATAACAAGAGATACGGCAGCGTCCAATCAAATCAGGTAGAACGGTGCCACTGGATTGATGCGTTTTATCTCACAGCATAGCCAAATTAAATCCCTGCAACAGTGCAGAGTGCTCATCTATATTATCGAGTGGCTGAGTCGATACTGAGGAGGAACGCTACCTTCCATTGAATCACCCCTGCTCTTCAGGACCACCTAGCCTGTAAAACAGAGCAGGGAACTCCAGGCATTTTACAGTCGGCAACATTAGCTCAAGTAAAGAAACCACGGGTGGGGAAATTCCCTTGTAGACGTGACACAGAAAGAACTTTTATTGAAACGGGTCACGGACGGACCTCCATGAGATATATCGCCATCTGTGCCTCGTAAATCGCCTTCAGGAATGCAAATTTCACGATATGTTCTCTGCCTTGGACTACATTTTGGTGCACTGGAGGATGCTTGGTGTAGCGTAATCTTCATTGTATAATCAAAGGCGGCGTGGGTTGCGTAACAGTGGAGCACATGCACTTGGGGTGAGGGAGTTTGTACCGTGTTCTTCAAGGCTGAGGGGGAAGTCTGAGAGGAAATGCTATATAACTGGTTTGGGTGAAAGGTGTAATGGATGGCTATCGAGTTACGGACTGATAACAGGCCAGTTTATAGCAATAATGTCAACGAAGGCCATGCAGAAGAGAGTCTGCAAATCATAAATGGTGATGAAGTCATTTTCCTGCAGCTCCAGACTGATTAAATGCGTTCAAGTGGCAAATAAGTGTATCTTCGAAAAAAAAAAATTTTTTTAAAGAATACTCTTTGAATTCTGTCTTAACGCTTTAATATTTCGGTTTTAATATAAAATAAAATAAAAATTTTAAAATCCATTATCAGGTAGTGTAACCAAGTAAATGTTTTGTACTCATCTAACATTTTCAAGAAAAAAGATTTTATGTATATATAAGTTGTTGTTTTTTTTTTTTTTTAAAGAACAATATTTTGCACACATCTTAACTCCCAAAAATGTTTAAACATAAATAATAATAATAATAATAATAAATAGTTAACATTAATATAATTCTAAATACTTAAAATAAATGCAAATATTTATATATTATATATATATTTATTTAAAAGTCAGTGAAAGTGATTTTGTGCCTCTTTGGGGTGGCACAATAAAGCGATGTTCACTTGCAGAACGCAAGCTTCTAAAGGGCTCATAAGTCTGAAGTAATGAATTTAGGTAAAGGGGTGCAGAGCCAGTGGTGGTTTTGTAAGCAAACATTAAAGGGTTACTCCACCCCAAAAAGAACATTTTAGGGATGCACCGAATATTCAGCAACCGAAATTAAATGGCCGAAAATTGCAAAAAAAATAATCTTTCGGTGTTTGGCCGAATAACCAAAAAGGCCAAATAATATGTACCGAACAATGACTAACGCGATCAAATAGAGGCATGCACTAATGCAGCAAACATATCGGTAGTGTGAAAGTATTTAAAACTATCAGAGAAAGATACAGAAATTATTACAAGCACGAAGCTCCAACAGCGAGAGACTGTTTAGTGCTGCATGTCTCTGATGAGATGAAGAGGTGGCTGATGCTGGTGGTAGTTATTCAACAATTTGTCTCCTCTGTGTCTCTCTGCATCACCGTAGCGCCATTTTGGAGAATATCTGCTGAACGCAAACTGCGTACGCTATTCTGTGTCAGGACCACAAGGGCTGTGATTGGTCTGCTAGTACCCCTCCCCCTCTGTATGTATTGGAGTTTTGTGTGTGTTTTTTTTTGCACTTTAATATATTTTAATGTTACACCTTCTTATTTAAAATAAAACAAAGCAAAGAATAAGTGTCTTATTTATTACAAAACGTAGCATTACATCACTTTGTTGTCCGCGACAAACAGTTGTTCTGCACGTCGACACGGACAACGACGCAGAAGTATAAATGAAAACCGACACACTATGGTGTATGTCCAGCGCAGAAGCATAAATCAGCCTTAAGAATGTCAAGCTGATGATGCAAACAGTAATATTTTGAAAGCACCACAAAGCCACAGTGTTTACACTCTTCTTTATGTCAACATGCAGCTGACTGACTTGACTTAGTAGTCTCATTGAACTGGGAGGAGAAAGTATTTTAGCATTGAAACTACACACCTAACTATTTAGAAGAGGCTGATTACACCTTTCGGTGTGTGTGTGTGTGTTTGGCAGTGGTACTCTGGGCTTTTCACACGACTCCCTTGACAACAGTGAACTTGATCCTCTCAAACCTCTGAGGGGCTCAGTGAACAATGAGAAGCTTGGAGAGCTTGTGTTCTTGTGTAACGCTGACTGTTGGATGCAAATTCCTCAAGACAGTCTTCACAGTCAGTGTTCCTCTTCCACCAATTAAGCACAAAAGAAAATATCCCAAAAGCCTAAGCACTAAAATCTGTCTCAAGAGTGCCATGAATTGTGGAGATTATGTTTGACCTGCTTTCCAAGCAATATTGCAGACAGATAAACGGCTTTCTAAGCGTAATGTAAATTATTACTCCTAATATTCACACAACCACAGCATATTTAAGTAGATGTGGGAGAGAGAAAAAAGGAACAAGATATAGTCCTGCCCCAAACTCAGATTATTGCTGGAGCCCATGCTGTGGTATAAGGCTGGTCAGACAAGCGCAGAGCAATGTTTTAAAAGCACTACAGTGCACACCTTTGCTTATAGTTGCTTTTATGTTATAGTGATTCTAAAGTGTCAGCAGTTGAGATAAAGATTTAAATATATTTATATTTATTTCACCATAACAATAACATATTTAGAATATGCATATATTTAATATGCTAAAATATTAATGACTTCATTAAATAAAAACATAACAGCAACATAAATATTAAAACCATTATTAGAAATTATTAATATTAGAAATTGCATTTACAAATTAATTATACAAAATGGTATGTAGCCATAAAGTACTGTGCATCAATTAAGTAAACGTTGCTTCATATTTACAGTATAATCATCACAAAAAATGAATACAAAACAACAATGTAAATATTAGAAAATAGTTAATATTTGAACATAAATATTAAAGGGGTCATATGATGCGATTTCAATTTTTCTTTTCTCTTTGAAGCGTTACAAGCTCTTGGTGCATAAAGAAGATCTGTAAAGTTGCAAAAACTAAAGTCTATCGAATCTGCCAGCCACACCGTTCTCAAGCCCACCGGCCGTTGCTCACTCAGCACGCCGGCCTCCGCTCACTCAAGGCTGCCGTGTGTGATGCTGTGTTTTGTTGTGAAAGCGAAACTACTTTGTTTGGCCTTCCAAAAGAGGACATGACTAGAAATCAGTGGTTAAGTTGTATTTACAACACTGTTCCAGAACATTTAAACCCAAATATTCAGATGTGTGCAGAGCATTTTATGGAGGACTGTTTCCTGATCCTGGAAGAGTAGACTACAATGCCGGCTGTTCTGACTCACAGACTGCAAGTACGTTTTTATGTTTAAAGAATTTGCCACTGACGATTCAACCGCGAGTTTTAGGCAGTGTAGAGTAGTGCTTGTTGTTTGTCATTTCTCCAATCATAAATGCAGACATGGTTTTATGTTTACACGGCGCGATGCAACACAACATGTAAAAAGACAGGCTTTTCAGACTGATGAGCTTTGTAATAATCAACACGTTTAAGAAAGGTGGGGCATAGAGAAGAAACAATGATGTACAGTATGTGGAAAATAATGTTTTTTTTTTTACCTTAAAGCGCATAAACACATTTCATTACGCCATATACACAAAATAATGTTCTTTTTAGCAACATCATATGATCCCTTTAAATATGCAACCACATATTATTATTATCTTGTGTGTGTGTGAGAAAATTACATTGCATGTACACTTATACAAT
>NW_015505460.1:437006-451239 GCF_001515645.1 Sinocyclocheilus grahami
TGTATATATATATTATATATATATATATATATATATATATATATATATATATATATATATATGAGATTATGAATATGATGATTTGTAAAACGATCACTCCGAGAGATGTCATGACAGAAATACAATGTTCTGGCATGAAACTCTAGATGGCGCAGTCCGATAGATCTAACTCGGTATGACATTATGACATCATCATCACACCACAGCAGATTGTTTCTCTCCTGTATCAGTAGCCAATGTGCTCTCTGCTCAACATTCAAAAATTCTTATCTAATGTTAGTAGTAGCAGTTTGCAGCACACTCCAGAAACCCTCCACCTTCCCCAGCTCCACATCTGCTACAGGGTGATCATGTAAGAAATACTGCTGCTGCACATACAACATGAATAACCCCACATACATGTTCACAGCAGCATGATGTGGATGTATTGGCAGTAGCAAGTCACTGTACTTGCTCTGCCGCAGCAGCAGCATAGCAGATCTATTCCGCCAAGACCAAATACATTAACATTGTCAGGCAATATATATATATATATATTTTTTTTTTTCCCAAACACACACCCAGGTACAATATAATAATTTCATAAAATCATAATAGAAATTTTATATTACATGCCTCTAACTGCTCTTCATGAAACACTTGGCTACTTGTAAACCGAACCAATGTCACAACACATAACAGAGCAGCTCTGAAGCAGACGTGCTACCATCACCCCACATCCAGACAATAGTACCATTTTTCTTCCTCTTTTCAAAGCAATTATGTCAACACCATTTCCACCAGATGCTTTTGGAGAAATCAGCATATGGCTCGCATCCCTCCGTCAGCATGTCGAGTTCAAAGGAAAAGCAGCCCAATCAATCCCGCAGGAACAATGACCTTTGCTTATTAGATGCCACACGCTAGCGAATGCTGTCACATGCGATTAAGACAGATGCTGGACTAAACTGCTTGTGATGAAACCTACTCTCCGAAGGGCAAAAAATAAAATAAAATTAGACCAGTGAGATTAATGCGTCACCTCACTTGACCTACTTTAGGATCTGGATTCATCAGTGTCTGTTTACACTCTTCAGTATGTCAGCCTATGGATAGCTTAAATATAGTCATCTCTGCACACAGGAGAATGTATTTTAACGTCCAGCCCATCTCCTATAAAGTGCATAACCACAGGCACTATGGGATCATTAAACGGTCTTGTTTCAGCTCCAACAAAAGTTGGATCAAAGTCATTCTGCAAAGGACAAAAGACTCTAAAACCTTTAAAGCCACCTGCATTTCCAACAGTGTTTAAGTAAGCAGTCAGCCTTGTTCAAAACCACAATAAACATCATGGAGTTGAAATGTATGACTTTTAAATAAACACATTTTTTGTTTTGAAAAATCCTTGATTAATGTTTTTTAATATATTATATTTTCTGAGATTGTTCGCAATGGCTCACTTGAAAACGATTAACTGTTTAAAGCTAATTAAATTCAACACTCTCATACCAGAAACAATTTGCTGCTATGGTTTGTAACTGAAGCTAGCAAACAAATCCGTATGAAAATGCCACAAAATTGCACATTTACAGATGCACTGCTTTGCACATGTATTGAATGCTTGAAAGTTGGCTCTCTTTCACAACCAAAAGTAAAGTTGATTGCAGATCTATCATGTAGAAGTCATATTTTAAAACAAAGTCCAAAGAAATAAACAAGAAATTATATTTTACACACTGAAAACGAAGTCACAAAAATATCACAAAGATTAAGGTGGATCTGATGGCATTTAATTTACAAACAAACAGCATGCATCTTTTGACAAATAACATTTTTAAACCTCAATTTTTACGCTGTTGCATGGCTAATTTTTGTAAAGCTAATTTTAAATCCTTTAAGCTGTCAAATCCTGAGCCCAACAGCTTAAAGTAAACACCACATGGCAACTTTTGAAAACAGTAAAGTTTGTGGCTGATATAATAGAAGGACATATCAGAGACAGGGAAGGTTATCTGCATATGTTGTGACATTGCATCTGGGTGAGCGCGGCTGTCACTTTTCTGTCTGAGGTGGCTGTTTTTTGTAATGAAATGTTGACTCTCATATCAACGATTTTATCTTGGGTTGGAAAGGGCGGCGACGCCGCTGCTCCAAACCAGGACTTGACAGAGGGCAACAAGAATGGGAGGTAACATGAGGACAAGATCTAAACTGCCTGGATTCCTGGAGGACCATGCGGATTGCATAATGTTTTTGCCCTCCTCTGGCACTTTGAGAACTCTAAGCATTCATTTAGAAAAACAATAATATGACTTGTTTTTTACAGAAAAAGGAAGCATTTTGAAAGAAAATAAAATTTTTAAAAGGGTTACCAAAATAAAACAGCTCCTTTCTAGGATTGATTAAACTTATAAAAAAAAAAGAATGAGAATTATTAATATTGACAGATTTGTTCCAACAATTGTTATGCTAATTAGCATACCTACATCATTAATTAGTCCTTTGTGGTTGCTTAATCAACAAGTCAACAGCCTGTTGTTTTTGAATCTATGTGAAAAATGTTACCATCCTGTACAGGGCTCTATTTTCAAGCACCGTCTAATCAATAATCCAAAATTTTATCAAAAATTAGCCTTCCCATTACGAGGTGATATTTGACTCCTTAAAGTGATTTACAGTGGAATTTTGTTTTTACCTTTGTAATGGCATTTTTCTAACTTTATTAAAAGTATGTAATCTTTTAAGTCAAATTTAAAATATATATATATTTTATAAGCTTTTTAAAAATTCTTATTAAAACCACAGAATAAGAATAAGAACAATAAGTTACTAATCAAATGAAATCAGTATTAAAATTAATTTGAACAGAGGTGGCACAGAAGAACACAAAAGTGGCATGTAGGTGTATTTTCAGACATTTAATGAGGATCAGAGGTGACATGGGTGCAATTAAATCCATAAATTCATGTTAAGATTAATGTTTTAAAAAATGTTGAATATAGAAATATTAAATGATTTAAAGAACTGAAAAGATACTTTAAAAATGAAAAACTGCCAGCAGGTGGCGACAAGTCACGAATGAGAATTATTAATATTGACAGATTTGTTCCAACAATTGTTATGCTAATTAGCATACCTACATCATTAATTAGTCCTTTGTGGTTGCTTAATCAACAAGTCAACAGCCTGTTGTTTTTGAATCTATGTGAAAAATGTTACCATCCTGTACAGGGCTCTATTTTCAAGCACCGTCTAATCAATAATCCAAAATTTTATCAAAAATTAGCCTTCCCATTACGAGGTGATATTTGACTCCTTAAAGTGATTTACAGTGGAAAACCTTTGAAGCTCCCCTCAGTGATCACAATCACAAATATGATGAAGATCTGGTCAGTCACACTGGTGCTCCTAAATATTTTTTCATAGTCGCACGCAGTAGTTTTCAGTCGCACTGTAGAGCCCTGCTGTAACTGAATGATCCTGGAGCTGATTTCATCTGCTGCAGCACAGACACAGACGTGATGTGCGTGTTTAATGAACTTATTTGCCTCTGTTAACGAGTGACACTAAATGCGGCCTGACTGCCAGCAGCTACAGAGCTAAACTATGAGTAAAAATATATATATTTTATAAACTTTTTAAAAATTCTTATTAAAACCACAGAATAAGAATAAGAACAATAAGTTACTAATCAAATGAAATCAGTATTAAAATTAATTTGAACAGAGGTGGCACAGAAGAACACAAAAGTGGCTTGATGTACTTTCAGACATTTAATGAGGATCAGAGGTGGCATGGGTGCAATTAAATCCATAAATTCATGTTAAGATTAATGTTTTAAAAAATGTTGAATATAGAAATATTAAATGATTTAAAGAACTGAAAAGATACTTTAAAAATGAAACAAACTGCCAGCAGGTGGCGACAAGTCACTGATTTTATCACTGAATCATTCATTCAATTGATTCATTCGAACGGCTGATTCATTCTGGAATGAAGCAATGGACAGTATTTATGAATGGGTAATCATGAATCACTGACTCACAAGATTCGTTTAAAAACGCAGTTCATTCATAAACGAGACACCGCTGTGTTTGAATGGAGATGCGCAGTGGCTGAGCTGTGACTTTGTTTCAAACTATTTTGGACGATGAAATAGAGCAAAATCAGACAATAGTGTTATAGTCAGACAATGTAAGTCACTTAATATTAACTTCTTGTCTATTGAACTGCTGTATTAAATCAGAATCACATTTACAAACTCCCTTAAAAATAATTAAAAACTGTCACTCATCTTAGCTCATCGCGATCTCACATTTATAATCAACGAAGCTCTCTACACTGCACAATGAATCTTTTATTTTCACCGTCTACACTTTGCTTATGAAAGGATTCATGAGATAGGCCTATGTCTGTAATACATTACTCGACGCTGCAAAAACACGTAGAAACCTTTGAAGCTCCCCTCAGTGATCACAATCACAAATATGATGAAGATCTGGTCAGTCACACTGGTGCTCCTAAATATTTTTTCATAGTCGCACGCAGTAGTTTTCAGTCGCACTGTAGAGCCCTGCTGTAACTGAATGATCCTGGAGCTGATTTCATCTGCTGCAGCACAGACACAGACGTGATGTGCGTGTTTAATGAACTTATTTGCCTCTGTTAACGAGTGACACTAAATGCGGCCTGACTGCCAGCAGCTACAGAGCTAAACTATGAGTAAAGCAGCTGAAGCTGACCCTACAACCTACACAGTCTTTCTGTAGTATGAATCACTAAATTCAACACCAAGTTGGACCAAAGGTGAGGCATTGATGTGTATATCAAAGGACAAATGTGTTATGAGCTAAGTGAAAAGCAGAATGCATTGCAGCACCTCAAGGCTTGAATCTCACAAAACTGGTCCAGAACATATTTCGCCACAAAGACAAAAGAAATAAAAAAACATTTATTTTAATAATTGTTATTTCTATCATGACAACTCTCAGAAGATTTTAGCATGGTAATGGATAAGACAATGTTAATGTACAGTATTTGATCTGCTCCTAAATTGCTGCTGCTGATGTAGATTATTGCTGCTGCAAATCAAGTACAGGAACTTGCTACTGCTAATACATACGTCTTACGGTGCTGTGAGTATTTAAGACTATTTAAGCTGGGGAAGGTGCTGTGAGTATTTAAGACTAAGCAAGCAGATCTATACAGGTGGAGCTGGGGAGGTGGAAGGAACTCTGAAAGCATGCTGCGACATGCTCTAGTGAATGCTAACCAGCCATTTAAATGTAAAGCAGCAAGCTCATTGCCTGCGTATGCAACATGAACCAGTCAGCTTGTGTCAATTAGTTTAAGGCTCATCAGTTGCGTTAAGGACCCATCAGCTTGCGCCATCTAAAGTTTCATGACAGAACTTGGCATTAATATTTCTCCCTCAGTTCTTTAAAACAAGAAAACTCATTACTGTAAAAAATAAAGGATTGGAGACATATGGTGAGTATTTAAGAAGAAATGTGATTAAATGTGCTTATTATTTATATAAATAAATGTAACAAAAAGAATAATCCAAAACAAGCTTAAATTTCTTTGTGCATTATACTAGCATTCAAAGGTTTGGGGTCAGTGGGATTTTTTTCGTAATGCTTTGAACTAATTAGTTTTTTTTTACCAAGGGTGCATTTATTTGATCAAAAATACAGTAGAAACAGTAAATGAAATAGCACAATTTGAAATAATTGTTTTCTATTTTAACACATTTGAAAATGTAATTTATTACTGTGATGGCAAAGCTGAATTTTAAGCAGCCATTTAAACTTTTATTTTTTATTTTACAATATTGAAAACCGTTTTATTGCTTCATATTTTTGTGGAAACTTTTATTTTGGGGGATGAAAACAAAGTTGAAAAGGAAATATTTTTTTAATATTATAAATGTTTTTAATGTCACTTTTGATCAATTTAATGCATTCTGTGTGTATAGGTAATAAATAATTTTACCCTCTTTTGATACTGGGGTGACACATGATCTGGACTTTTGTGTGTGTGTGTGTGTGTGTGTGTGTGTGATGAGATTCACACAGTTATTGTCAGAATTGCAATAATGTAACCTCAAATTTGTTGCTTTATCTGGCATACCTAGAGTATCCAGCATGTGATAACTAACCAGGCAAAGAAATGACCATAATCAATGCTGGAGCTCAGAGCCAATAATCAATAGCAGATTGGTTTAACCACTCCCGGTCAGTTACGAGAGTTAATCATCTCCATATGAACTGAGTGCACTGACAGCGTTTCCAGGAACTCACTATAATGCAACTCAGACAGCAGAAATGACTAATGAGTAACATATTCAAGGTCTGTGGAGACCCGGTTAACAGGGGAGGCATCTTATCTACACAGCGATAAAGGAAGTATCTACCCTTCAACCCGATTCTGCTGCTGGTGTGTTTTTTTACACATGTAGACACTTAGGATGGGGTGTTTCTGGAACATGTGGAACAAGCACTGCCTAAAGGTCTGCTGAAACATGATCTCGCTGGAGCTGTTCAGAAGGGTTACATCATATCACCACCTGCCAAAATCACTTACTATAGCAAGAGTGCCAGTACACACACTCATTCATTGTTCTTATTTGAGTGCATAAGCATTAGCGATTACATTAAGAAGCTTTTGTCTGCTCTCAAAACGTAACAGTTACCGATAAAGGCAACTCGGGATAAAGCTGTCACCTTTGGCCTATTATAAATAGCAGATTGTTAAATTTATAAATTACATCCTAAGCACCATCTAAGTTTGTGATCTGATGACAGTCTTGTGCATACGATAATGTTTGCCTTCACATTAACACTACTACAATGCTGCAATTATCAGTGGGAAACATTGCTTTCTGGGTTTGGGGTGTATCAGTTAATGAATCATGACTAAAGCTAATTGGTAACAGTTATAATTATGTTTTTGTAGCGAACACTGATTTCAAAACACTACATTTTTACAAAATAAATGAGCAGCAGTAGGCCTTTTAATTTGATTGGCTAAGTCTGTATCACTCCGTATTGCTCTGAGACATGCAATGATTTATCCTGCTTCAGATTGTTTTGGAACTATTTTTGATGAAGGCAAACATATAACTGCTAATACTGCTCACCAGAAAGTGAAGAAAGCAAGCAAATAATATGAAATTGCCAAATACATGCTTATTACTATACCCTAAAACATTGTAATGCCATCATGATTCTGAGTAGGAAGTCTGAAGGTAGTATATGATCACATTATACACTATAAAAAATGCTGTGCTGTTCAGGATGTGTTATGACCCCTTGAACTTCATGGAAGTTAATTACAGTAATTTTGAATGTGCACAAGGGCGCCAGGCTCGGTGTATGATTCAAGGTAGTTCTGATTTAGGACAGACACCTAAACACTTTGATGAATAGCTCATCATTCTCTTTCCACTTTATATTAGGTGGCCTTAATGTACTTAAAATTAAATTCATAATTTGATACAATGCACTTATTGTGTACATACTTTAAAAAATGTTTTGCATGTAATTACATCTGTAATTAATTTAGGCCTAAATCTTCAGACAGATTTATTTATTTAGTTCCCACTTTATATTAGGTGGCCTTATCTACTATGTACTTGCATTAAAAAATAAATACAATGTACTTATTGTGTGTAAAACACTTTTGCTGCTATTGAGGTGGGATACGGGTAAAGTTAAGGGCAGGTTTGGTGGTTGTGAAAGAAAATTATATTTTTTAGCAAGGACACATTCAATTAATTAAAAGTGACAGCAAAGACATTAAAATGTTACAAAAGATTTCCATTTGAAATACATGCTATTAAGCACAACTGTTTTCAACGCTGATGATAAGAAATGTTTCTTGAGCAGCAAATCAGCATATTAGAACGGTTTCTAGAGGATCATGTGACACTGAAAACTGGAATAATGATTCAGCTTTGCATCACAGGAACAGGTACATTTTTTTAAATATATTCAAATAGAAAACAGTTATTTCAAATTGCATTAATATTGTGTAATATTGGTTTATACTTTCTTTTTTCCATGTATTTTTCCATTTATAGCATAAAAAATATCTTACAAACCCAAAACTTTTGAACAGTAGTGTATACAGTGTTCTTAAGCCTGAAGTCTATTTGGTCTGTCTCTCCATCTGCCAGTATTTACTACTAGTAATGCATTGATTATCAACCACACAAAGTGACTCCCAAGATTCCCACTGAACTGCTCTCCTCCATGTCATATGAAAAAATGTCACTGGACATTTCATTACAACATGCAAAAAAACATCCTAACACAAAGTATATACCAGAGGGAACAGTTTGTCTTGAATATTCGTGCTACAAACAGACTCTGAAACAGTTGTACATTTTCCATGTCCTTTCAAAAAACAGAGCCCAGTTTTTCCATTTTCATTAGAGAAAAAAAGCCATCTTAGCACCAACATGCATTTATACTCACCACACTATCAGCTTTATTTTCGCAAGGCAAACACTTTTTAAGGATCCAACCCAAGTGTCTCAGCACCTGCAATAACATTACAGAAAAGGGTGAATGAAGCAGAATTTGTCAAGCATCTGGACGTGAAGAAAAAACCCACCTGCTATGCACACCCCCCAATTAAACCAACCTGTCTGAGGTCAATGAAAGCCTGTTTGTGGACATTGTAGTTTAGATGGAAAATGCCATATCTTTCCCCATCTTTCTGCTGAGAGCCTCTCTCTATTGTTTTTCCATCTCTCCTGGGTAAGGTAACAAACTGAATGAGTGTCTCTATGGACTTTCTTAAAATGTCCAATAAATCTCAATTTCGCCTTATAAATTTCTTTAGGTTGCCACTTACATTTTTCATGACAAAAAAACAACAGAAGGAATTTCTTGAAAACAAACCCTCCGCACTGCCTTGTACGTGTTGTATTTGGACAACAGGCTAAAAGCATAAGTCAACTGACATTACAGAAGGTGGATTTCACTAATGTTTGTGAAAATGTCAGCATTACTTAGGGATGTAACGATTCACCTTGCCTCTGTATAATGCATATTAAATGCATTGCCGCTTTTTTTTTTTTTTACAGTAGGGCTGGGTGATATGGTAAACATTTAAAATCTCGATTTTTTTTTTCAGAACATTTGACCGATTCTCGATTTTTTTTATGATTTTTAACTAGACAACATGATTCAAGTAACTTTTTCTTTATTAGCCCTCTAAAGAAAATTCTATTCCAAGTGCACCACATACGAAGTTGTCAACATGATGTAAATGTTACACAAATCACTTTTTAAATATCTTTGCAGAAAAAAATGCACGAACTACATCTTGTACAAACTTGTCTTATACATATTAGATGTCCAGAAATAATACAAGGAAAATGCTTTAAAAATCAAATCTCAAAAGTCAAGGTAATTCAAATTCAAAATGACTGAAGGTATAACACTAGTAGACTATTATTAACTATAAATGTTCTGTAAAAACAACAGCAGCTTATAGCCTGTCACCATGATGTTTTTCCATTGTTTTTCCTATTCCACTGCCCGCGTCGCATCTTTGTCAACACAAAAGAACATTCTGTGTGAATGGCGCCTAGCAATAGGAGCACGTCACACGTGAGCAGTTAATCACGTGCACCAACATGCGGTTGGATTGTTTTTTCTCTTTACTGTTATCATTGGCATATTGTCAGTGTCTAATTCTAACGTTTGGCAATAGTTCTATTTAAAATCGCGATGCCTCGATTTCTAAAAAATACAATTGTGGCAAAACATTAAATATGAATTAATCGATAAAATCTGAAAAATCGCCCACCCCTAGTTTACAGTGGTGACCAAGGAAAAGCTGTATTTCTGCTGTTCCATAAGGGCCACCTGCTGTCAGAGAGTGAATTAGCGTTCTCATTCAGAGTCTGCCGTTTTTGTTTCCTTCAGAAGTTTGATATAGTATAGTTTCACAAAGCTAGAGTCAGACCATTTTGTTTTTGATTAAAATTTCGAAATTATACAATCTAAAGGAAATCAAAAACTGCTTATGCTGCATGCATGCAGCATCTTTTTGTTTGGATCGTGATAAAAATGCAGTGGTTGCCTCTAATTTTCGCATGGAAAGAACACGATTGAATTGAACGCAATTTCAAACTATTTTCGACGACGAAATAGAGCAAAACAGCTTTGGGATGCCCCAACAGCTTCTTGAAAGAAAAACAAAGGAAGGGAAGAAAGAAAGAAAGAAAAATAAATAAATCTATCAATAAATCAATAGTGGCCTTAGGGAAATAGTTTGTTTTTATTTTATAGGTTTAAATTACCTTAACTAATTTGCAACAAAAGAGGATGACATTCTCAATTTTGAAAGGACTACAAAAATGCCATAACTCGGCAAAACTGAAATTGGGTTTTTACTGCCTTGTCAAATGGTTTTGCCTGCAGAAAATACAAATTATAAACAGGCACTTTTAAGTAAGCGTTTATACAAAGCTCCATCTCATTATCAAGAAACTCGCATTACCAAAACATTTTATCTGAAATATGGCCCTAAGTTGAAATTTTGCCCTGCCATATACCCACAGCTAAATCAAGCCTAAAAGTAAAAAAAATAAAAATAAATTCATCCAGGGCAGTATTCCCAGGCGCAGATTAAGCCTAGGTCTGGAATTAATTTCTGCATTTATAAATCACCATCTTGAGCTCACCCTGAGTGTGCCGAGTTTCCACAGCCGAGTAATGAAACGCATGTATTGACATGGCAGTTAAGTTACAGCTATTAGTGGGTTTCAGTGGTCTCTTGTCTACCAAGTTTAAGCTTGAACAGAGATGGGTGGAAACTACTTCCTTCAGGCCGCCTGCTCCCAGCCCATGTCTCGCGGGTCTCTGAGACTTCTTTGTGCTGTTGCACCTGCTGCGTTCTATCTGTTTTCCAGAGAAGCAACGATCCAGTTAGCTCAGATTATTGGCCTGCGTTTGCTAAGCGAAGTAGCAGGTGTCATTACAGTGTTAAGCCAAAGAATGTCTGATCTGAGAAAAAAAAAAAGGGATGGCCAAGATTTGTTAAAAACCAACTTGGGAACTGATTTAGTTTGAAATCAATTCAATTACATTGCCAATTCATATAACATGTGAAAATAATTAGGGAAGCACATCCAATCCAATTAGAAACATTCTCTTACCCAAGTACTCGAGCTCAATTTACTGTGTTGTGCTACAAAATGTGTTAGAGACTGCAATTAATAACGCAACTCAAGCACGCTGCCACAAGCGCTATAACAGATATTAGTGTAAAGCAACACTAATACTAATTAGGAGTGTACAGTGTACCGGTGCTACAGAAGTATCGCAATGCCCAAGCCTCAAAATACCACATTATTTAATGCTAGTTCTTCAAATACCATTCACACAAGATGCAAGGCAAACTGTCACAGAATTAAATAACGATTAAATTGAAAGATTAACTTTTAATCTGACTGCATTTTATAAAGAGAACCCAGACATTTAACTGGCAAAAACATCCATTTGGGGCATCTCTACTAGGGATGTCAACGATTAATCGATGATCGGCTGCATAGACTCATTTTGCAGCATTAAGGTTAACGATTAATCGATTAATTGATCGTTAATTTAAACGACGATCGATCATGGAAATTATCGAAAATTGACATCCCTAATCTCTACATAAGTAAACAATTGAAAATAGCGCACGATATATAAAGGCAAAATCAACAGCATGAGAACCTTCTGTGAACATCCAGTTTGGGATCCAGCTGACTAGGGGCCCGGTGCGAGGTAGGACAGCCCTGTTTGTAATGCCCATGTTCGTTATTAAAGATTTGCTATTGAAATCATTTTAAGGTAAACTTCAAATGTTATCCAAATGTTAGGCCTATGTTTTGGATTTACAAAATCTCTCTTCAGTTTTCAGCTTAAAAAAACAAAAAAAGGTGTGAAAAATCTAAATTAGACTTTTTTTCACTTAAATATTTCCAACATTTAAATTATATTCAAATTTTATTCAAATACCAAACACCAGTTTTTTAAAACATCGATCCACAATATTTATCTGACATTCAACAAATATTTAAAGTTATTTTTTTTATTTCTTACATTTTTTTCTTTCAAATTTCTGTGTGAAAGTACAGAAATTAATACGTACATTTAAAACTACACCATTTTTGTATAATAATATTGCAGTGTATCAGAAGTAATAATAATACATTGTGTAATACAACAAAAGCCCCTGCAATACTGGCCCTCACTGAAGTCCACCACACTCAGCATGGAAGCTTCTCATGCTGATTTTGCCATTAGATATCATGTTTTATTTTTCACACAATTTATCAAGGTTTCATGATACTTTAGCTGGTATCCTACCATGAGACACCATAAAGATATTGTGACAATAACAGTTTTTGTCTTTCAGGTCAACTATTGTCAGAGCAGATAATGCATTATACTATCAACAAGAGTTAGAGAGAAGATTACAATAAGTTATCATGCAAGTGTAGTATTAACTTGGCAACATCTACGTTATGCTGTTGAACTTGTCTTCTCGGGTTTAGCTCAGGTGAGCAATTATTCTCTTATTCTAAGCTTTTAAGCGGAGACCTTTGTTTAAATCAACAAAACCACGTCCAATACTTAACTGAGTGCAATCTTCGACAGACAGACCTCAATATATACAATCTGCTTTGCCCTGATAACTTCAGTGCACACTACAATAAATAATTTTAATTAAAAAAAAATAATAATAATTTCCTAGTGAAAGGAAACAGTTTGTTGTCTGTGGTACAGGGGACCTAGATTCACACTGAAAATGTGCTAAAAGAAAACCCCCCTTCTTCAGAAAGTCTACCAGCGAAATTGAAACTTCACGTACTTGAGCACACAAAACATTTTCAGCAATCTTCACAATGCTACCTAGCTAAAAGGAAACAGATGTCACGGTTTCCTTTCAAAGAGCAGTTAGTCTTTCCTCCTACACACCAAAGTGACAATTCAGTGGAGTATGGGAGGCTGTTTCCTCATCTCATTCTCTCTCTCTCTCTCTCTCGTAAAGAAAGACAGAGGCTCCAACAGACGCTTCCCATCCCCCATGTGTTGCAATAAGGTAATGAGGGGGGTGTTCATTAACAACTGTTGATGCACCTGCTAGATAAGCCAAACACCTTCTTTATTGTTCTGAGGATCTTACATCAGACAGGAAGCAGCCAGATTAAAAATCCATAATCGTGTGATTTAGATGGAGCTGCAACAGCTCAGGCACAAAGGTTACATTTTGCATATTCATCACTAAATGGCAGTTGCCTTGACATTAATGCTAAATAATCTGGGGAGGTGATAGCATCAGGGACAGGGCTTTATGAAGTGAGCAAAAGCAAAACGAAAAACTAGTGATGGTCGAGATGGCTGAGTAATGAGAATAGTTGGCAAGACGATCTACATTTCTTCTTACTTTTTTTAGCCAGTTCACATGGTTTAATACTTTTCTGTTTGTTGCTTGTCAGTTTGTTCGATATGATCCCAATGAGATCTTGGTAAATGCAAAGACAGATTGTGTGACATCAACAATCACGCTTGTAAGACTATGACAAAACTACAAGCCGTTTCTCAATACCAAGTACGCAAAGTTCGGACTTGCATCCTCGGTAGTTCGGACTTCACAAGTCCGCCGGGGGCGGGAGGATGCAAGTCCGGTAATTCTGCAAAATGGAACAGCAGCGAACTTGATAACATCAGTCAGCTCGCCTTGGCTACTCAGGTTATCTTCACTGTATATGTACACACAATACGATGAAATAAGATATCGAACACCACTGCCTCTTTTCGTTTTATTTTAAACATTAATAGCAAAAAATTTAGTTCAGGGTACGTACATACATTACAGTGAAACTAAATATTATGTCAAACAACAACTTTTTTCGTTTTCATTTAAAATATTAATAGCCATAAAAATGTGGTTCATGCAATGCGTACACGCATTACAATAAAACAAAATGATTTCAAACACCACTGCCTTTTCGTTTTCGTTTTGAAAATATAAAACATTAATATTTAGGTAATATAACATATACTCTGATTATCTTCACTGAATGTATAATAAAATGAAATATTATTATATTAATATTTCATATATTAATAATAATATATATATATATATATATATATATAAATAATATAAAGTATTATATACAAGCATAACTCTGTCTTTTTTGTTAACTGTCAGTTTTAATGAAAAATAATAGTCATTA
>NW_015505460.1:453704-474457 GCF_001515645.1 Sinocyclocheilus grahami
CTGAATCATTCATTCAATTGATTCATTCGAACGGCTGATTCATTCTGGAATGAAGCAATGGACAGTATTTATGAATGGGTAATCATGAATCACTGACTCACAAGATTCGTTTAAAAACGCAGTTCATTCATAAACGAGACACCGCTGTGTTTGAATGGAGATGCGCAGTGGCTGAGCTGTGACTTTGTTTCAAACTATTTTGGACGATGAAATAGAGCAAAATCAGACAATAGTGTTATAGTCAGACAATGTAAGTCACTTAATATTAACTTCTTGTCTATTGAACTGCTGTATTAAATCAGAATCACATTTACAAACTCCCTTAAAAATAATTAAAAACTGTCACTCATCTTAGCTCATCGCGATCTCACATTTATAATCAACGAAGCTCTCTACACTGCACAATGAATCTTTTATTTTCACCGTCTACACTTTGCTTATGAAAGGATTCATGAGATAGGCCTATGTCTGTAATACATTACTCGACGCTGCAAAAACACGTAGAAACCTTTGAAGCTCCCCTCAGTGATCACAATCACAAATATGATGAAGATCTGGTCAGTCACACTGGTGCTCCTAAATATTTTTTCATAGTCGCACGCAGTAGTTTTCAGTCGCACTGTAGAGCCCTGCTGTAACTGAATGATCCTGGAGCTGATTTCATCTGCTGCAGCACAGACACAGACGTGATGTGCGTGTTTAATGAACTTATTTGCCTCTGTTAACGAGTGACACTAAATGCTGCCTGACTGCCAGCAGCTACAGAGCTAAACTATGAGTAAAGCAGCTGAAGCTGACCCTACAACCTACACAGTCTTTCTGTAGTATGAATCACTAAATTCAACACCAAGTTGGACCAAAGGTGAGGCATTGATGTGTATGTCAAAGGACAAATGTGTTATGAGCTAAGTGAAAAGCAGAATGCATTGCAGCACCTCAAGGCTTGAATCTCACAAAACTGGTCCAGAACATATTTCGCCACAAAGACAAAAGAAATAAAAAAACATTTATTTTAATAATTGTTATTTCTATCATGACAACTCTCAGAAGATTTTAGCATGGTAATGGATAAGACCATGTTAATGTACAGTATTTGATCTGCTCCTAAATTGCTGCTGCTGATGTAGATTATTGCTGCTGCAAATCAAGTACAGGAACTTGCTACTGCTAATACATACGTCTTACGGTGCTGTGAGTATTTAAGACTATTTAAGCTGGGGAAGGTGCTGTGAGTATTTAAGACTAAGCAAGCAGATCTATACAGGTGGAGCTGGGGAGGTGGAAGGAACTCTGAAAGCATGCTGCGACATGCTCTAGTGAATGCTAACCAGCCATTTAAATGTAAAGCAGCAAGCTCATTGCCTGCGTATGCAACATGAACCAGTCAGCTTGTGTCAATTAGTTTAAGGCTCATCAGTTGCGTTAAGGACCCATCAGCTTGCGCCATCTAAAGTTTCATGACAGAACTTGGCATTAATATTTCTCCCTCAGTTCTTTAAAACAAGAAAACTCATTACTGTAAAAAATAAAGGATTGGAGACATATGGTGAGTATTTAAGAAGAAATGTGATTAAATGTGCTTATTATTTATATAAATAAATGTAACAAAAAGAATAATCCAAAACAAGCTTAAATTTCTTTGTGCATTATACTAGCATTCAAAGGTTTGGGGTCAGTGGGATTTTTTTCGTAATGCTTTGAACTAATTAGTTTTTTTTTACCAAGGGTGCATTTATTTGATCAAAAATACAGTAGAAACAGTAAATGAAATAGCACAATTTGAAATAATTGTTTTCTATTTTAACACATTTGAAAATGTAATTTATTACTGTGATGGCAAAGCTGAATTTTAAGCAGCCATTTAAACTTTTTTTTTATTTTTATTTTTACAATATTGAAAACCGTTTTATTGCTTCATATTTTTGTGGAAACCTTTATTTTGGGGGATGAAAACAAAGTTGAAAAGGAAATATTTTTTTAATATTATAAATGTTTTTAATGTCACTTTTGATCAATTTAATGCATTCTGTGTGTATAGGTAATAAATAATTTTACCCTCTTTTGATACTGGGGTGACACATGATCTGGACTTTTGTGTGTGTGTGTGTGTGTGTGTGTGTGTGATGAGATTCACACAGTTATTGTCAGAATTGCAATAATGTAACCTCAAATTTGTTGCTTTATCTGGCATACCTAGAGTATCCAGCATGTGATAACTAACCAGGCAAAGAAATGACCATAATCAATGCTGGAGCTCAGAGCCAATAATCAATAGCAGATTGGTTTAACCACTCCCGGTCAGTTACGAGAGTTAATCATCTCCATATGAACTGAGTGCACTGACAGCGTTTCCAGGAACTCACTATAATGCAACTCAGACAGCAGAAATGACTAATGAGTAACATATTCAAGGTCTGTGGAGACCCGGTTAACAGGGGAGGCATCTTATCTACACAGCGATAAAGGAAGTATCTACCCTTCAACCCGATTCTGCTGCTGGTGTGTTTTTTTACACATGTAGACACTTAGGATGGGGTGTTTCTGGAACATGTGGAACAAGCACTGCCTAAAGGTCTGCTGAAACATGATCTCGCTGGAGCTGTTCAGAAGGGTTACATCATATCACCACCTGCCAAAATCACTTACTATAGCAAGAGTGCCAGTACACACACTCATTCATTGTTCTTATTTGAGTGCATAAGCATTAGCGATTACATTAAGAAGCTTTTGTCTGCTCTCAAAACGTAACAGTTACCGATAAAGGCAACTCGGGATAAAGCTGTCACCTTTGGCCTATTATAAATAGCAGATTGTTAAATTTATAAATTACATCCTAAGCACCATCTAAGTTTGTGATCTGATGACAGTCTTGTGCATACGATAATGTTTGCCTTCACATTAACACTACTACAATGCTGCAATTATCAGTGGGAAACATTGCTTTCTGGGTTTGGGGTGTATCAGTTAATGAATCATGACTAAAGCTAATTGGTAACAGTTATAATTATGTTTTTGTAGCGAACACTGATTTCAAAACACTACATTTTTACAAAATAAATGAGCAGCAGTAGGCCTTTTAATTTGATTGGCTAAGTCTGTATCACTCCGTATTGCTCTGAGACATGCAATGATTTATCCTGCTTCAGATTGTTTTGGAACTATTTTTGATGAAGGCAAACATATAACTGCTAATACTGCTCACCAGAAAGTGAAGAAAGCAAGCAAATAATATGAAATTGCCAAATACATGCTTATTACTATACCCTAAAACATTGTAATGCCATCATGATTCTGAGTAGGAAGTCTGAAGGTAGTATATGATCACATTATACACTATAAAAAATGCTGTGCTGTTCAGGATGTGTTATGACCCCTTGAACTTCATGGAAGTTAATTACAGTAATTTTGAATGTGCACAAGGGCGCCAGGCTCGGTGTATGATTCAAGGTAGTTCTGATTTAGGACAGACACCTAAACACTTTGATGAATAGCTCATCATTCTCTTTCCACTTTATATTAGGTGGCCTTAATGTACTTAAAATTAAATTCATAATTTGATACAATGCACTTATTGTGTACATACTTTAAAAAATGTTTTGCATGTAATTACATCTGTAATTAATTTAGGCCTAAATCTTCAGACAGATTTATTTATTTAGTTCCCACTTTATATTAGGTGGCCTTATCTACTATGTACTTGCATTAAAAAATAAATACAATGTACTTATTGTGTGTAAAACACTTTTGCTGCTATTGAGGTGGGATACGGGTAAAGTTAAGGGCAGGTTTGGTGGTTGTGAAAGAAAATTATATTTTTTAGCAAGGACACATTCAATTAATTAAAAGTGACAGCAAAGACATTAAAATGTTACAAAAGATTTCCATTTGAAATACATGCTATTAAGCACAACTGTTTTCAACGCTGATGATAAGAAATGTTTCTTGAGCAGCAAATCAGCATATTAGAACGGTTTCTAGAGGATCATGTGACACTGAAAACTGGAATAATGATTCAGCTTTGCATCACAGGAACAGGTACATTTTTTTAAATATATTCAAATAGAAAACAGTTATTTCAAATTGCATTAATATTGTGTAATATTGGTTTATACTTTCTTTTTTCCATGTATTTTTCCATTTATAGCATAAAAAATATCTTACAAACCCAAAACTTTTGAACAGTAGTGTATACAGTGTTCTTAAGCCTGAAGTCTATTTGGTCTGTCTCTCCATCTGCCAGTATTTACTACTAGTAATGCATTGATTATCAACCACACAAAGTGACTCCCAAGATTCCCACTGAACTGCTCTCCTCCATGTCATATGAAAAAATGTCACTGGACATTTCATTACAACATGCAAAAAAACATCCTAACACAAAGTATATACCAGAGGGAACAGTTTGTCTTGAATATTCGTGCTACAAACAGACTCTGAAACAGTTGTACATTTTCCATGTCCTTTCAAAAAACAGAGCCCAGTTTTTCCATTTTCATTAGAGAAAAAAAGCCATCTTAGCACCAACATGCATTTATACTCACCACACTATCAGCTTTATTTTCGCAAGGCAAACACTTTTTAAGGATCCAACCCAAGTGTCTCAGCACCTGCAATAACATTACAGAAAAGGGTGAATGAAGCAGAATTTGTCAAGCATCTGGACGTGAAGAAAAAACCCACCTGCTATGCACACCCCCCAATTAAACCAACCTGTCTGAGGTCAATGAAAGCCTGTTTGTGGACATTGTAGTTTAGATGGAAAATGCCATATCTTTCCCCATCTTTCTGCTGAGAGCCTCTCTCTATTGTTTTTCCATCTCTCCTGGGTAAGGTAACAAACTGAATGAGTGTCTCTATGGACTTTCTTAAAATGTCCAATAAATCTCAATTTCGCCTTATAAATTTCTTTAGGTTGCCACTTACATTTTTCATGACAAAAAAACAACAGAAGGAATTTCTTGAAAACAAACCCTCCGCACTGCCTTGTACGTGTTGTATTTGGACAACAGGCTAAAAGCATAAGTCAACTGACATTACAGAAGGTGGATTTCACTAATGTTTGTGAAAATGTCAGCATTACTTAGGGATGTAACGATTCACCTTGCCTCTGTATAATGCATATTAAATGCATTGCCGCTTTTTTTTTTTTTTACAGTAGGGCTGGGTGATATGGTAAACATTTAAAATCTCGATTTTTTTTTTCAGAACATTTGACCGATTCTCGATTTTTTTTATGATTTTTAACTAGACAACATGATTCAAGTAACTTTTTCTTTATTAGCCCTCTAAAGAAAATTCTATTCCAAGTGCACCACATACGAAGTTGTCAACATGATGTAAATGTTACACAAATCACTTTTTAAATATCTTTGCAGAAAAAAATGCACGAACTACATCTTGTACAAACTTGTCTTATACATATTAGATGTCCAGAAATAATACAAGGAAAATGCTTTAAAAATCAAATCTCAAAAGTCAAGGTAATTCAAATTCAAAATGACTGAAGGTATAACACTAGTAGACTATTATTAACTATAAATGTTCTGTAAAAACAACAGCAGCTTATAGCCTGTCACCATGATGTTTTTCCATTGTTTTTCCTATTCCACTGCCCGCGTCGCATCTTTGTCAACACAAAAGAACATTCTGTGTGAATGGCGCCTAGCAATAGGAGCACGTCACACGTGAGCAGTTAATCACGTGCACCAACATGCGGTTGGATTGTTTTTTCTCTTTACTGTTATCATTGGCATATTGTCAGTGTCTAATTCTAACGTTTGGCAATAGTTCTATTTAAAATCGCGATGCCTCGATTTCTAAAAAATACAATTGTGGCAAAACATTAAATATGAATTAATCGATAAAATCTGAAAAATCGCCCACCCCTAGTTTACAGTGGTGACCAAGGAAAAGCTGTATTTCTGCTGTTCCATAAGGGCCACCTGCTGTCAGAGAGTGAATTAGCGTTCTCATTCAGAGTCTGCCGTTTTTGTTTCCTTCAGAAGTTTGATATAGTATAGTTTCACAAAGCTAGAGTCAGACCATTTTGTTTTTGATTAAAATTTCGAAATTATACAATCTAAAGGAAATCAAAAACTGCTTATGCTGCATGCATGCAGCATCTTTTTGTTTGGATCGTGATAAAAATGCAGTGGTTGCCTCTAATTTTCGCATGGAAAGAACACGATTGAATTGAACGCAATTTCAAACTATTTTCGACGACGAAATAGAGCAAAACAGCTTTGGGATGCCCCAACAGCTTCTTGAAAGAAAAACAAAGGAAGGGAAGAAAGAAAGAAAGAAAAATAAATAAATCTATCAATAAATCAATAGTGGCCTTAGGGAAATAGTTTGTTTTTATTTTATAGGTTTAAATTACCTTAACTAATTTGCAACAAAAGAGGATGACATTCTCAATTTTGAAAGGACTACAAAAATGCCATAACTCGGCAAAACTGAAATTGGGTTTTTACTGCCTTGTCAAATGGTTTTGCCTGCAGAAAATACAAATTATAAACAGGCACTTTTAAGTAAGCGTTTATACAAAGCTCCATCTCATTATCAAGAAACTCGCATTACCAAAACATTTTATCTGAAATATGGCCCTAAGTTGAAATTTTGCCCTGCCATATACCCACAGCTAAATCAAGCCTAAAAGTAAAAAAAATAAAAATAAATTCATCCAGGGCAGTATTCCCAGGCGCAGATTAAGCCTAGGTCTGGAATTAATTTCTGCATTTATAAATCACCATCTTGAGCTCACCCTGAGTGTGCCGAGTTTCCACAGCCGAGTAATGAAACGCATGTATTGACATGGCAGTTAAGTTACAGCTATTAGTGGGTTTCAGTGGTCTCTTGTCTACCAAGTTTAAGCTTGAACAGAGATGGGTGGAAACTACTTCCTTCAGGCCGCCTGCTCCCAGCCCATGTCTCGCGGGTCTCTGAGACTTCTTTGTGCTGTTGCACCTGCTGCGTTCTATCTGTTTTCCAGAGAAGCAACGATCCAGTTAGCTCAGATTATTGGCCTGCGTTTGCTAAGCGAAGTAGCAGGTGTCATTACAGTGTTAAGCCAAAGAATGTCTGATCTGAGAAAAAAAAAAAGGGATGGCCAAGATTTGTTAAAAACCAACTTGGGAACTGATTTAGTTTGAAATCAATTCAATTACATTGCCAATTCATATAACATGTGAAAATAATTAGGGAAGCACATCCAATCCAATTAGAAACATTCTCTTACCCAAGTACTCGAGCTCAATTTACTGTGTTGTGCTACAAAATGTGTTAGAGACTGCAATTAATAACGCAACTCAAGCACGCTGCCACAAGCGCTATAACAGATATTAGTGTAAAGCAACACTAATACTAATTAGGAGTGTACAGTGTACCGGTGCTACAGAAGTATCGCAATGCCCAAGCCTCAAAATACCACATTATTTAATGCTAGTTCTTCAAATACCATTCACACAAGATGCAAGGCAAACTGTCACAGAATTAAATAACGATTAAATTGAAAGATTAACTTTTAATCTGACTGCATTTTATAAAGAGAACCCAGACATTTAACTGGCAAAAACATCCATTTGGGGCATCTCTACTAGGGATGTCAACGATTAATCGATGATCGGCTGCATAGACTCATTTTGCAGCATTAAGGTTAACGATTAATCGATTAATTGATCGTTAATTTAAACGACGATCGATCATGGAAATTATCGAAAATTGACATCCCTAATCTCTACATAAGTAAACAATTGAAAATAGCGCACGATATATAAAGGCAAAATCAACAGCATGAGAACCTTCTGTGAACATCCAGTTTGGGATCCAGCTGACTAGGGGCCCGGTGCGAGGTAGGACAGCCCTGTTTGTAATGCCCATGTTCGTTATTAAAGATTTGCTATTGAAATCATTTTAAGGTAAACTTCAAATGTTATCCAAATGTTAGGCCTATGTTTTGGATTTACAAAATCTCTCTTCAGTTTTCAGCTTAAAAAAACAAAAAAAGGTGTGAAAAATCTAAATTAGACTTTTTTTCACTTAAATATTTCCAACATTTAAATTATATTCAAATTTTATTCAAATACCAAACACCAGTTTTTTAAAACATCGATCCACAATATTTATCTGACATTCAACAAATATTTAAAGTTATTTTTTTTATTTCTTACATTTTTTTCTTTCAAATTTCTGTGTGAAAGTACAGAAATTAATACGTACATTTAAAACTACACCATTTTTGTATAATAATATTGCAGTGTATCAGAAGTAATAATAATACATTGTGTAATACAACAAAAGCCCCTGCAATACTGGCCCTCACTGAAGTCCACCACACTCAGCATGGAAGCTTCTCATGCTGATTTTGCCATTAGATATCATGTTTTATTTTTCACACAATTTATCAAGGTTTCATGATACTTTAGCTGGTATCCTACCATGAGACACCATAAAGATATTGTGACAATAACAGTTTTTGTCTTTCAGGTCAACTATTGTCAGAGCAGATAATGCATTATACTATCAACAAGAGTTAGAGAGAAGATTACAATAAGTTATCATGCAAGTGTAGTATTAACTTGGCAACATCTACGTTATGCTGTTGAACTTGTCTTCTCGGGTTTAGCTCAGGTGAGCAATTATTCTCTTATTCTAAGCTTTTAAGCGGAGACCTTTGTTTAAATCAACAAAACCACGTCCAATACTTAACTGAGTGCAATCTTCGACAGACAGACCTCAATATATACAATCTGCTTTGCCCTGATAACTTCAGTGCACACTACAATAAATAATTTTAATTAAAAAAAAATAATAATAATTTCCTAGTGAAAGGAAACAGTTTGTTGTCTGTGGTACAGGGGACCTAGATTCACACTGAAAATGTGCTAAAAGAAAACCCCCCTTCTTCAGAAAGTCTACCAGCGAAATTGAAACTTCACGTACTTGAGCACACAAAACATTTTCAGCAATCTTCACAATGCTACCTAGCTAAAAGGAAACAGATGTCACGGTTTCCTTTCAAAGAGCAGTTAGTCTTTCCTCCTACACACCAAAGTGACAATTCAGTGGAGTATGGGAGGCTGTTTCCTCATCTCATTCTCTCTCTCTCTCTCTCTCGTAAAGAAAGACAGAGGCTCCAACAGACGCTTCCCATCCCCCATGTGTTGCAATAAGGTAATGAGGGGGGTGTTCATTAACAACTGTTGATGCACCTGCTAGATAAGCCAAACACCTTCTTTATTGTTCTGAGGATCTTACATCAGACAGGAAGCAGCCAGATTAAAAATCCATAATCGTGTGATTTAGATGGAGCTGCAACAGCTCAGGCACAAAGGTTACATTTTGCATATTCATCACTAAATGGCAGTTGCCTTGACATTAATGCTAAATAATCTGGGGAGGTGATAGCATCAGGGACAGGGCTTTATGAAGTGAGCAAAAGCAAAACGAAAAACTAGTGATGGTCGAGATGGCTGAGTAATGAGAATAGTTGGCAAGACGATCTACATTTCTTCTTACTTTTTTTAGCCAGTTCACATGGTTTAATACTTTTCTGTTTGTTGCTTGTCAGTTTGTTCGATATGATCCCAATGAGATCTTGGTAAATGCAAAGACAGATTGTGTGACATCAACAATCACGCTTGTAAGACTATGACAAAACTACAAGCCGTTTCTCAATACCAAGTACGCAAAGTTCGGACTTGCATCCTCGGTAGTTCGGACTTCACAAGTCCGCCGGGGGCGGGAGGATGCAAGTCCGGTAATTCTGCAAAATGGAACAGCAGCGAACTTGATAACATCAGTCAGCTCGCCTTGGCTACTCAGGTTATCTTCACTGTATATGTACACACAATACGATGAAATAAGATATCGAACACCACTGCCTCTTTTCGTTTTATTTTAAACATTAATAGCAAAAAATTTAGTTCAGGGTACGTACATACATTACAGTGAAACTAAATATTATGTCAAACAACAACTTTTTTCGTTTTCATTTAAAATATTAATAGCCATAAAAATGTGGTTCATGCAATGCGTACACGCATTACAATAAAACAAAATGATTTCAAACACCACTGCCTTTTCGTTTTCGTTTTGAAAATATAAAACATTAATATTTAGGTAATATAACATATACTCTGATTATCTTCACTGAATGTATAATAAAATGAAATATTATTATATTAATATTTCATATATTAATAATAATATATATATATATATATATATAAATAATATAAAGTATTATATACAAGCATAACTCTGCCTTTTTTGTTAAATGTCAGTTTTAATGAACAATAATAGCCATTATAAAAGTATAACTATAAAGTATAAGAGACTTATGTAATGGGAAATAAGACAAAAGCAAACAATTCAGTCAAATGTATGCAACAAGTCAGTGCTGTATTATGATTAATAAATAAATAATTTATGAAACATAACTTTGTGGTCAGCCAAAATGATATGACCTGGAAGAAATAATAGATTCATGAGACCAAAGATTGCCTGTTAGATTTACCCAAAATGAATTATCTCTCATGTTTAACCACTTCAGAGGCATCAGAGCCAGCGGCAAATCTCAGAAGGACTAGCCGAGGTGAGACTGCTCTCGGCGGGGTACATGAGCATTGCGCGCCCTGTAATCGCGTGGAACTCGTCTCCGAAATTGCTATCTTTATAAAAAAAAAAACGCAGATTTGAGTTTTAAACAACTACATTCTTGCCTGAAATACTCTTAGAACTGCATTTCATGACACAATAACAGTAATATTTTGAAAATTATTCGTTTTCTCTTCCGCCATTAACGCTCGCTGGTTGGTGCGAAATGCATTCTGGGATACCTGGCTGCCTCAAGTTCGCACAAGTAACCTCTGGATGCATCCTTGATAAAAGGAGCGGAGCAAGAACACATCCGGGGATTTGAACTGTACTTGGCTAGATGTAAACTTTGAATTGGAACAGTACTTTGGCGACGACTGAGGACGTTTCACAAGTCCACAAGAACACAAGTACAGAAAAGAACGCATATTGAGAAACGGCCACAGTTTAAAAGTTTGGGGTCGGTAAAATGTTTTTGTAAGAAGTCTCTTACCAAGCTATGCTTACTGATGCTGCACTGATTCGATCAAAGATAGAGAAAAGGGGGGAAAAGCAGGCTAATACTGTGAAATATTATAACAATTAGGGCTGTCATGATTCCTCGATTCAATTGGAGTACTCAATCTTTAAAAATCCTCGACTGCAATGTTCTCGTGTCGAGTAACCAGCAAAATACAGAAAGTGGTGCATTCTACGGACGAGAATGAATCCATGAAATGCATTATTAAACCATTTTCCAAGGCTGCATGATATATTCAATCCATTTACAAATCATAAATAATAAAGCATGATGCTATTGTGAATTGACAAACGCTACGATTCAATTAAATAAATATATGCAATGCAGGTTTAATAACCTATATGCACTTTAATTATTTACATGCATGTAGGTTACACATGTTCGTCTCAGAGTGACTCCGTTTACAGTAAATGCTGCTCCACATGAACTGTGATTATTTAAAATAAAAGCTCAAACCCTCACTCTTGAGTTTACCTGTTTTGATGTCCACATATTCAAGAAATTACAGTGGCTGTAGAATTTCTGTCGTAAAGGGACGGACAAATATTCAAGATCAAGTGGACATTTGAATTAAATGTTGCTATTGTTTTTTAAAACAATCTAATTCTAATATGGTCATTTGGTGCTCAAGAAAAACTTCTTATTATCATTAATGTAGAAAACAGTTGTACTGATTCATATTTTTGTGGAAACGGATCAATTTTTTTCAGTATTCGGAATAAAAATTAATTCATTTTTTTTTTAAATCATGAATTCCAAAAAAAATTAATTCTTAAACAGTAATACTCATCTAACTTTGGTCAGCACAGTCTGGCCAAATAAATTGTACTACATTCTGGCATGCCAAATTAAAATGGTATCACACAAACCCAAGCAAGCTCTTACATTAACGTTGCTACTATTAAGCATAGAAAAAAAAAAGTATAATAAACATGAAAGAAATGGCAATTATAAAGATTTCTGGCAATTTCAAAAATTCGCCTGGGGCTAAAATTTTTAAATGAGTAATCAAAGCACTATGAAAACATTTATTAATCACATTTACACAGACAAATATCAGAGATGGTTGAGTCTGGTCCTACACTGCTGTGGAATCCCACTGCTCTCATTAGTAGTTGCTCCTCACGTTCATAAAGTTGACCTCTGCTCAACGACTGAACCAAAAACAGACCTAATTATACAGTAGTTAATATCAATTAGTCAGCTAGTCGTTCAGAAAACTCCAGCCGTCCATTAGTAGAGTTTGAAAATATATGTACGTTTTTCTAGAACTAGTTGCTTTCGTCAACGAAAATTGTGACTAAATATCGTCGTCAACGAACCTTTATTACGTGACGAAAACAAGACGAGACGCAACGAAAATGCTGGTCATGTGACGATGACTATAATTAAATGTATAATGCAATATTGTTGACGAATAAAAACAAGACTAAATGTGGTTTACAAAACAAAAACTATGGTAAAATGTCTCTTCATTTTCGTTGACCAAAACAAGATGAAACTAAATGTTATAACGTTATTTCGTCTCGTTTAGTCGCGTTATTATTATTATTTTGCAGTATTTCTGTTTCCTGTGTCTCACTTCAGGCGACATCACTTCCTCAAGCCCCACTCGCGGCATTATTTAGAGCAGTGTTTCCCAACATTTGCTAAAATGTTCAAAAAAGCAGCTATTATATAATATCCATTTCTAATGTCGGCAATAATTAGAGATGCACTGAAATTCCGGCTGCCAAAAATTAGTCCACCGCTCAGGATTCACTTTCACGTGGTATGACGCTCTGCGTATTATCCCGCTCTATGCGTGCGCGCTCCGCTCAGTCGCTCACTGCCCATGTGAGTGCTCCACTCATATACCGTTCATGCTCATCGGAACAGCAAAGTCCACTCAAAAAACAAGCTGACAAGAAACATCGATGTAGTACAGTATTGTTTCTGTTTGCAATAGCCCTATTGTGCTGTAACAAGGTGTGGTAAATGGGTAATTCTGGTAACGCTGCCCTCTCATTCATTGATCTACTAACCATTATGCTCACGTATCCTCTGATAATAATAGCTTTCTATGATTAAACATTATTTGGATAATTGGTAAAAAAAAAAAAAATCTCTTAATAGCCCTAGTGTGTGTTAGACCTACCCGAAAAACTAAAAAGCAATTTATTTCATTTGTAGGCCTATCGTGATTTTTTTGTGTGTGTTATCATTAGTAATTTCTTCATTTGTTCTTATTTTATTCTTAACTGCTTAGCCTCCTTGTAATTTTTTATTCAATTCAAAGTTTTAAATCAAGCTATCTCGTGCTACTGCAACAAAATTACCCAGCTGTAAAATCAAAAATACACTGAGTGAGCAAAACTTTGTTTAATTACCATTATAACTAGCTATCTCACAATGTTTACATATGAATAAAAGCCTGCATTAAAATCTGTCATATAAATTGGTCTCTTCATTAGAAATTAGCCTACTGATTGCCACCATTGATAGACATTTTTTTATAATATTAAAAATATCTGTACGATATTATATTCTGCAGTTCTTCCCTGTTGTACCGAATATCTATACTTTTCAAATCATCACATCGAAGATAGAAATTCAAATATTGTGACAAAATTAATTTTGTAGGGTGCCACAAATTTGTTAAAATTTCCAAAGGGTGCCGCGACTAAAGAAAGGTTGGGAAACACTGATTTAGAAGTCAAAAACCAAACAAAGTTAAGTCTGACACAGAGAAAGGGACCGATGGCAGCCGGGGTTCGTCTTTATTTAAATTTATGTTTGTGTACTTCTAACATGTTTGGTTGGTAAAATAATGTTGTACATTCAAATCAGAGCATCTTCCGTGTCTGGAATGGATGTATTCTTGAGTCTATAAGGTAACAATAATATAATAAGATAACCTTGTTTGAAATGGGTTTGGCTAAAAGAAAATGTTGGTTTCGTCTATACTACTAGGTACTTATACTATATTGACTGGGTTAAATAGAATTGCCTTTCTAAAAAGAGACAAACACAATTTTCAGTGACTAAAACTAGACTAAATGTCATCAGTTTTCGTCGACTAAAACTAGACTAAAATAGTCATGGATAATTCTGACTAAAATAAGACTAAAATGCTCAGACTTTTAGTCGACTAAAACTTGACTAGACTAAAAAGAGTATGAACGTGACTAAAACTAATAAAAACTCAAATGACAGCTTCACACAAAGACTAGACTAAAACTAAAATTAAAACAGGCCGCCAAAAACAACACTACCTAGAACACCCTTTAAAAAAAACTTGAAAACAGCACTTAATTGACATTGATTTGTTGATGTTTTATTGATAAGTGCCAGAACTGGATTAAGCTATAGCCTTTCATCTGTATTTTAATAATGTACATATTTTCAGAATTAATAAACAAAATAAATAGTAAATGAAAGTGAGTGAGGCTAGTGTTTTTATAAAAGCAGCGGGTCTTAAAGCATCAACTAGGCACCCCTTTCACAGTCAAATCTCGAAAAGATTGATCTTGTAAAAACAACCTAGACGGAGGTAAGCCTGACTTTGTTTTCTAAAGCTGGTGTGGTAACCATGCAGGGTACTTTTTTTGCCCGAAGCCAAAACATGGAAATTCAATATTGTTGTACAGCTGAAGTCAAAGAATTGTGGACACAGATTACATGATGGATTGAGGCTACACCAAAGCAAACTCCTCTGACTCCGATCCTACACAGCACCTTCACAACTCACAACAGATGCGAATCGTTTCTTTGAAAGCACAATATATTGGCTTTCATTACAGATATTTCAGATATTTTCTGACAAGCTCTGGATAGCCACATGATGAACATGTTCAAAAATGGGTATGATTATACGTGAAAGCTCTGAATCTCACTCACCCGCACCGCCAGACCATAAGTTGTTATTTTAGCCCATGATGTTGTAAAAGGCCTGTAACCAATACAGGAGTTAAGAGGTTTATTAGGCCTCTATTTTCTTCCAGTCTCCACCAGCTTAGAGCCAAACCAATCTCTGCCACAATACTAGCCGCTCTATACTCCGTGTTTCTATGGCAACACTCTCAAGAAAGCCTGACAAAAGGGTTTGGAGTGAAAAATAGCATTAATCGTGGTTCAAAATTTTATATAGAAATTAGTGATTTCAAAAGCAACCATAATAAGACCAACAGAATAAACTATTCCATGGCCAAAATTGCTTTAGCAGAGATTGATCGAACTTGTTTGAGTCCATCCTGCTTCAGTTCTGAATGAAGCTTGGTTTTGAAAGTGCTCAAACTCATGCACCTTGATCCCTGAAACAATACACCCTGTTGGAGAGGAATTATCAAGAGAATAGTCAACAGGCAAACTGAGCGGCAACTCTTGTGAAGGGTTTAGGGGTCTTTGGGGGGATTTGTGAAGTGGTCCTGACTGACAGGTTGGACTGCCACTACTCGGGTAAATTACAGGTAATTTCAGCTTCAAAAAGAGGCAGTCAAAACTGCTGTCCCTTAAATGGCAGGCACTCAAGAACTCACATTAATTAGCATTCAAGCATGACAAGCTCCGAACTCACTTTGTTATAGAAACGCATTTCAAGTAGAACATTTCTGAAACAATGCAAAGGCGAGCTCGAGTGTAGCTTTATGTAGTGCATATCTCCATGTTTACAGATAATGACCTTGTATTTGTCTTGACTGAACAGACTAAATTATTGTGGAACAGGAACATGTTCATTTGATACACTTTTGGTTACGCAACAGCGCCTAGGGGAGTCATTTTAACTAGGGATGCACCAATATTACAACTGTGGTGCACACAGAGAAGACCATTATTTTCATGATTTTATACTATTTTGTTGAAATTAAAAATAAAAACTAAAAATGGAAGTCAATCATTTATAAATGCTACTAAAACCTAGTGTCAATCATTTTAAATATTACCTTAGGTTAAAAATAAATACTAAAATTGTTCTTTAAATTAAAAATAAAAAAGCTAGCTAAATGATGAATTTTAAAATAAAAAAAACTTAGTCAAACATTTTAAATACTATTTTTAGTTTAAAATAAAAACTAAAGAATCATTTTAAATATTACTTAAGATTCAAAATGAGCACGTAAATTTTAAATGCTACTTTAAATTAAAAATAAAAACAAAACCTAAAATTAATCATTTTAAATGCTACTTCAAATAAAAAATGTAAACTTAAGTCAAATATTTTAAATGCTATTTTTAAAAATAAATAAACAGATGCATAAATAATTGCTACTTGAAAAATAAAAAAATGAAAACTAAAGTAAATTATTTTAAATGCTACAAGTGAATTTAGGCTTCACAACATGACAATGTGCAATATGAAAAGTAGATACCTACTCATTTGCTAATGATTACATTTAACAGTATTATTAAATTATTAGTGTTTTGAGCGTTAGATGGAAAAGAGAATCTAAATGGACATGGAAATAATGGACATGGGGTCATATACACTACCGCTCAAAAGTTTGGGATCAGTAAGACTTGTAATGTTTTTTAAATAAGTCTCTTATGCTCATCAAGGCTGCATTTATTTGATCAAAAATACAGGAAAAAACAGCAATCTTGCAAAATGTTACTACAATATAAAATAATGGTTTCTATTTTAATATACTTTAAAATATAATTTATTTCTGTAATGCAAAGCTGAATTTCCATCAGTCATTACTCCAATCTAAAGTGTCACATGATCCTTCAGAAATCATTCTAATATGCTGATTTATTATTAGAATGATCAATGTTGGCAAAAGTTGTGCTGCCAAATATTTTTTTGGAAACTGCGATACTTTTTTCAGGATTCTTTGATGAATAAAAAGTTAAAAAGAAGAGCATTTATTTAAAATAGAAATCTTTTCTAACAATATACACTAGCGTTCAAAAGTTTGGGGTCGCATATCTCCATGTTTACAGATAATGACCTTGTATTTGTCTTGACTGAACAGACTAAATTATTGTGGAACAGGAACATGTTCATTTGATACACTTTTGGTTACGCAACAGCGCCTAGGGGAGTCATTTTAACTAGGGATGCACCAATATTACAACTGTGGTGCACACAGAGAAGACCATTATTTTCATGATTTTATACTATTTTGTTGAAATTAAAAATAAAAAATAAAAATGGAAGTCAATCATTTATAAATGCTACTAAAACCTAGTGTCAATCATTTTAAATATTACCTTAGGTTAAAAATAAATACTAAAATTGTTCTTTAAATTAAAAAAGCTAGCTAAATGATGAATTTTAAAATAAAAAAAACTTAGTCAAACATTTTAAATACTATTTTTAGTTTAAAATAAAAACTAAAGAATCATTTTAAATATTACTTAAGATTCAAAATGAGCACGTAAATTTTAAATGCTACTTTAAATTAAAAATAAAAACAAAACCTAAAATTAATCATTTTAAATGCTACTTCAAATAAAAAATGTAAACTTAAGTCAAATATTTTAAATGCTATTTTTAAAAATAAATAAACAGATGCATAAATAATTGCTACTTGAAAAATAAAAAAATGAAAACTAAAGTAAATTATTTTAAATGCTACAAGTGAATTTAGGCTTCACAACATGACAATGTGCAATATGAAAAGTAGATACCTACTCATTTGCTAATGATTACATTTAACAGTATTATTAAATTATTAGTGTTTTGAGCGTTAGATGGAAAAGAGAATCTAAATGGACATGGAAATAATGGACATGGGGTATGTATTTTTGATCAATTAAATGCAGCCTTGATGAGCATAAGAGACTTCTTTAAAAAAAAACATTAAAAGTCTTACTGATCCCAAACTTTTGAGCGTTAGTATATATCGTGCAACTGCTTTTTGAAGCTGCTGTACAGTATTTGGTACAACATCGCTGTGCTCAACCTAAATGTCTGCACAGTTGTGTTATTTCTAAACTAAAAAAATAGATGAATGACTGTCAAATCTAACCCTCTGGCATTCCATAATTCAGTTACAGCTGTGTACTCGTCCATGGCTCCTGAGACCACGTGTACGGGGCTTAAGGTGCCTTGATGTTGACCAAAACAAATAGCTGCAGTCTAGAAAAGAGATATTTTCTTGGCTTACCATGTGATCAGGTCTTGCTCCAATGTGAACCCTTAGCAGTGGAGGAGTCTCTACAGTCTGGACATAAAGAGAAAACAAACAAAAAACTGATACTTGGTGCCATGTAGCAATGAAGGGTCAATAAATAAATAATTTTTGGATTGTAAACATGTCAGTAACTTTCCATTCCTCTTGAAAAAATTACTAAATAACTGTTAGTCCAAATGCAGAACATGAGACACTGATTTCAATTCATCATGAAAAGATCATACTGTTGAGTTAAGGTGATATTAAAGCCTCGTGCACACCGGGACGATTATCATGCATGCTTATCGCCAGCGTTTTTCGAAATGTTTTTCTGTTGTGTATGTCATAAAGCCCTTTGTGTTCAGACACCAATGAGACCAGCAGGTCTACATTCATCTTGCCTCGATGCATCTTCTTGGTCTACTTACGTCCTCTTCATTGTTAGGTATCAATGTGTGCTCGGCAAGAGTTTTGTGCTTGAGCGCCATCGAGTCGTGTTTTACAGTAACTTCAGCAGCTCCAGGCACATGAACAAAAGCGCCAATCTCATTGGTCGGCAGGTTTTTAGCGCGGCGCGTCAAATCAAAAAAACGAGCCAGAGGCGTTTTTTTTAATATATAACGCTTTTACGGCTGCCGTTTTGCGCGTCGGGGTGCACACTCACATTGGCGCCCTTTGTTTAGTCACGAGGCGTTAAACGTTGGCGATAATCGTCCCGGTGTGCACAAGCCTTAAGGTTTAAGGTAAGAGTTAAGGTAAGAGTTCAGATATCAGGGTACATCAACGTTTTCAAAAAAACAACAACATTAACATTATTAAGCAGATGATGTTAAAGCACAGAATACAACACTCAACACTCTTACATGTCTGTGACAAGCAAAAACGTGTCTGCATGCTAGAAAAGATGCATCCTCTAGCGCTAATTCCATGCTATTTATCAGCATACTGTGCTCAAGTATTTGTGAGACCAAATTTCAGGAACGTAGCTTCAGAAAAACAACCCTGAATTTGACACACAATTTACAATTGTTGTGTAAAATGTGCATTAGCACAACAGGAAATTATCCAATACCTTGTTTCCACCTGATATTAGGATGTGTTTTTGGGATTGGTGTTAAAGGGATAGTTCAATCCAAATGTAAAAATAGTGGTGCGTGTTTGTGATTGGTGTTAAAGGGATCGTTCACCCAAAAATTTAAATTCTGTCATTAATTACTCACCCTCATGTCGTTCCAAACCCATAAGATCTTCGTTCATCTTTGGAACACAAATTAAGATATTTTTGATTAAATCAGAGAGCTTTCTGTCCCTGAATAGACAGCAACGCAACTACCACATTAAACCGTAATTTTATGAAGCTACGAGAATACTTTGTGTGCAAAGAAAACAACAATAACACCTTTATTCAACAATTTCTTCTCTTTCGTGTCAGTCATCTTCACACATTCACGAGAGTACCACGACGCATGCATGCAGTGCTGCTGACACATGAGCTGGCGTTCTGACGTAGAGCCTGGATGCACTGCGCCTTGTTTACAAGCAGAGGAATGCACACACATGCATCGTGGTACTGTCGCGAACGTGCATCGAAGACTGAAGAAATTGCTGAATAAAGTTGTTGTTTCTTAATTTTATGAGGCTACGAGAATACTTTTTGTGTGCAAAGAAAACAACAATAACACCTTTATTCAACAATTTCTTCTCTTTCGTGTCAGTCATCTTCACACATTCACGAGAGTACCACGACGCATGCATGCAGTGCTGCTGACACAAGAGCTGGCGTTCTGACGTAGAGCCTGGATGCACTGCGCCTTGTTTACAAGCAGAGGAATGCACACACATGCATCGAGGTACTGTCGCGAACGTGCATCGAAGACTGAAGAAATTGCTGAATAAAGTTGTTGTTTGTGTTTTCTTTGCACACAAAACTTATTCTCGTAGCTTCATAAAATTAAGATTGAACCACTGATGTCACATGGACTATTTTAACAATGTCCTTACTACCTTTCTGGGCCTTGAACGTGGTAGTTGCGTTGTTGTCAGGGTCAGAAAGCTCTCAGATTTATTTTAATTTGAGTTCTGAAGATGAACGAAGGTTTTATGGGTTTGGAATGACATGAGGGCGAGTAATTCATTACAGAATTTTCATTTTGGGGTGAACTACATTTTTAAATATAGGTTGAAATGGGGTCTAAAACATTTTGTGATCAAATCACTGAAAGCATATGAAGGTAGTCAAAAATGCAAGTGACCAAATCACATTTATAGTGAAAATGCTATCCATCCCCAAATGAGTTCAGAAACACAGCAAAGCTCCACCTATTCGCCACTAGGGCTGGGTATCGAGTTCGATACTTTTTAGGCGCCGACCGAATTGCCTCGATACCATCGAGTATCGAAAAACGTCTTATCATTCGGTACCAAATTTCGATACCTAAGGGGTTAATCTCATCAGCGTCAGTGAGCCAATAAGCCTGCAGCACTTGCCGGTGTGTTCGACTAGAGGCGCAGTGCAGATCGATCATCCGCGAGAGCGATTC
>NW_015505460.1:477396-478239 GCF_001515645.1 Sinocyclocheilus grahami
ACTTTTTTGCGCAAAGAAAACAAAAATAATGACTTTATTCCACATTTTCGTCTCTACTGCGTCACTTGTGGACGCACGTTCACGCCAGTACCATGATGCGAGTGTGTGGCGGCACTGACCCAGATCCGGCGTAAAGACATCACACGCCGTATCTGGGTCAGCGCCGGCGCCGCTACACGCTCGTGTCATGGTACTGTCATGAACGCACGTCCAAAGTGACGCAGTAGAGACAAAAATGCAGTTGAACCACTGATGTCACACAGACTACTTTGTCGATCATCTTGGTACTTTTCTGGACCTTGAACGTGGTAGTTACCTTGCTGTCTATGGGAGGGTCAAAGAGCCCTCAGATTTCATCAAAAATATCTTAAATTGTGTTCCGAAGATGAGCGAAGGTCTTATGGGTTTGGAACAACACGAGAGTAATTAATGACAGAATGTTCATTTTTGGGTGAACTAACCCTTTAAGAAGCATTTATTATTGTTATAAATATTGAAAACTGTTTTTTTCTGCTTAATATTTTTGTGGAAGCCATGATACACTATCCTTCAAAGTTTGGAGTAAGATTTTTAAAAAACAAATGAAAAAAAAAACTTTTATTCAATAAGGACACATTAAATTGATCAAAGGTGACTGTAAAGACATTTATAAACGTTACAAAAGATTTCAAATTTAAATAAATGCTATTCATTTGAACTTTCTATTTAACAAAGAATGCTGAAACAATTGTGACAGTTTTCCCCAAAAATAAGCAGCACAATTATTTTTAACATTTAAAATAATAAAAAATGTTTCCTGAGCAGCAAAACAGTGAATGTCTAACAACATCATAATAAAACTGC
>NW_015505460.1:478249-479284 GCF_001515645.1 Sinocyclocheilus grahami
CCAAATTTCAGGAACGTAGCTTCAGAAAAACAACCCTGAATTTGAGACACAATTTACAATTGTTGTGTAAAATGTGCATTAGCACAACAGGAAATTATCCAATACCTTGTTTCCACCTGATATTAGGATGTGTTTTTGGGATTGGTGTTAAAGGGATCGTTCACCCAAAAATTTAAATTCTGTCATTAATTACTCACCCTCATGTCGTTCCAAACCCATAAGATCTTCGTTCATCTTTGGAACACAAATTAAGATATTTTTGATTAAATCAGAGAGCTTTCTGTCCCTGAATAGACAGCAACGCAACTACCACATTAAACCGTAATTTTATGAAGCTACGAGAATACTTTGTGTGCAAAGAAAACAACAATAACACCTTTATTCAACAATTTCTTCTCTTTCGTGTCAGTCATCTTCACACATTCACGAGAGTACCACGACGCATGCATGCAGTGCTGCTGACACATGAGCTGGCGTTCTGACGTAGAGCCTGGATGCACTGCGCCTTGTTTACAAGCAGAGGAATGCACACACATGCATCGTGGTACTGTCGCGAACGTGCATCGAAGACTGAAGAAATTGCTGAATAAAGTTGTTGTTTGTGTTTTCTTTGCACACAAAACTTATTCTCGTAGCTTCATAAAATTAAGATTGAACCACTGATGTCACATGGACTATTTTAACAATGTCCTTACTACCTTTCTGGGCCTTGAACGTGGTAGTTGCGTTGTTGTCAGGGTCAGAAAGCTCTCGGATTTATCATAATTTGTGTTCTGAAGATGAACGACGGTTTTATGGGTTTGGAATGACATGAGGGCGAGTAATGTTTTAGACCCAATATGAAATGGGGTCTAAAACATTTTGTGATCAAATCACTGAAAGCATATGAAGGTAGTCAAAAATGCAAGTGACCAAATCACATTTATAGTGAAAATGATATCCATCCCCAAATGAGTTCAGAAACACAGCAAAGCTCCACCTATTCGCCACTAGGGCTGGGTATCGAGTTCGATACTTTTTAGGCGCCGACCGAAT
>NW_015505460.1:481013-482417 GCF_001515645.1 Sinocyclocheilus grahami
ACCACGCACTCCCCTAAACCACAATCATTCTGGGACGTGTTGTGAGAAAGCACACCAAAACAAGTGATTCAGTCCTTACACTGTTGTTCAACAGATCATGGTAGAATCTTTTCATTCACAACATGGGTTTGTTCATTCAACAGTATTTACACACTGCACTCGTGCTCCCGCAAAAGTGTAGAGCCAACATTAAGAGGGGAGGCGATGCATCACTAAAAAAATACATCTATAAAACAGGTGGAAACAGGGTCTATCAGTCTTTAAACAAGCTCAGGGGCGATCAGTTTCACCGTTGAAGTACAGTATCAGACTTAACCACTCATGGATCTTTCACAGAATGTCTGTCCAAGTCTCATTGATTCCAATTTGACTGGTCAGCCATCCGGAAGTCAGTCTGAACCAGTTTCCATCAGCCAGTTTTATTTATCACGGTAACAGGCTGCTACAAAAGAAACATAGTCTTTCTGAATGCCAAAGCAATGGCTAAAATGTGATCTACACTGTAATATTATCATCAGGTCAATATAAATGCATCTTTTTTATGCCATTTTTACTCTGGTGCACCTAAAGTTTTGCTGCTGCTTGAATGAGAAAGGAAGTGCTGACCTGCAAGTCCAAAACCAAAAAGTATTTTTGCAGAAGAGATTCTCCAACAACTTACTGGCTTCACAGGAATGACAGAAGCAATTACTTTTGATTTTTAAACTGTCAAAAATGTGTGAATTGACAGGTCTGTAGCCCAAATGTATTTCTTTGTTTGCACACTTTTTGGCAATTCTGCTGTCAAATGTACTGCTTGCATTCCGATTCAGTCTCAGCAGTGAATTGAAAATAGAAAAATGCCTCTGGAAAAACTTAATCATTCGAATCAGTTGCAAAAAAACACAATAATAATACTACTAAACATGTACAGAGCTCCAATAGGAATATAAAAAGTCTTTACCTACTGGGTGGCTTCTCAAATTAAACATTGTGAAACTTACATTTTAAACACATTTTGTCTAAGAGGAACACAAGTGTCTTGACAACATTAGACAAAGGGATCTCTCTCATCCTCATCCTGGGGGATCTGGATTGATGAGAAACACATCTAAAAGGATTCCTCTATCAAAGTCTATTCCTGCTGCCCATTTACAACGACCTGACCGATTCATATGGCAGTCTCTCCTTTTACTTTCTGGCTAGACTATCATTACAGCATATTTTTCTCACACAGCAGCGTTTCACCATGGAGATGCCCTTTCCTGAACCTTGACTCTCACCCTTTAAGCGGTCCGGAGTGAGTCCGGTGTGAACGACGGTGCAGAATGAGAGAAAGAGTTTAATTGGGTCATCTGAGACTGGCAGAAAAGGCATGTGGGACTGATGAAGGTCAACGGAGGCAAAACTCGATAAGGTTGCACA
>NW_015505460.1:483694-485592 GCF_001515645.1 Sinocyclocheilus grahami
GAGCAGCAAAACAGTGAATGTCTAACAACATCATAATAAAACTGCACAATTAAAAATGTCAGCATAAAGGCAACAGACTTTATGAATCTACGGCTTATAATCCTGACTTTCAGAAGAAGAATCTGGCAGTCTTTCAGCTTACTGATTAAATATTATTGATTTCCCATGTTATACCAACACACAAACACTTGATTGGAAACATGCAGCCTGTGTCGACACCCCATCTCAAGTGTGTACTTGCAACAATTATGCACTGGAGAAATACCGAGCTATGGTCGATCTCAATCAGATACCTTGTTTACTAGGGAACGGAGACATTTGGATTAGCCTAAGGAAGCTGCTGAATCTTGGAGAGAGATAAGTTACGTTTACGTTTAAGGAAGCTGTTCGCAGAATATATGGTTTTAGCTCCAAACCACGTGTTGGTATTTATCGAGTGCAGGGAGGCAGGAGAAGTACAGCTGCCCTACATATAGTTTCAAGATGAAGCGATGCCGTGGACATACGTGTTAGTCCACCTACACAAATTTAACATTTAACAAAAGAGCACGATCATGTGAGAATAATGGCTGTTCGTCTGTGAACGAGCCGTATGGTTGCAATGATACTAAAGGGGTTGTTTTTATTTTCATAAATACACTTTTTTTTATTTTATTTTTTTTTTTTGAGAAGTACAAGCAAGCTCTTCTAGCTACGAGTTGTAAAAAAATGGTTAGTTAAGGCCCCGTCCACACGGAGACACGTTTAGCTGTATATGTAAAAATGTTGTATCGGATTGGCGTTTCATCCAGACGGATCTGGCGTTTTGGGAGCGTGAAACCGCTATTTTTTTTAAACCGGGTCCCAGAGTGGATAAATCTGAAAACGACACCTTTGCGTTTTCATGTGTACAGCCAATCCGTATATTTTGTGAAATGATGATGTCATTACCCCACGTCTCTAACCTAGTCAGACACCGCTACGTCACGTTACAGCAAAAACAACATGAACAAACACTGAATGATGTCTTATTAACTAACATTAACACAGATTAATAAATGTTCGTTTGTATACACTGCCCAAGGTTTATGCACATAGTCCAAGTCTTCTTCTCTGTTTTTAGTGTATCTCTGTGGCAAAATTACAGCGCCACATACTGGTCTGGCATGTATACTTAGGGATGGGTACCGAAACCCGGTATTAATCATTCCCGGGGCTAAATTATGAAAGACCGGAGTATCGATAAGCTCTGACGTTAACGGTTCTGCTATCGGTACTGGAGAAATTAATAAAACACACATACATTTATTATTGCAATATATACACATTATCTTGCAAATTCTATCTCACCAGAGTCGCCAGCTGTTTTTCAAACATTTGTCTATGATGCACTTTTTCTATTCGCAATTCAGAAGCGAGATCGCACCCACGCGGAGGAGCTTCAGCACGCGCAACAAGAAAGCCCTTTTTAATTATGATAGAAGAGAGAACTAATAATTCAAACGTCTGCTTACACTTTAGGCCTGTGGCTGTTTTATTAAGCTAATTTTAATTATTTTTTTAATTCGATTTCGGCTTCTAAGGATTATACAAAAGAAGACATGAGGTAAAGCTATTAAAAACTAGCTGCGTTTCGTAGCTTCGGGCGCACGTCCAGTCGATCAAATACACACAAAATATGTCCAAATGGCCGGCTTGGAGAGTATTTACTTAAACACAGTTTATGTCTTTAAGTGGAGGAGAACAGTTGGGAGAAAATCCGATGCGTGTCTATTGTCTTAAAGTGACAGACTGGCATTTGGGCCATCAAAATGCAAATTTGAAAAAAACTATGCAGTGTTCATTTACATTTGATGACTTTTAGATTTATTTTGTAGGCTATTACTTACCTGAACAGTAATGTTAGTAGAACTTCATGG
>NW_015505460.1:485612-488725 GCF_001515645.1 Sinocyclocheilus grahami
TTTTACCTTGTTTCTTTGTTCATGTTCAACACTAAAAATGCCTGCACACTGGTGCATTGTTTCACAAATTGATGTTCTATATTCATTTCATTAAATGATTATTTTACATTTCAGAATATAAAGCAATGTTAATTCAGCTCTTAATTTGTCATATATATATATATATATAAAAAGTACCGATAAGAATGCCGTTAAAGTACCGAATCGATAAGCAGTATCGATAAGAGTAGTAAGCTGAGGTGAGGGGCGGGACATTTAGACACGCACTAGAGGCGGTTTAGCCAATCACAATAGCTAACCAATCTATGCCCATTACGTATTTCTGAGGGAGGGGCTTCATAAAAGCAGGAAATTATCAGCGCATTTATAGGAGAGGGGACAGCGGTGTGGAATAAAGGTAAATTATGTGAAAAATAATGCGTTTATTTTTTTTTAAACGAACCATTAACACATGTTAGACTGCACCCCATAAACACAATCAAGCCTAGAAAAAAAAACAGTCAACCACCCCTTTAATAAGGATAATCCGTGGACGGATACACAACGAATGAACAAGCTGTAAGCTGTCAGGCAGTCAGTAACTTCATGTGTGTGCGTGATCATGCGCAGCGCTCTTGCTTTCAGAGCTGCTCGCTTTCATTTAAATCTCACACAATCATATTCATAATATAGCGTCGCCGTCTTCCACGTGTAGTTCTTTTGTGAGCTTGAAGGCATTTTTTCTTCTTCTTTACCCTTCGAGGACCGACTGAAACACTTCGTTTCAGGCGTATGCTCTGGCTGCCCCTGTCAGTTGCGATTTTAAAATGTTTATACTGACTTGGTACCATAGTACTGGTTCTCGTGATATCCCTATTTAGGAGCGCCCCATTTTTGGCCGTTATACAATGTATCCATAATGAAATTTGCAGCAGGTGGTACAATGGGACATTTAATTGTCATTTACTGTCAACATAAATACACAGAGGCATTGAGAGAAAAAAATAACTTGCATCAAAGATATTCATATCCAGACAGAGTTGGGAGCCCTTAGTTAGCTGAAAAGGTATGTAATTTGCTCCATTAATTAAAAAAAAAAAAAAGTAGTGGTAGTAAGAAGCTAACTTTGTATGTGATTGAAATATAAAGGTTTCTGTGCAACACAAATTGACCTCACCTCCTCAGAAAAAAAATTGCGAAATGCGAACAGGATCGAATTCAATTTTTATAAATACGTTTAGTTACCGTTTTGTAAGGTACACTCAGTGATTGCTATTCACTATCTTCTATACTCTAATGCACGCTGCTTATGAGAATTGACAAACGTATCAATAACTCTAAACCTGAATCAGAGAGATTAATTAAGCACCTTGATCCAATTCCTTTCTGACAAAATGCATTAGAAAATCCTCAATGCAAAGAACAAATGAGGTGAATGTATTCAGAAGTAAGAGATCAGATCAACCAATGATCCTCCACCATTCAACAAAACAAGATGCATCGAGTCCTGCAAATACGATTTGTCTCAGACTCAGGGATTTGTCAATGCACAGGAAGACACTTCCAGGGATCTCCTTCCCTAATTCTGGTAACTACGCAGAGCCTCTTTCAGGGTATTGCACTGTTCTATTAGCTTGTGCTAGGTTTGCCATCCAATTTAATAGGAATGCCATTTTTGATTTGCAGGTTGCTGGCAGAGATTCAAACTTAAACTTTATACCATATTCATTCCCTGGATGCCATTCTTAAAGTTTAAAAGCAAATGTGAGTTTTCAAAAATAATTTGTGAAGTCGCTTTGCAGCGTCAGTAAAATATTTAATCTCGCAGAGCACAGCAATCAAGACAAGTTAGAAATTATAAGGGGGGGGAACCTCTGTAGCACCTAGGCTGCAAAAGCATGCGTAAGTTTCCCAGAGCTTACCAAAACGTGACGTGTAAACTCTGCTGATCATGGATTGGCCGGAGAGAATAGTCACTAACTGCGTCACTGAACTCGCGACACAAACACAAAAGAACCGCTGGATTTAAATCAGCACAGCCAGCGAAGGATCGAACGCAACTGTTTTGAATGAGCACACCTTTTTTTAACAACCAAAAAGTTTCGTGGTCTGTTGAGGAAGTACAGACGTTCCTCTCGTTGTTAGCAGAGGAGCAGATCCAGCGAGAGCTTGATGGGGCGACGCGGAATGAAAAAGTTTTTTTTTTAGGAGTCGTGGATGTAGAGGCGGTGCAACTATAACCACATGTGAATAATCCCGCCTAAACTTATCCCGAATAAGACCTAAACTGCAGTGGAAACGCAAACTGTGCCGTGACGTGCCGAGCCGAATCGTACCATGCAGTAGAAAAGTGCCATTAGTAGCACCTCAGACCGCAAGAGTGCCGGGCACTTCTGTATTACTTGAATGAATGCATGAACACACATGCCAGACAATTCTAAAAATAGAAATGTGTGTCAACTGCCGAACTTCTACATTTGATAAAGCCTTGTATGGGTTTGATTTACTAATGCTTTAAGGCAAAATTGGGCTTGGATGAGTCCGCGATGGGCGTAAAAGAAAACCCATGGATTTATATCTAATTACATGTCTCAAATTTAATCAATTCTAATTTTTTGAAACAATATCGATTCTTAAATCCCAAGAATCTTTTGGTCTAGTCTGTTTTCAGTTAATCAACGGAATATTTCAGCATGCCCCTGATATTAAAGGGGTCATATGATGCTGCTAAAAGAACATTATTTTGTGTATTTGGTGTAATGAAATGTGTTTATGCGGTTTAAGGTTCAAAAAACACATTATTTTCCACATACTGTACATTGTTGTTTCTCCTCTATGCCCCGCCTTTCTGAAACGCGTTGATTTTTACAAAGCTCATCGGTCTGAAAAGCAAGGTGTGCTCTGATTGGCCAGCAATCTAGTGCGTTGTGATTTGCCAAATACCTCAAGCGCTTTTATGCCCCTTACCATATTGTGATGCCCTGTCCGGCCGGTGCGTAACATAAAACCATGTCTGCATTTGTGATCGGAGAAATGACAAACAACAAGCGCTACTCTACACTGCCCAAAAAACTCACGTTTGAATCGTCAGTGGCAAATTCTTTAAATATAAAAAACTTACAGTCTGAGAGTCA
>NW_015505460.1:488815-489040 GCF_001515645.1 Sinocyclocheilus grahami
CACAGACACATTTCATGAGGAAAGTTAACGTGCACGTTATAATCAGCCCAGAAGTTTCATCTGAATTGAACTTGTTTCTAATTTCACATGCAAATGACTTGTTGCACTTATGAATATGATAACTTTCCGGCATAAATTCTAGTAGGGTAAAACATAATTACGTCATTAGCTGAAGCTGTGTGTGAACAAGAAGCGGCTGCAGAGTGCGAGTTGCTCTGTCTCTCA
>NW_015505460.1:489050-491269 GCF_001515645.1 Sinocyclocheilus grahami
TCCTAAATGATCCAATTTGAATGCTATTTTCAATGGGATGACCAAAATATACTGCAGTGAACAGAGACAAAAATGCCGAAGACCTCAGCTGTGTGGGAGCACTTTAAATTGAGTGAGGACAAGACAAAGGCAGTGTGCCAAATATGCGATTTGAAACTGGCCTACCACAACACCACATCAAGTTTGAAAAATCACTTCTGTAAGTAGTACGCCTGTAGTATATTGTTGGTGTAAAAAAAAAAACCAAGCTGCTTTTTTCCGCCATGTTAATCAGTAATTTTACACATGATAAAAACGTGCACTTAATTTGCTTGGAAAAATACTTGCGAATACAGCAGTCATAATAAAACGTACAGTAGCCCAGCCTAATAATAATTTTTCTACATTAAAATTATTGCTCTTAACAGACCTGTGTGTTTTGTATCACTACTGCAGTGTCCGTTCTCAGAGCATGTAAACCCTGCCCACGTGAGGCACGCCGCTTCCGGATCGTGCTGTTCTGTAGTTTATTAAGTTTATTAATTCTGAACGTGTCGCATGTCCATATTGCACCCTGTTCCAATACTGTCCGCAGCAACTAACCTGTCGCATTTCCATGTTGCCCCCTGTTCCACAGCAACCCCCCCGCCACACGTGAAGTCGATTGGATGAACGGTTCTTGACATAATAAAAATGTAAACAGACAGACAGACACACAGAGATTCCTGCCTTTTTTACACCGTGTCTTCACCGGACGCAACAGTTGCCACGCTGCGCCGCAACAGCTAAAGTCTGTCTACACTGGACGCGAAAAAGGGACCATTAAAAATCATTAGAAATTTGTGTCAATACGTCATAAATAGAACGCAGCAGCAGTTTTCTGTCGGGAATTTGTCGTGTCACGACGCGCCGCATCCAGTGTAGACAACATCACTGATTATAATGAGTTCTATAGTATTTTTTTGCACCGCACCGTTCGCTTAGACACGGTGTTAGAGAGAAGAATATGTTCAGCCCCCTCCCTCCGAAGCTTTGAATATTCGTTGTTGATTACTCCCGAAGCTTCAAAGCTCAAAAAATGGTATTCGGACCAGCCCTACCATTTATACAATTATTTTCACATAGCTATGAGAATCGTTATACATGGACACGTGTGCGGTTGCCGTATTGTATTAAAGCTTTAATCAAGATTAATATAAACCGTATATTAAAAGCTAACAGAAGCAGTAGCATTTACAAATAACAGCCTATCTAAAAGTATGAGACAACAAAAAACATACCATTAAGAGCCATGCTTGCACATGTTCTGCGGATCCTCTTCACTAATATTCTCTGGGTCTCAATCGGGCTCAAACTGATAAGCAATATAGACAACGCCATTGTTTACAATACAAGCAGAGCACATGCCGCTGAGGTGAGGGGCGGGACATTTAGACACGCACTAGAGGCGGTTTAGCCAATCACAATAGCTAACCAATCTATGCCCATTACGTATTTCTGAGGGAGGGGCTTCATAAAAGCAGGAAATTATCAGCGCATTTATAGGAGAGGGGACAGCGGTGTGGAATAAAGGTAAATTATGTGAAAAATAATGCGTTTATTTTTTTTTAAACGAACCATTAACACATGTTAGACTGCACCCCATAAACACAATCAAGCCTAGAAAAAAAAACAGTCAACCACCCCTTTAATAAGGATAATCCGTGGACGGATACACAACGAATGAACAAGCTGTAAGCTGTCAGACAGTCAGTAACTTCATGTGTGTGCGTGATCATGCGCAGCGCTCTTGCTTTCAGAGCTGCTCGCTTTCATTTAAATCTCACACAATCATATTCATAATATAGCGTCGCCGTCTTCCACGTGTAGTTCTTTTGTGAGCTTGAAGGCATTTTTTCTTCTTCTTTACCCTTCGAGGACCGACTGAAACACTTCGTTTCAGGCGTATGCTCTGGCTGCCCCTGTCAGTTGCGATTTTAAAATGTTTATACTGACTTGGTACCATAGTACTGGTTCTCGTGATATCCCTATTTAGGAGCGCCCCATTTTTGGCCGTTATACAATGTATCCATAATGAAATTTGCAGCAGGTGGTACAATGGGACATTTAATTGTCATTTACTGTCAACATAAATACACAGAGGCATTGAGAGAAAAAAATAACTTGCATCAAAGATATTCATATCCAGACAGAGTTGGGAGCCCTTAGTTAGCTGAAAAGGTATGTAATTTGCTCCATTA
>NW_015505460.1:491584-498227 GCF_001515645.1 Sinocyclocheilus grahami
AAAATACTTGCGAATACAGCAGTCATAATAAAACGTACAGTAGCCCAGCCTAATAATAATTTTTCTACATTAAAATTATTGCTCTTAACAGACCTGTGTGTTTTGTATCACTACTGCAGTGTCCGTTCTCAGAGCATGTAAACCCTACCCACGTGAGGCACGCCGCTTCCGGATCGCGCTGTTCTGTAGTTTATTAAGTTTATTAATTCTGAACGTGTCGCATGTCCATATTGCACCCTGTTCCACAGCAACACACCCGCCACACGTGAAGTCGATTGGATGAACGGTTCTTGACATAATAAAAATGTAAACAGACAGACAGACACACAGAGATTCCTGCCTTTTTTACACCGTGTCTTCACCGGACGCAACAGTTGCCACGCTGCGCCGCAACAGCTAAAGTCTGTCTACACTGGACGCGAAAAAGGGACCATTAAAAATCATTAGAAATTTGTGTCAATACGTCATAAATAGAACGCAGCAGCAGTTTTCTGTCGGGAATTTGTCGTGTCACGACGCGCCGCATCCAGTGTAGACAACATCACTGATGAGTTCTATAGTATTTTTTTGCACCGCACCGTTCGCTTAGACACGGTGTTAGAGAGAAGAATATGTTCAGCCCCCTCCCTCCGAAGCTTTGAATATTCGTTGTTGATTACTCCCGAAGCTTCAAAGCTCAAAAAATGGTATTCGGACCAGCCCTACCATTTATACAATTATTTTCACATAGCTATGAGAATCGTTATACATGGACACGTGTGCGGTTGCCGTATTGTATTAAAGCTTTAATCAAGATTAATATAAACCGTATATTAAAAGCTAACAGAAGCAGTAGCATTTACAAATAACAGCCTATCTAAAAGTATGAGACAACAAAAAACATACCATTAAGAGCCATGCTTGCACATGTTCTGCGGATCCTCTTCACTAATATTCTCTGGGTCTCAATCGGGCTCAAACTGATAAGCAATATAGACAACGCCATTGTTTACAATACAAGCAGAGCACATGCCGCTGAGGTGAGGGGCGGGACATTTAGACACGCACTAGAGGCGGTTTAGCCAATCACAATAGCTAACCAATCTATGCCCATTACGTATTTCTGAGGGAGGGGCTTCATAAAAGCAGGAAATTATCAGCGCATTTATAGGAGAGGGGACAGCGGTGTGGAATAAAGGTAAATTATGTGAAAAATAATGCGTTTATTTTTTTTTAAACGAACCATTAACACATGTTAGACTGCACCCCATAAACACAATCAAGCCTAGAAAAAAAAACAGTCAACCACCCCTTTAATAAGGATAATCCGTGGACGGATACACAACGAATGAACAAGCTGTAAGCTGTCAGACAGTCAGTAACTTCATGTGTGTGCGTGATCATGCGCAGCGCTCTTGCTTTCAGAGCTGCTCGCTTTCATTTAAATCTCACACAATCATATTCATAATATAGCGTCGCCGTCTTCCACGTGTAGTTCTTTTGTGTGCTTGAAGGCATTTTTTCTTCTTCTTTACCCTTCGAGGACCGACTGAAACACTTCGTTCCAGGCGTATGCTCTGGCTGCCCCTGTCAGTTGCGATTTTAAAATGTTTATACTGACTTGGTACCGTAGTACTGGTTCTCGTGATATCCCTATTTAGGAGCGCCCTATTTTTGGCCGTTATACAATGTATCCATAATGAAATTTGCAGCAGGTGGTACAATGGGACATTTAATTGTCATTTACTGTCGACATAAATACACAGAGGCATTGAGAGAAAAAAATAACTTGCATCAAAGATATTCATATCCAGACAGAGTTGGGAGCCCTTAGTTAGCTGAAAAGGTATGTAATTTGCTCCATTATTTAAAAAAAAAAAAGTAGTAGTAGTATTAAGAAGCTAACTTTGTATGTGATTGAAATATAAAGGTTTCTGTGCAACACAAATTTACCTCACCTCCTCAGAAAAAAATTTGCGAAATGCGAACGGGATCGAATTCAATTTTTATAAATACGTTTAGTTACTGTTTTGTAAGGTACACTCAGTGATTGCTATTCACTATCTTCTATACTCTAATGCACGCTGCTCATGACAATTGACAAACGTATCAATAACTCTAAACCTGAATCAGAGAGATTAATTAAGCACCTTGATCCAATTCCTTTCTGACAAAATGCATTAGAAAATCCTCAATGCAAAGAACAAATGAGGTGAATGTATTCAGAAGTAAGAGATAAGATCAACCAATGATCCTCCACCATTCAACAAAACAAGATGCATCGAGTCCTGCAAATACGATTTGTCTCAGACTCAGGGATTTGTCAATGCACAGGAAGACACTTCCAGGGATCTCCTTCCCTAATTCTGGTAACTACGCAGAGCCTCTTTCAGGGTATTGCACTGTTCTATTAGCTTGTGCTAGGTTTGTCATCCAATTTAATAGGAATGCCATTTTTGATTTGCAGGTTGCTGGCAGAGATTCAAACTTAAACTTTATACCATATTCATTCCCTGGATGCCATTCTTAAAGTTTAAAAGCAAATGTGAGTTTTCAAAAAGAATTTGTGAAGTCGCTTTGCAGCGTCAGCAAAATATTTAATCTCGCAGAGCACAGCAATCAAGACAAGTTAGAAATTATAAGGGGGGGGAACCTCTGTAGTACCTAGGCTGCAAAAGCATGCGTAAGTTTCCCAGAGCTTACCAAAACGTGACGTGTAAACTCTGCTGATCATGGATTGGCCGGAGAGAATAGTCACTAACTGCGTCACTGAACTCGCGACACAAACACAAAAGAACCGCTGGATTTAAATCAGCACAGCCAGCGAAGGATCGAACGCAACTGTTTTGAATGAGCACACCTTTTTTTAACAACCAAAAAGTTTCGTGGTCTGTTGAGGAAGTACAGACGTTCCTCTCGTTGATAGCAGAGGAGCAGATCCAGCGAGAGCTTGATGGGGCGACGCGGAATGAAAACGTTTTTTATTTTTTTTTAGGAGTCGTGGATGTAGAGGCGGTGCAACTATAACCACTTGTGAAAAATCCCGCCTAAACTTATCCGGAATAAGACCTAAACTGCAGTGGAAACGCAAACTGTGCCGTGACGTGCCGAGCCGAATCGTACCATGCAGTAGAAAAGTGCCATTAGTAGCACCTCAGACCGCAAGAGTGCCGGGCACTTCTGTATTACTTGAATGAATGCATGAACACACATGCCAGACAATTCTAAAAATAGAAATGTGTGTCGACTGCCGAACTTCTACATTTGATAAAGCCTTGTATGGGTTTGATTTACTAATGCTTTAAGGCAAAATTGGGCTTGGATGAGTCCGCGATGGGCATAAAGGAAAACCCATGGATTTATATCTAATTACATGTCTCAAATTTAATCAATTCTCATTTTTTGAAACAATATCGATTCTTAAATCCCAAGAATCTTTTGGTCTAGTCTGTTTTCAGTTAATCAACAGAATATTTCAGCATGCCCCTGATATTAAAGGGGTCATATGATGCTGCTAAAAGAACATTATTTTGTGTATTTGGTGTAATGAAATGTGTTTATGCGGTTTAAGGTTCAAAAAACACATTATTTTCCACATACTGTACATTATTGTTTCTCCTCTATGCCCCGCCTTTCTGAAACGCGTTGATTTTTACAAAGCTCATCGGTCTGAAAAGCAAGGTGTGCTCTGATTGGCCAGCAATCTAGTGCGTTGTGATTTGCCGAATACCTCAAGCGCCGCGGCTGTTTACCACAAACACAACATTTATCCATTATTTTGATTTCAAAACCAAACGTTTTCTGAAAATGCTTTTTCGGCATTGTGATTCTCTTTTATCACAGTACAGTAATACAATCTTTTATAGACATTCACGTTTAAACTCAATAAATATAACTTTATTTAACTACCACCACGAGTGTCATCTATTATTGCCTTGTTTATCTAAAAGTGCACTTTTCCTTGTTTTAAATCTAGCCAAAAAGCCATGTGTTGACAGTGAAACAGTAGACTTTAATCATATACATTTATGGTGTAATTACTAAATTTCCTTGTCAATCCATGTTCATTTTTACCGCGAATAATGCGCTGTCACTTTAATTCAGAGCGTGCAGCACAGCAGAAATAGATTCCGTGCGGAAACGATCGCAGCATGACTGCTGCAGACGCACCGCTGCTGGAGCGCACTGCCGGACTGCAATCGCATGCAGTGTGAACGCTCTGATCCGTTAACTTGGGTGCAGAAAAAATTTGCACCACAGACGGAATGTGTGAACCTGGTGTTACGTTTGTATGCCCGCCCGGTCTGTTCTGTTCTCGTGCTCCAATTAGGCGCACTGCATTCTGATTGGTTCGGATAGCATACTGCGGGAGGTCGGGGGAGCGGAAAATCGTGTTATAAAGCGATTTTATGACGATTTCAATTAATCGCACAGCCCTACTATAAATCAGCATAATTTGCAGCACAATCGGCCGATGCCGATTAATTAAAAAATGTCAAAAATCAGCCGATTAATCGGCTGGTCGATCAATTGGTCGACCTCATGAATAAATCCACAATCGTGCTCCTATGAATGTAAAAAGATATCAAAAGATTGGTTCAAGTGGTCAGATGTCGTCAAATTTGCCATCCCTCCTTTAGCCGTTGTGTTAGAAACCCTCACACAATAGCGCTAACCAGTTTTCTGAAATTTTAGGTCAAGGGCATAAAATACAAAATATAGTATTTTACACAAAGTATACATGTACATACATTTTTAGATGAAAATATAACTGGTAAAAATGTATGATGTTAATAACTGTGGAAACGAATCACAGTATGCCACAACATCAAAACTGACCGCCATAAATAGATTTTCCAAAAGACTTAAACATGAGCACTGCACGCATCAAATGTTTTTATATCACTGTATCTTTGAAGGGAACTGAATGTCTTCAGACAAGCTTCAATGCCATTTTCAATTAATCTTGCCTATGAAGCCTGACAAAGTAGCATTTGTGAGCGCAGTGCTGCTTTGATTACAGCTGTACCGGTGAAAAAGCTATATTTCTGCCGGTCCAAAAGCCCCACCTGAAATGAATTAGTATTTTTCAATCAGCCCATCTGCTGTTTTCGTGCAGACCAATGCGAAAATCGACCGATGTTATTACGCAGAAACCACGCAGAGCAAAAAATTTGTAAAACATGTTTTATAGACATTGTAATGAGTTTACGTCTTTTCCTTTTCATCCATGTCAAATTCAATGACTGACTTGACTAAGGTCTATGCTCAACTACTACAAAACAAAGCCTGCATAAATTACATAAATGATTTGGTGCCAGTCATGTCATCGCTGGTGTGGAAATGCTATGACGTTTCGAGAAACAATGACAATTTGCTATTTGTCGAGTATGTTTTGCATGATGATATGATCAATAGATGGTTCATTTTTAACAGCAGATTCAGTGACGCTAGAGCTGATCTGCGCCGCACTGCACACGTCTGCGGTGCGTTACGGCTCCACGGCTACCGGAGCTGATCGCGGCCACTCTAGTGCTTGCATTTATGAGCCAGCCACGGCACATTTCTGAAGCGGCTCTCTGCGCTGCTTGGCTAAAAATAGTCTTTTGTGAGTTGTCACAGCGTGGAGGACGGAACAAAACCATGTCGGAGCCGTAAAGGGATAACGGTAACATAATACGCTGATCGTGGGCTACTTTTAAATGAACATTTAACGTTATTTATAAAACAAAATATCTTCTTTGGCCATATTAGCCTATTCAATAGCATTAACACAGGCTTTACTCCTTTCGAACTTTATCTGGAATGTCACCGTTACTGTCACACACACGAAATCGTCTGCCTCATGAAAAAAATTTATAAAAAAAAAATGTAGTTAATATTTGCATCATTTATGATTTATTTTATCCACCCGTGGCCAACCCACAAATAATCAGAACGCATTTTTTATTACCCGACCCGCGGATTATCCGCAGCACCCGTGGACATAGGAAAAGCAAAATATGTTTGCTGTGTAAATCAGACGAACTTACTGAAAATGCAAATTCATTCTCTGCCAGCAGGAGGTGCTTTAATGCGTGAGAAACAGGTTTCCCCAGTAACGGCTGTACACAAACAAGCTGAGCTCACAAACGCTGCTTTATCAGGCATATAACATGCAAGATGAAATGAAAATGACATCGAAAATTTTCTAAAGATAGTCTTCCTTCAGAAATACAGTGATATAAAAACACCCGTGCCTCGTTTTGATTTTTAAACGTGTAGTACTTGCTCATGTTTATTCAACGAAGCCTTTTGGAAAATCCGTCAGTTTTGATATTGTGGCGTGCACCACAAATAAATAAATGTATGGGAAACACATCCCACAGCACAACCACCTGAGCCAACTTCAGTCTACTCATCACCTTAACTTTAACTGCGTTTGTAGTCGGGGCCATAGTCAGACTGATAAACAAACACAGACCAGAGGTTAACTTCGGGCCAGGCACGTGCGCCCGATGAAATTGTCTATATAAAGCTTGAAGCATCAGAATCGGCATTGGTATCGGCTGATCACCATGACAAGAAATTGGTACTCCGTATCCGCTGCAAAAATCCTGATCGGAGCATCCCTAATGGTTACCTCCAAAGAAATACGTGCAGCCATCATCGATTTGCATCAAAA
>NW_015505460.1:500704-523582 GCF_001515645.1 Sinocyclocheilus grahami
GAACCGGAGCTGATCGCGGCCGCTCTAGTCAGTGCTTGTGTTTATAGCCTGCCAGCCAGCCGCGGCACATTTCTGAAGCGGCTCTCCGCTGCTTGGCTAAAAATAGTCTTTTGTGAGTTGTCACAGCGTGGAGGACGGAACAAAACCATGTCGGAGCCGTAAAGGGATAACGGTAACATAATACGCTGATCGTGGGCTACTTTTAAATGAACATTTAACGTTATTTATAAAACAAAATATCTTCTTTGGCCATATTAGCCTATTCAATAGCATTAACACAGGCTTTACTCCTTTCGAACTTTATCTGGAATGTCACCGTTACTGTCACACACACGAAATCGTCTGCCTCATGAAAAAAATTTATAAAAAAAAAATGTAGTTAATATTTGCATCATTTATGATTTATTTTATCCACCCGTGGCCAACCCACAAATAATCAGAACGCATTTTTTATTACCCGACCCGCGGATTATCCGCAGCACCCGTGGACATAGGAAAAGCAAAATATGTTTGCTGTGTAAATCAGACGAACTTACTGAAAATGCAAATTCATTCTCTGCCAGCAGGAGGTGCTTTAATGCGTGAGAAACAGGTTTCCCCAGTAACGGCTGTACACAAACAAGCTGAGCTCACAAACGCTGCTTTATCAGGCATATAACATGCAAGATGAAATGAAAATGACATCGAAAATTTTCTAAAGATAGTCTTCCTTCAGAAATACAGTGATATAAAAACACCCGTGCCTCGTTTTGATTTTTAAACGTGTAGTACTTGCTCATGTTTATTCAACGAAGCCTTTTGGAAAATCCGTCAGTTTTGATATTGTGGCGTGCACCACAAATAAATAAATGTATGGGAAACACATCCCACAGCACAACCACCTGAGCCAACTTCAGTCTACTCATCACCTTAACTTTAACTGCGTTTGTAGTCGGGGCCATAGTCAGACTGATAAACAAACACAGACCAGAGGTTAACTTCGGGCCAGGCACGTGCGCCCGATGAAATTGTCTATATAAAGCTTGAAGCATCAGAATCGGCATTGGTATCGGCTGATCACCATGACAAGAAATTGGTACTCCGTATCCGCTGCAAAAATCCTGATCGGAGCATCCCTAATGGTTACCTCCAAAGAAATACGTGCAGCCATCATCGATTTGCATCAAAATGGCCTCACATGCAAGGAAATTGCTACAAAGAATATGGCACCTGAAAGGACCATTTAGAATATTGTGCCTGAAAGAACCATTTACCGGATCATCAAGAACTTCAAGGAGAGAGGTTCAACTGTAGTGAAGAAGTCTGTAGTGAAGAAGAAGGACGTCCCAGAGTGTCCAGCAAGCGCTAGGACCGTCTCCTCCTGAGGATTCAGCTACGGATTTGTCACCAGCAGTGCAGAGCTTGCTCAGGAATGGCAGTAGGTTGGTGTGAGAGCAAAGGTTTCCGTGACCTCTCGTGAGATCTCGGCAAAAAGTCTCATGGTTTATTTCCAGAACATGATGCATGATGGGATACACTAAGTCAACCCTCTACATTGCGAGTAAATCACTCGCATATGCGACTAAATCTTCACTCTGGGCGACTAAATGATGTATAATATTAGCCAATGGCTAATAAATTCTTAGATTTTACTCGCCAGTGTGTGAGTTGGAGGCTGAGTATAAGTTTATCTGTGATCCATGTAAAAGATATTCTTTGTTGTATTTTCCTGTCAAAATAACGGAGTTCCTTTGAAATTCTTCAGCTTTTAAGAAATGCCGGGTTTTTCGGTAGTGGGCGGAACTAATGCGCAAACGACAATCTCATTGGCTGGTGCTCACCTATTATCATCCTTGTTTAGATTTCAGCAAATCAGTTCGAGCAAACGCACACAACCCGATTAATATTCATGAATCCAGAAGCTTGTTAATCCTTGGTGCTCTTTATATTGTTCGTATTAGTAGAATTCGTATAATAATATCTTATCAGTATTATTGTTAATTTTTTTTTCAATTTTTTACAGGAACACTGAATGACCAAAAAAAGCACCAGCACCAGTCCTAAGTTTATGGTTATATATATATATATATATGTGTGTGTGTGTGTGTGTGTGTGTGTGTGTGTGTGTGTGTGTGTGTGTGTGTGTGTGTGTGTGTGTAAAATGGCACAGCTATATATACACAGTATAGTATTTCAGTCTGGCGAGTAAACAAAAAAATTTACTAGCCAATGGCGATTCAATTGCCAAGGTGTCCGTAGAGAGTTGTCTTCCAACGATCCATGAGCAATTTGGTGATGATCCGTGCATTTTCCAGCATGATGGAGTTACCATCATGTCACAAAGCAAGAGTGATAAAGAAGTGGCTCGAAGATCATTACATTGAAAGTTTGGATCTGTGGCAAGGCAACTCCCCGGATCTCAATCCCATAGAGAAACTGTGGTCAGTCCTCAAAAGGTGAGTGGACAAGCAGAAGCCCACAAATTGTGATCAACTCCGAGAACTAATAAGGCAAGAATGGATCACCATCAGTCAGGATTTGGCCCAGAAGCTAATATCCAGCATGCCAGAGCGAATTGCAGAGGTTATGAAGAACAAGGGTCAACACTGAAAAATATTGACTCATCATATTTTTTTTTGCCAAAAAAAGCCTTTAAAACTTCTGATACGCTTATTCATTGTTTTTCAGTATACCATAAAAACATGTGGAAAAATAATGTACAAATACTGAAGCAGCAAACTTTGCAAAATACAAAATTTATGTCACTGCCAAAACTTTTGGCCATGACTGTAGGCTACGTACTTATATTCTCACTAAAACTTTCTTAACAGTTCCATTGACAATTATATTTAGTAAAAGAAATGCAGTTAAGCTGCCAAATTGGTTGATTTCAATAATAAATTGCAAACGCAAATTTAATTTGGTTTAGAAATAATTTTGAAATTGATTTACTAAAATAGACACACTTAACTGACTCATGAAAACAAACTGAACAAACCAACACTAACATCAGCTCATAAAACACAAATTGGAGGCAAGGAGGGTAAGGACACTTAATGAACAAACAAAAAAATATATTTAATTTTGCACAGGACGCGATTCACAAATAAATGCCAGGCAAAGTTGTGGTTGTGACAAATATATATTTGTGAATGTTTTTTATTTGCAAATCTCATTTTATTTATTTGTGAATTTAATTCATGTTTGTGAAACTTTAAGATTTATTTGTGGATCTCATTCTATTTATTTGTGGATCATAATCTATTTATTTGGAATTAAGCAACAATTCTATCTCCATATTAGAGCACTTGGTACCGCTGCAGATTTACACGTTGAACTTGACCTTCAGGTCACACAACAAAAGCATGCGACCGCGTGGGTGGGGGGAGGGGCGCTACAGGAGTTTCATTAGTCTGTCAGAGAGCAGGAAGAGACAAATGAACAGCTAAAGCACAGGTCAGAAATCCACCCATCCCCCAAACACCACCACAGCTGAGCACATGAACAACCAGTCTGCAAGTTTAAGCTCTCGCTCATGTATATAACCTTTAATCTGGAAAATAAAACCAACATGATGTGATATATGACTGCCCAATGGACCTGTCTGAAGAATAGTAAACACACGGTAAAATATTTGCATAATGCCCTGAAACGCTTTATTGGGTCATGCTTAATAAACATCCTAAAAAGGTACCACGCTGCGCAAATGAGGAGTAATAAGGAGGCAGATCATTCTACTGCCAATTTATGATGAAACGATCTAAAAAACAGAGATGTTATGAGAAAACCAGTACCCGCTGTTACTCGTTGGCAAAGAAAATGGGAAGTAGCTTTCTGAAATTTTACTACCACTTACGGTCATATCTGTGTTTCACAGAACACGAGTCAACATAGACAAAAGGTAAAAAGCATAATGAGAGGTCAGACAACATAATGAGACAAGATTCACATTCTAGTTCAGTAAAACAATGCCTCAAAGTCTGCGTCTGCTTTACTGCCTCATATTTATGCTGGTTCATAAATGAGTCATCATTTTAGAGTTCCTAAATAGTTTACTGATATTTATGATTTCTTCATGGTAAGTTGCTCGATTTCAGTGCCACCAGGTGTGTAAACACTGACTGTGTCCAAACAGGTTTCCCATACTTTAACCCTAGGCCTATATTTTATTGGTCATACACACTGATAGTCCCGACCAAAACTTTCCTTTTCCTAATTCTATCTCTTGTACAGCAAATATTATTATTATTATGCAATTTGGCCTGTCAAAGACTTTCACTATATATTTAATACACAGCCATATTTGTCATTTATTCAATTTATACTTCAGGTCATATCTCTCTTCAACCTGAATTTTGTCCCCCACACTGTGCTGTGCTATTTTTCATGCTTTCACAACACTGCAAAACTATGTATAACAGCACAACTGAACTTGCTGTAACTGATATCTAGATTTAGTCAGCTAGCAGTTTCTGGGAATCATTCACAGAGGGAAGCTGACCAAGGTGAAGTCAAATCACACCAGGGACCGTCCTGCTCGTCTAAAGCGGGATGCCTCTTCCTCTTTTTTTTTTACTTATACTATTTTTAACATTTGTGAGACATGATGCAAGAGCACGACACCCATTTGAATGTGTGGATGTAACAACAGCACTTTAAAGGGGATGAATGTTAAAACACTTTTTAGTAAACCATTGTGTTTTTAAAACCTATATTTTAATCTATATTTAGCAAAGTGGAAAGAATTTTGTAAGTATTAGCTAGCTTTTTTTTCCCTGAAAATTTAATGTATGACATTACAGACAAAACAGCCTTTTTTACTGAAACGTTTTGGTGGTTTCACTAAAATTCCCCCAACTACAAAAAACTATCCACTACCAAAAGACAACTCTACTGTAAATAGGTGGTCAAATTTCCTGTACGCATGTAATACACGTATGACCTACTAATTTGTTTACTATTCCAAAAATTGTTTGGGTTCTACAGTATCGACCTTAATTTTAATGTAAAAACATGCCATTTTTAACCTGAATGTGCAAGGCTTCCGGTATCACTCGCTTCCAGTTATTTTAGCTGTACAAAATCAGTCGATTATGTTACTAGATGCAAACTGGCATTTGGTATAATATTATTTTAATTTTTCGTAACCATAAAGGTGCTGATTTGTAGCGCAAATAGTTTTACAGTTCACTGCACTTGGTTATTCTTCCAGGTATTTACCTAAAGAAGCTAATGAATCAGAAGTCTTGCATATTGACCGAAAATATCGTACTTCTATGTTAAAAAATAAGGTGGATAAACTGATACAGTAGTGTGCAGTTACAGTACAGAGTTACTTCAAACACAGCAAGTGATTGACGGATCTGATAGCAGGCCACCAACCATATAGCCTAATTCACCAATCATTCAAGAAACTGACCAGAGAGTCATTTTAACTCGACTTGAACTCGATTTCATGTTAACTAACCAAACGGGCAACACTTTGGCGTGCCGCAGAACAAAAGCAAAGAGATAAACAATGCCAAAATGAGTTTGTTTACTAGTTGCCCTCCGCTGTGTACGTAAAAAGGTTTACTTTCTTAAATTGTATTATTGCTGCTTTACGTGGACGCATTAAAAATCCACTTTACACATTACATGTATCGAACTGCGCAAAGTTACAGCAACAGTGTTCCTCAATGACCTTGCAGAAAATAACACAGGCCTTGTTCAAGAAAGCATAGACCAAGGCAGGCATTTTCAAGCTCACACCACCATCTGCCCATCTCCTCTCAACCTTGAGGCTCAACAAAAACAGGGTCAACGACACCGCATCGCAACAGAGCACAGACTCAAACGTCACATTTCAACACGTCGACTGGCCCACTGCGATTCTGCTCGATGAAGGAAAGGGGGGCGGAGAAGGGAAGAGCGCAATAGATACGATCTGTCTGTCCCATTCCCCACATCTTGCTTCAATCCACTCTCAGGCACTAGTTACATAACCGTGCCACTCTTCCAGAGAGATGCAGATTTCAAACAAAGGCTGAGAGACTCAAATCATCTACTTGTAGAATCCAAGACAGACTGTATTTATAATTAAAATAGCTTTGTTTGTATTTTTACGGCGTATTATTATAGGCCTAATTTTGGAGGGGGGCTATGTAAAAATTAGCTCGGTTAACTTAACCCCAATAGTAAATGACTTTAAAGGGTTAGTTCACCCAAAAATGAAAATTAGGCTGCGTTTTACTCACCCCCGAGGCATCCTAGGTGTATATGACTTTCTTCTTTCAGACGAATCCAGTCGGAGTTATATTAAAAATGGTCTTTGATCTTTCAAGCTGTTTAATGCCACTCAGCGGGTGTTGCATTGCTTCAGTCCAAAAGAACTTAAATAAAAATCGCCCATCCATAAAAAAAAAAGTGTCTCACACGGCTCTGGGGGGTGAACAAAGGCCTTCTGTAGCGAATCGATGCATTTTTGTAAGAAAGATATCCATATTCAAAACGTAATAATCACTTTAATGTAGCTTGCGCCAACAGTTGTACACAGAAGCAGTTCCGGGAGCATGACGTATGAGGTCAGCGTTGCGCATGCGCCGGTGAGTCTCGTGAAAACCAACGTACTTCCTTTTACAGGATTAAAAGGAAGCCAAGTTTTCTTTTCTTTAGCAAAGGAAAGCCAGTCTCCTCTTGGCTTATATCGAAATCCTCCGACATTCTTCTTTACAAATCCTCGTTTTGTACTTCTAATTCTTGACCGTTGTTTTGTTTTGATCTCTCCCCTGCATTTCTGCGTGCGTCACTTCTGAGCGGCGCATGCGCAAAGCCGACCTCATACGTCATGCTCCCGGAGCTGCTTCTGTTTACAACAGTGAGTGCAAGCTAGATTCAAGTTATTATTAAGTTTTGAATAAGAATATTTTTCTTACAAAAACGCATCGATTCGCTACTGAAGGCCTTGTTCACCCCCCGGAGCCGTGTGAGACACTTTTTTTTTTTTATGGACGGGCTATTTTTATTTAAGTTCTTTTGGACTGAAGCAATGCAACACCCACTGAGTGGCATTAAACAGCTTGAAAGATCAAAGACCATTTTTAATATAACTCCGACTGGATTCGTCTGAAAGAAGAAAGTCATATACACCTAGGATGCCTCGGGAGGGAGTAAAACACAGGCTAATTTTCATTTTTGGGTGAACTAACCCTTTAAGGATTGTGATCTAAATAGGTTACATGTGAGCCATTACAATGGGAGTTTCCCAACACACATGGCCTTCAAATTACGCACACACATACACACACAGTACAGAGCTCCCCACCCCCACAGTAGACTAAACACTATGATCCAAATATCTCACACGCATTCATCTTATATAGTCCAACATTTTACACTAAAAATACAACAGCACTCTCTGAGTGGCTGTAAAATATAAAATAAGCCACAAGTAGTAGTAGTTTGAGTTGGTGTCAAATGTAATCATATGCATTGCATGATCTGACAAAGACAGTGTATATAATCAGTGTGCATACTAAGAAATATCACTCTACCTGTAAATAATTATAAATTCATGATCCTGTCATTCCACACACACACAAATACACAGTTTGTCCAAACACTGAATGTGAGTTGAGCTCCCCTCCCCCACTCTCATAGAGTTTAGTGCATTGCCCACAACACTGTCATGTGCTCGAGCTCATCTTCATTTACAGTCTTATTATAAACACTGATTATAATTCACAATGTTCAAATAATGTTATAATCACTTATATAAAGAACAAATGAGTGTAACGCACAAATTAACACCAGTGTTTTCAAGAGGTGCATCATTAATACAGAATAAAAGAAGAGTATTTATGTGAAAACCTCAACTTAAGTAGATTTTATGATGCATATTAGAATAAATGTTCAAATAAACTGCCTAATATTACATTATATTAAAATACCAATAATTAATATAACATTAGGTGTAAGGAAGTCAATTTAATGCATACTTGACTTAAGACAGTGTCAGGATTAGACACTAATGTCTAATGAAATTATGTTTTGCACACACCTAAACTACCAAACAATCTGAAGTAGTGCTGCATTTACGCGGGCGCACACACACACACACACACACACACACACACTGCTGCCCATCCCCCACCCAGCCAGATCCTCCATAAGAAATGCCCTTGCCAAATTATAAATCGCTATACATTGTTATTAAAAACACACAGAGGTACATTAACGCACATATGCTGCTATATTATCGATATAACGAGTAAAATGAAGAAAACACTCACTTTAATACCCGGATGAGCGCGAGGGCTGCCTTTCACTGCTTGTGTGGAATTTCCTCCTCCTCGATTATTTTGTCAAATAGTGCTCAAACAACGCGTTATAAAGCTGCTTTGAGGCGGCAGATCGTCAGATAAATTCCCAAACAAGAGTCCGGTCCCGTTCGCATCGGCGTGAAGCGGAATAAAACCCTTTAAAAATAGATTTAAGAGCGATTGAGGTACATTGTGGGACTGTTTGCTAGTGGAGAAAGAGCCAAACGGTTCAGGAGCAGCCAACGGCTTCAGACACTCAAACACTGGAGAGGTGACCTTCCAGGCGAAAATGGGGGAGGCCTGGGCGGTTGTCTCTGCAGCTTTGTTGAAACTGAAGGACGAATATCGCAATAACATGCTTGTTCGTTCCATCTCAATCGGCGTTTCACCCTAAATTGCGGCGGTGTATAATTTAAGCGGGTATTAGCCCTCCCGTAAACTACGGGACTGTTTAGGACACATAAATGGAGAGATTTGTATATTGTAAAATTACATTAGATTCTACTAAACATTATTGTGATAGGTTAAGATTTATCTTTTGGAATTTTTTATAAGGTCATAAATGTCGATTATTGTTTGCACGACAGTGCTAAATGTAATTGTTTATATATAAAATGCTTTATTATTGTCATTTGTGTTATTGGTTTTTCATATATTTTACTTAAATATTTTAACATTTTATTCCACTTTAATGTGCCATTTTGCTTGTTTTCATGTATTTGTTAGAATTATAGTTTGTAATAATAATAAGTTCCCTTAATGTAAAAAATGCACAATATGCAACAGTCGTTACTTATTTAAATGTTATGAATGAAAGTGCAAATAGGGTTGTGCCAATAGACGATAGTATCGTGTATCCACGATAGTCAGAGATATCGCCTGTGGCTGATGCATTTGACTTTAGCAAGACAATTATTAGTAGTATTTTTCAGCGTTTTTACAGTGTATTCCGTTGAGTTTATGAATGCAATAGCCAATCAGAGTTGGTCAGATGAGCCATCGCTGAAACACCAGAGTTTTGTTGTTCAGTGCGCTCGCTGACTGAATTCTGCTCTCTCGCAAATTCTCTCATCATAAACTACATGCGATGTAAGTATAAGAGATTCAGTCGTCATACAGTGTATCATAAAGTGCATAAACTCACGCTAGACTTAAGTCAGTGATGAGTTTTTTTTGATAATGTAAATATTTTTTGCTCGTTGTTGTTTGAATAACTATACCAGGATCAGTAAACAGTCCTCCATAAAATGTGCCGGCGATCCACAGCACTAAATTGAAGTATTCCCTCAGCGACCGGCACAGATCAGCTCTAGACATGACGAAGCGGATATCATCCTCTTTTAGAAAACCAAACAAAGTAGTTTCGCTTTCACAATGAAAAATACAGCAGCCTAGCGTGAGCGAAAGCCCCAGCTTAGCGTGAGCTGAAGCCGGGCAAGAGTGAGCTGAGGCGGCGGGGTCAAGAACGGCGGTCCCGGTGAAAACGGTGAAAGCCGATCCGGCGATCCACAACACTAAGTTGATGTATTTCCTCAGCGACCATCACAGATCAGCTCTAGGCCTTCTTTCTTTGCGTGAACATTTGGGCGGCGTTATGCAAATCTTCCCACATAGTGAGGTAGATAGCACCAGATTGTCCTTGCAAAGTTAGAACTGCCCAACTTTATAGAAACAGCCTTTGTGCCACAGACGCTTTAGGCTACTGGTTCAGGAAACAGTCCTCATCCATCCTCCATAAAATGTGCTGCACACATCTGAATATTTGGATTGAACTGTTCTGGAACAGTGTTGTAAATACAACTTAACCACTGATTTCTAGTCGTGTCCTCTTTTGGAAGGCCAAACAAAGTAGTTTCGCTTTCACAACGAAACACACAGCGACTCCACAACATGGCAGCGGCGGCAACAGCGAGAATAAAAGTTACGCCTTCTTTCTTTGCGTGAACATTTGGGCGGCGTTATGCAAATTTTCCCACATCGTGATGTAGACATGTGGGGGCGTGTTAGAACGAGCCGTTTTAGGTAGGTGTGGCTGACTCTTAACTTTTATAAAGAATATCTCTTTGGATTTGAGACTTTAGTCTTTGCAACTTTACAGATCTTCTTTATGCACCAAGAGCTTGTAACACTCCAAAGAGAAAGGAAAAATTTAAATCGCATCATATGACCTCTTTAAAACAAAAGAACGTGCTGCGAATGAGATAGCATACACTGTGCACATAATTTTGAAAATTATGGTTCATTATCATAGAAACAAAACACTAACAAAGATAAGATTACAAGAGCCATTCTCTAGTAGTTCTCAAGCACACTGACCACCTCTGTTGGCTTTAAAAGGCAATTAGCTTTTAATGAAACTAATGAAACCATAATTCAGTGGTGTTAAACCGGTTTTGTTTCAGGATCCAGATTTTACAGTGGACAAATGGTGATTCAGCACAGTACCAAACTGATTTATTGCACGTAAGTAAACAAAAATGTCTAAGTAATATTATTATACTATGAACTGCATGAGATCTAACAATATCTCAAATTAAATTCTGAAATTTAAAATGTAAAACATTTACTTTCTAAAGGTTGAATTTTGGTTTCATGCTCTCTGCAACTGATAATTCACCACACAAAACACATTGTGGTTATTACAAACAATGTTTATTCCCATTGAAAACCCATCTTTACTTTGGTCGTATTTTACTTAGTTTAAGTAGTTTTGTTCATGGTTTTCAAAGATGCTACACAGGCTATCTTTCTCATTTTGATGGCTTTATATCAAATAAGATAAATCTGTGCCAAAATAGTTTAATGCCATCAACAACAAAATATATGGCAAGCACTACATTTTATTATTCACATTTTGCATCTGCGGATATATGAGAACACACCTCAGAAGTTGAGAATGTGTAGATTACGTTAATAAAATATTAATTTATAATCACTATTACATACAAAAAAATGACCTAAATATTCAGATATCGCAATTAATTCCTGAGCAAATGATCAATATAAAAAATTATCTATAAATCGATTTTTTTTTCTATCAACCATACAATTTCATACTTAATGTATGTATTCCCTATAATAGTTATTTTCAGTGTTTTAGCACATGCTGTTACTGCAATAGTCACCGCAGTCAACCCCCCCCCCCCCCAAAAATGGCAGTAACACAAATAAAGCGTCATAAAAAAAGAAAAAGAAAAAATCCACTCAAACGCTCACATGTCCTATTTCCGAGATATATCGCATTAATATTACAGTAAGAATTACACCCCCATCAGCCATAAGATCCTCATAATGGCTGGTGTGTGTAATATTTTACAGAGCACCATTATTTCTCTGTGTGTGTGTGTGTGGTGTGGTGGGGGATGGGCACAAATGTAAAATCTTCCCCACCCCTTCCCTCCTGTTATTTATACTGTCTAAAGCAGGCCTGCGGTTTTGGCAGACACTGAAAAGTATTTCCTGTTGAAAAACCCTGTGTAATTCTCCACTTTTCAAATCCAGATTTCGCCCCTCTACCCCCCTACTTTCTTTAAGATCGCCCTCTGAATTCAAACAGTGCATATTCTTGAAGTCAGAATGTACTTCCGTCATTGAAAACGCAATCAGATCCCCTGTCGACGGCGATGAAAACCCCTCCTTGCCGTCCTAATTGAGTTTACATCAGAAAAACGGGGTGAGAGCATTGTAAACTAGAGCAATGCAGCACAGCTACAGTTAGAGATGATGTCTGGGGCTGTGAGACTCTGCAGAATCCCACCCATCCCCCACACTGGCTTGTCAACTCATTTTTGCCTGGCTGGGCATTGCCTGCAATAGATTCCACCCCACCCCCTCTCCTTTGCTCAGTCATTCAGACTTGGAAAGTCAATAACAAGCTGACATCATCATTGGTTTGTATATTACTCTGGTGCTCTCAGACCAGCAATCTACTAAAAGCAGATCACCTTTGTTTAAGGAACAGGTACGGAGGGAGAGAGGGGAGAGGGGGGGGGGAAGCAGAAACAGGAAAAGCGTGAAGCTTTTGTTTCAGTGAGCTGTCTGTGGACTTACTTCCTGACCTTCACATTTTACATGTGGTATCATTTTGACTGGTCCAATAATCCTGTGGCGGGTGCACTGCCTCAGGGTGCAAGATCAGTTACTTTATAGCGACCATAATTTGCAGATAAAAACGTCAGTAGGTTTTTGCAACCCCCATGTGACATGCAGCTTAGTTATGGCAAATGCATGCGATTGTAACACAGACCATGAAGTTTCACAAAAGTGCCATTGCATCACTTTGAAATACGATGGGACTTTGTGAATAAAGGAACTGTGTGCATCAATAAACCATGTTTTTATGATATATTGCTGGGTTGAACTAGCGTTATCATGGCCACAGGAAATATGTCGTCATAACAGAGCAAGATTATCACTGACCTACTTTTATGATCGTGGACAGAACTGAACTGGCTAGCTTGTTTATGTAATGCTGTTACCTAAATGCAAAGACTGCTGGGATGAACAAAGGCTAGACTTCTGATTAGTGAATTATTTAGCCTTGACAACTTTTTTTTACATTTGTTTTTCACTGCCTGTAACCGCAGACAGGATGGGGGAGGGGAGTGTAAGTATATTTTGCTGCGAGACATGTTAATGAAACAGCAGACTTCTCGTTTATGTTTTATGGCCTCTACTGTACAGTAGTACTGAAGGCTTCAGATAAAACATAATGTTGAATTAATTTGAATATTCTTTTTTATTGAACTGAGTATATGATTTTAATACACAGCAGTTAGTTCCGGTTCTCAAATTTGATTGGCAGAGCAAATAGTATATGGACGGCCATATTTGTTACATGTACATGCTACTATATGTAAAGTGAACAGAACTAGGCAGATAGGTGACCATTTCGGAGGAGATTTTGATTCTTGAAAGGCACCATGGGAAAGGAGCGCTGTTTGGAGGGTAATACAAATAGGTCATGGAGAGTACATGCGGAAAACATTTTGTTTATGATTATGTGATCCTGGGTGGTAGGTTCTTGTGATTCATCTTGAAACCTGATGTAATATACCGTATTGACCCGAATATAAGACGATGTTTTCTTCTTGGAGATACATCTGAAAAAACGCGGTCGTCTTATATTCAGGCCCTAGACTTTGACATGTCAATAATACACCCACAACAATAGGTGGCGACAAATACGCATAAAGCGAGTGTGCCATGAAATACGTAATGTAATGCGTGTTGTAAAGATCGCGAGTAAAAACAAAAGAAAAGAGTCGTGACTGTCACGTTAGCCTGATGGGACCAAACTCCCTTTGGGATTTTAAAACGTAAGACAGTACCCAGATTTGAAGACTACAGTAAGATTGAACTTCTACTGTTAATAAGATTTTGGTAGGCTACTATTAGATGGATAGCCTAAATGTCCTAATTCAGATGGGCTACCTGTGTTTTTTTTTTATGGTGTATCAAAAAGTGTATATTTTTTAAATGTAATTGTTGGTACATTTGACCAGTTTTTACCATACTTTCAAAACAAAAATTTAAATAGGAAAAATATGCAATATGAAAATAATTGAAGACAAAACGTGTTTTACTGAGAAAAAACAAGATTTGGTTTTTAAAAAGCCTTTTTCCAAAAGGTACATCTGGAAAAAGGGGGGTCGTCTTATAATCAGGGTCGTGTTATATTCGGGCCAATACGGTACTTGAGAAGTTGCTAGGATTTAAACCCAGCAGGAAATATTTACATACATATTTATGTACTTTCATAGTCTTATTCAGCAAGGACAAATTAAATTGTTTAAAAGTGACAGTAAAGACATGTATAATGTTACAGAGGGTTTCTAGTTCAAATAAATGCTGTTTAAAAAAACGTTCTTTTAAATAAATCACAGCTTCCACAAAAGCAGCACAATTATTTTCAACATCAATAATAAGAAATCCTGTTCTTTTGAACTTTCTATGCTGAAAAAAATGTACCATGGATTTCACAAAAATATTAAGCGCCACAACTATTTTCACTGTTAATAATAAGAAGAAATGTATCTTCAGCAGCAAATCAGCATATTAGAATGATTTCTGAAGGATCGTGTGACACTGAAGACTGAAGTAATGATGCTGGAAATTCAGTTTTGCCATCACAGAAATAAGTTACAGTTTAAAATATATTAAAACAGAGAACAGTTGTTTTAGATTCAAATATTTCTCAATATTACTGTTTTTACGGCATTTTTCCATCAAATAAATACAGCTTTGGCGAGCATAAGAGACTTCTTTAAAAAAAACAAAAAAACATTAAAAATGTAATTTAAAACATTTGAAAGGTAGCGTGTATCACAATTGACCCTTCGCGAAAACCTGCCCTCCTTAGTTACAGTTGCTATGTCCGACAAGCCATGCCTCTCTCACACTACACATCATGTTCTCACGCAGTAAAATATACATCGCGGAGCAAAGAGGAAACTGACAACACGCCGACAGACAAGATAGAGCAGGTTACTTCTGGTGCGAAACAAAGTCTTAGTTTTACAATGTTGTCTTTTTTTAAGAAATTCAAATAAGAAATAGCATTTTGTGGCTCTTTAATGTGTCGTGACAGATCGCTGTAACGACTTAGTTCAAGCGGCACGTGAACCGATCGTCTTTTCATATTTACTTAAAGCACGAAATAAACATGAATGAACATCATAACATTTTTGATTTTAACCGCGGAAAGACATCAGTACACACAATTTTTCAAGTTTAAGTCCACTGAAATGAATCTACTCTCCTGTCTGATTTGTTTGTCGTGCAGATTCTGCGTTATGATTGGTCAGATCAACTGTCAATCAAGCTATTTGCGAATGGTCAATTGTGACTTTTTATCTCATAACGTGGCTAGCTAATTTATTATTTAAAAAGTTGTTTCATGGTTACCTGTTTAAAATTTTATTCTGTTGTGGACGTATACCACACAAAGAGGCTTTTGTTTATAGAAGACGAGAAAAAGAGGCAATATTTTACGCAAGAGATTGCTACATCAATATGAACAGCTCCTTTATTAGCTTTCAGATTCAAAATAAAGTACTATTTTGACACATATGTGCACATATGGAACACTAATGCCCTGCACTCTTCAGAGTGCTCACTTTAAGTGTTTTTTCAAATACGTTCCATCCATACTGTATTCCTTACATTACATTTGGATGTACAGTATTTGATTACAACAGACCTATTGACTATCAGGAACAACTCCCACCCCCTCCATGACGTTTGTTGGAATGAAGAGCACGTTTAGCAGTAGGCTGATCTAACCAAGTTGCAACAGGGAGCCCTACAGAAGGTCATTTGTGCCCACTGCTGTAACATTTTACAACACATCTACTATGTGCATGAGCAGAGGAGTCTTTGTGAAAGATGTTTTGTGGAAGTCGGCCTGAATCCAAGTCTGGATTTGTGAATACACAACTGTTTTCTTTGTGTACTGTGTTTACAGTACACACATCAATCTATCTATCTATCGATCGATCGATCGATCTATCGATCTATCTATCTATTTAGGGCAGATGTTTTGTTATTATGCAAGCTATTCCATCAAATTCATAAAGGTATATTTTTATACTATTTATCTAGGTGACTTGCTTATATATTATACAACTGAAAACAAAGAAGAAAGGGTTGAATCTGTTCTATCTATCTATCGATCGATCTATCGATCTATCTATCTATCTATTTAGGGCAGATGTTTTGTTATTATGCAAGCTATTCCATCAAATTCATAAAGGTATATTTTTATACTATTTATCTAGGTGACTTGCTTATATATTATACAACTGAAAATAAAGAGGAAAGGGTTGAATCTGTGGCTCCTGAGAATAGCAAATCTGTTCCTTGAAAAAACTGCAGCTGCATTTTTCAAACAAAAACACATTGAAATCCTTCCAATATGAGCAGCCTATTTACCCTGGCAACATGAATAGTTCACCTGTAGTCTCCTGTGTTCTTTAACATCACCAGTTCAGCTGAGCCAATCCACCTTTATGCCAGCCGAATCTTTAAAACGGAGTCTCTTCTCGAGCATTGGGAATGCTCGGTTCCAGATGCTATTGCCTGTACACAAGCCGAGGGCTGACACAGCCCCTGGAATGTGATTTAACACGGCTTATTTCAGCCGGCCCAGTGTAGACACACATGGTCAACAGAATTCCAATCAATTAGGCACAGTGGGGCTCAACATTCCAGTCTTTTGGGGTTGTTTTCTCACTCCAGCAGCTAGTAAGGGAGTCTTCTCCTCTCAACCCTGCCAGAGCCAGAGACACCAATACATCAAGAGGCCCCAGTCTCAGGAACACCTGTTTAAGGCTATTTTTAATCCTGTGAAAACCAGACCTTTTATTTCTTTTTTTGTGTGTGTGAGGTTGAAATGCTGTGACGCTTTCCTGCCTTCTTTGATCTAATTGCTAATTGCTCTTCAAAGCTCACCTCAAAGTCCGTCATACCGGACTGGGCTGATCTGGACAAGGCGGTGTGATGCTGGCCATTGAAAAGCATGAGAAATGGCTGTGAAATGAAAAAAGGCATTGCATGCATTTGTAGATGAAAAAAGAAAGAAAGCTCTCTTTCATTATATTTTTTTCTTGTTTCTCTCACTTCATCATTTAAAATACTTTGGTAACACTTTAAAAAAAGCTTCCTTTTTTCTTTCTTTTTATTTAATTCAGCAAGGATTAATTAAATTGTTCAAAAGTGAGAGTAAATATCCTGAAAGAAATGTATCATGGTTCCACAAAAATATTAAGAAGCACAACTGGTTTTAACACTTCTATTAATAAGACATTTTTCTTGAGCAGCAAATCAGCATATCAGAATGATTTGTGAAGGACCATGAGACACTGAAAACTGGAGTAATGATGCTGAAAATTCAGCTTCGCATTAATTACATTTTAAAATATATTAAAATAGAAAACTGTTAGTTTAAATTGTAATGATATTTCGTAATATTACTCTTTTTATCGTATTCTTGATCAAATAAAATCAGGCTTGATAAGAGACTTCTCTCAAAATCATTAAAAAACCTGTTAACATTAATTTAGGTTAATGCTAACATATAAAGATTGTTTATTGTTAATTCATGTTGTACATAATCAGTGTTGGGGAAAGTTGCTTTTAAAAGAAATGCATTACACTATTGTGTTACTCCCTAAAAAACAAATTATGTTACTTTGTTACTTTTTATGGAAAGTAATGCATTACGTTAATTTTGAGTTGCTTTTTAAAACTGGGCAGGGCTTGATTGTTTGTTTTTAATATAATAAAGTTCTTCTTTTACAAATGTAAAAGCCCTCGCGTAACTCGTGTTACTTGTAATGCATTACAACACTGTACATAATACATTAATGCCAATTTATGATTGATTGTAAATGTATAATCTGAAATGTTATTTCATATTATTGTATATCAATATTAATATTAACTTTGATTGATAAATGCAGTAAAAGCATTGTTAAAGTTAGCTAATGATACATTGCATTAGCTGATTTTAATAAATTGAACCGTATTGCTAGTGTTACTTTTAACTTTAGACAATTAGACAAGCAATGTGTTCATTCCAAACTGCTGAATGATTTCCATACTAATGGTACTCATCAAGAATGAGGAAGTCGTTATGCATAATGTACAGTGAAGAACAAACTATTGAATCACTAGGTCACAGTAGCCAATCAATAGTTGGAGTCCTCTCATCTAGAGGAATTTTGCCCAGCTCCTTCATTACACCCACATGTGTCTTCACATTATGCAGTGAAAATGTTGCATACTAATTGGAGAGTATAGGAAATGACAATATTGTTTAGATACTGGATAATTGCCCATATTATCTCAATATGCATCACGAACAGAAATGAGAGGGATGCTTTCAAATCTATCCCAATAAAATACTAAAATACACATTCTACTCATTATAAAACATATTCTCTGACCCTAAAGTGCTCGGTCCTGTTTAAGGACTGCTACTTCCCACCCTGAGGGAACCGGCAACTTAAGCAAATGTTGCACACTTCCAGACTTAATGGTATGAAAATACAAGCACAGGCAGAAATTTGTATGACAGGCCATTTGGCAGGAAGAAGCCTGTTTTGCATGTTTAAACAAGGAAACCCGGAGGGGACTTTCGGTGGGATGGGGATGTCGTTGACTTGTGGATTAGATTTCATGGATCCCTGTCTAAAGCACCAAGTGTGGCTACACAAACCCATACAAAATCTATCAAAGGGCTTCTTGCGATTATGCAGAATGGGGCATTGCTGGGGAAGCGTGATGCATGCGTTTTGGAGGGGAGGGGAACACTTCTTATTCTCCCTGCTCCCATCATCTCTGAAGCAAGGCAGGGGGGTCAGTCGCCCTCCTTGTCCATCATGGAGGAGATGGAGGATGAAGATTGAAAAGGAGCACTCTTCTGGCAGGCTGCCAGCACTGGCCATAATGAGGTGAGGCTACCTCTAATGTGGGTGTGTGTGTGTGTGTCCTTCTAGCATATGGTATACTGTGCATACTAATAGACCTCTGAAAAGCTTTACATTATAGCAGTGCATGATTCGGAATAGAATGGAGAAAGCTGGAGAAAGCCATTTAAATTACAATTTAATTCTTGAATTTGAATTGAGGTAAAATGCAGGAAGCAGAATTAAAATTTGAATGTGATACACCTAATTTCACACAGACTTGCTAATATTCATTCCATTAGCGCGAATGCAAATGTGATAATAGTTTTAAACAACAGCTCAACTAACAAGAAGTTAATATCAAGTAACTTACATTTTAGACACAATATTGGCAGTTACTATTTTCAATTTTTGCTATGCCAAGAAAAATAGCTCCAAACAAAGCCAAAGCAGTATCAGCAAATGCGTTTCCAAGCAATGAACTGTTTTTGAATCAGTTGAGTGAACGATTCAATGAATAGTATGAATGTAATCTTTATATAGACCTACCAGCGTCAGTTGCTCCACTATATTGCCATTCACAAATCCTCTCCCATGGCCTCATGGGATAGTAAAGTGCCCATCGGATGCGCACTTCAGGATCTGGCTGAAAATAGTAGGTAATTTGTTGCATATTGTTTTTGCCTACTATATAGAAGGGAAGTATGTATGTTCAGATGCAGCCAATCAATTGATTTATTTCTGAAGAAATCAGTGTTCGAAGGAATTGGTTGAATGAATGCACTTGTCGCCAACTACTGGTGTAACGATGTAACTAAAGCATTGTTGAAAATGCCAGTTTGACTGCATTATTTTTTCTATTTTTAATTGTGCTATTTTTTTTTGACAGTGCTGAAGTCAAAATTAACAATGCAGTTGTTTGTTTTATTACAAACCAAATAAAACAATGAAATGTCTCTGTTGTGTGACTTTTACATTTCTTTGAAATTCAGTAAGTTCCCCTTCCTGTCATTTCAAATTCCATTTCAACATCCTGTGAAGCGTAACAAAATTGAGTTTAAATTCAAACTTATGATCTGAAAGTGATTCAGTTCTTAAATTATGTTTGTTTCTGCATTGTATTGCTTTTGGGGCAAAGCTGCTTAGAAAGATCCACTGCATCTTGCTCTATATTAATAATAATACAGTTTGAGACAATGTTATTCGATCATACTGTCATTCATTTTTCATTAAGCCTCGCCAGCAGCTCACACAATATCTATCGCAACAGTGACCACGGCAGCCTGGCTTTAAAATGAAGCATTTTTTATTACAGCGACCATTTTCAGTTAGCTGCTGAGTAAGCTACATGAGGAAGGCTGGAAATTTCATGGCTGAAGGTTTCAGACTACTTGCTGTTTGCATACTTAGGTTTGGAGACCACAAAAATAAGCCCAGATAAACATTGACTGCTGCAACAGCTCCGGCGGGGATTTGCGAAGACGTCGTGACGACGGCACGGCATGCTCCAAATGCGGAGGAAACCTCAGACAGCAATTTGAATACATAATATGAATTCTGCAGTGTGAATTCACTGGACCACAAACATTTCTGCTTAACAGGTCATAGCCTGCGCAGTTACGTAAAGTACTCTTTACTCTGTGACAGCAGAACTGTGATTGGACACGAGTCGTCTATATGCAAACTGAAATCTCCACAGATGGCATTTCTGCGCTGACCTAGTTAAACAGGATCTGAGAGTGTGTGAGCTCCCTTGTGACTCTTCAATTAAAAACCATCCTCTGACTACTTTCCTTCCAAGGCTGTAACTTTTCGTGTGTGTGTGTGTGAGAGAGAAAGAGAGCTTGTGGAAAGACAACAATTAGACAGCTATGAACCACATCTCAGAAAACTATATATGAATAGGATAAACTATATAGAGTGTTTGAATAGGTGTAAATGCTGTATAAGTGTTTTAATTTACATAATCCTCAAACTGTGCTGCTTTGTAAGAGATTTTGTTATGCAAATGTGTTACAACAAGTTGCTTTGTGGTTATAATAACAATACAGAAGCTCCTTCTTTATCCCCCTGAAAGTTGCATAATTTACACACTGTCTGCATGCTAATCAAGGAGACACATTTAAGCTTTCTTACAGCTTTCAAATCGAATAAAAATACAATATATTCAACATGTCCAACTGTAGCAGTACCAACTGTCAGGAGGAAGTCTCATCTAAAGAGTGAGTACCACGTCCAGCTCCCAGAGTGCTTTCTTCAAGTTGATTTATGTCACCCTGAGAGGAACTGGGCATCACTTATCTTGAGAGTGTGAAGGAGATGAGAATGTGAAGATAGACGGAACTCCTGCTGAGCTGTGAGACAGGAGCATCAAATATATACTGTCGGTCTTTCACGTCTTCAATGTCTCCAAACTTTATCCGCACCATCGCTGCAAAGCCATAGACAAAAGCAATGTATTCAGGTCAGAAACAAAAACAAGCAAGCCAAAGCAAGCACAGATGGAAAATCTATGCTCATGACATTGTCCAGAACTGAACCGGACCTCAAACTATTCCTGGTATATTGTCAGTCCGGGTCTTGATTTCTCCTCTGCAACAATACGCATGAAGGAACATTGTGTGACCTCAAAAGTAGGAATGATTCTGTTTCATCTGCAGGCTGTATATGAATTATAGATGGAGGCTCATCTGCTCCAGAGGAAAGATCCAAAGCAGGATAAAAATACCCTACTTGTCTCATGTTGCGTGCAGGAAAAAACTAAAGGGAAGGCGCATACTGCCGTGTCAGACCTTTCAGTCTGAATAATTGACTCTATACGCAAAGCCTGGCAGATTGTGCCTCTTTGTGTGGATTTATTTGCTGGATTTTAAGGGGCAGAGGGTGGAGCTGAATCCACGGATGTGTCCAATCTTGAAGTACGTTACAAAATCAGATTACTATTTTTGAGTAATGAGTAGTAACATCTTAGATTTAGACCATAATATCAGAGTTACTTTTTCAAGTAACAAAAGTGTTACCTCTCTCTTCCTAATGTTGGTAGAGAAAGGAGTATATTTAAAGTTTCCAAAGCACTAGGAGGTGTTGTAGTATGTGTGAGCATGATGGGTAATGCTAGACTAGTGTGTGTGTTTGTTATGCTTATCAGTTATGTACAGACTGCAAGTTTTTTTCTTTTTCTTTTTCTTTTTTGCTTCAGAAACTTCAAAATGCTGCTGATAAACGAGAATAATTCAGTCCTGGAGCTCACAGGTTCAACTGGTGTCAACTGACAGTAAAAAAAAAAGTTCAAAAGCACTCTTAAGATATTCATTTACATAAAAAGTAACGCTGTTATGTAATTATTTTAATGTTAAAAAGTTAAAAGATATACAAAATAAGAGGGTCATGTTTCCCCCGGTGGTAGATGGTGGAACTATCTGTGAACGCAAAAAAAGCCTATTGTATATATTAAAAGTAAAGTTATATTGTGTAGTATATATGTTTTGCTTAAAGGTGTTTGTGTGAAATTTCTTTAAATGCCACTCATATTTAGTATATAACGCAAAGTCATTTTCAATGTTATGGTGTGCGCACACAAAAAGCGAAGCAAATTTTTGCATCGCGTTATCACTCTGAATACTCGCAGGATGCTTTTCGTGTCACTCGTGTGAATAAAAACATAAATAGCAATAAATAATGCTCTACTCCATTTTCTGATACAACCGGGCGGTCAAACCGGACAAGTCAGTAAGCTCTTCGCTGATTGGTTTGCGCGACAATGCGTCTTGCGAACTGTTACGGGGCTGACGAGACGTGAGACGTGCGGATCCATATTTTATTATAAAAAAAAAATAAAGCTTTTTATATTTCGCCATATACCTGTTTGCCACTGTTTGACCCTGCCTGTTTTATGACCACGTCTCTGTCTTCTCCAAATAAAAAGCCTGCATATGGATCCGCACGTCTCACGTCTTGTCAGCCCCGTAACAGAATACTCGGCCACACAAGGATCCAGCATAATGAGTCAAGTTAAGTTACAGTTCATTATCATGAGTCAAGTCAGGTCACTGCTAATCTTCAGGAGTCAAGTCAAGTCGCAGCTGATATTCATGAGTCAAGTCAAGTCACAACTGATCTTCATGAGTCCAGTCAAGTCTCAGCTGATCTGCCAGAGCCTCATCATGTCTCAGCTGTTCATCCAGAGCCTC
>NW_015505460.1:524722-524941 GCF_001515645.1 Sinocyclocheilus grahami
CGGCCAAGGAGGCCGTCTATGAACTCCCTGCCTGTTCTGTTCCGGCCAAGGAGTCCGTCTATGAACTCTCTGCCTGTCCTGTTCCGGCCAAGGAGGCCGTCTATGAACTCTCTGCTTGTCCTGTTCCGGCCAAGGAGGCCGCCTATGAACTCTCTGTCTATCCTGTCACGGCTAAGGAGACTGTTTGCGAACTCCCTGTTCGTCCTGTCACAGCTCAAG
>NW_015505460.1:525086-528403 GCF_001515645.1 Sinocyclocheilus grahami
CCTGGTTTCCTGGATTTCTCCCTTAGTCTTGCCCCTTCTGATTCTGTTTGCCGTTCATTGACCTACGCTAGCCCTAGAACTATTCTTGCCCGCCATATACCTGTTTGCCACCGTGTGACCCTGCCTGTTTTATGACCACGTCTCTGTCTTCTCCAAATAAAAAGCCTGCATATGGATCCGCACGTCTCACGTCTTGTCAGCCCCGTAACACGAACGTCTGCTCGAGTTAAAATTTTTCAACTTGCGCAGATTGAGGCATTTATTATTGCGCCTTCGAGGCAATCGCATTGCCCAATTTGTGTCGCCCAGCGCGAATTCACATCTATTCTTTGCAAGTCTTTGCATCTGTAATCTACACACGCAAATAATTAAATGTGCTTTTAGTGTGCACACACCATAAGAGCGAAAATACAGAAACTGTATACTCTCAATGAAAGTGTGATGTTACCTAAAACTACTTTGTCCCTTACAAAAGTTAACCAAGGTTTTACTACAAATAAAAAACAACAACACGTGGTTATTGTAGTTAAACCATGGTTAACCACGGTTACTACATTTTTACTATAATAAAACCATGGTTAATTTTTATAAGGGGTATCTACTAAGCCAATCTTTTTGGAAAGTATGCACTAAAGAGCATATTTCTCTTTTTTACATCTTACATTATGAAATAATTGGCACAAGTCAATAATCATGCAGATTTATGTTACAAACTTATAGAATTGTACAGTAAGAAAGTTATTTCCTTTAACCAGGAAATTAACGTTCTTAGAATTGACAAGACGGTTGACCCTGAGTGGTCAGCTAAATATCTACAGTGGATCTAAAATATTAATAATTAATCATAATTAGTTATGGTTAATTATTCATATTTCCCCATGAGTTAAATTCGCTACAACATTCTGACCTTGCACCAGCATGAAATAGTACATTTAAATTTATTTTTCTGTTTTTATCAGGGCTGTCAAAAATAGAACAAAAAATCCCACTGACCTCATTAAAACATGAAATAATACATCCATATTATTTTTCAGTTTTCGTGATGGCTGTCAAATTATGATGTTAAGTTATTAAAATATATTTTCAAATAATAGAAAATAAATAAATTAAAATAATAAAACATCCACTGACCTTGTTACAACATAAAATACTACATAAACAATTATTTTTTTTTAGTTCAGTTCAGTTTTTTTATTAGGGCTGTTAATTTAAGGGATGTCAATTCAGTGCAATTAGTTACAAAAATCTAAACCTAATAAATTATACTAACCTCATAAAAACATGAAATAATAGATTTTTATTAGGGCTGCAAATTTAACAAGTTAATTTAGTGCAAGTAATTATAAAAAATATTTAAACTAGTAATTACGCTGACCTTTTTGGATTGGTTTATATATTATTTAAAAATATGTATTATATATAAGAATTATATACATAAATGAATGCCTTTGCATAAGAAACGCATAGGTGATGGTTTAAAATGTCACTTGGGTAGGCTGCAGGATTCATAACAAAGATAATATGTTTATACACGACATAGACGTATAAGACAAAACAAGCCACTGTTCACATGAAAATCACATGCAGGTCAGAGGAAAATCAAAGTTCTTTTGGTGGATTAACCCTCCACTTTCAGAATAAAGGCGGTGACACTGAACCGTGAAGGAATCCAGGGTTGAGACACAGTCACAAGAAGACACGTTAAGTGCACTCCTGAGGCAAATGGAGAAGTGAGACAGGCGAGATGTCTTCCTGCTAAAAGCAGAGCACACAGAATCCCAGGGGGAGAGAAAATGGGGTACGTGTACGGCCCTCTTCCTCTATTTACAACCCTCAGGTCACTGAATTTTCAGCTAATTACATTTTAGTGCACCACGACTGTATACATTCTTACAGTGTCATCGCTTCAGTATTTTTGGCCAGTGCACATGTCTGCTGTCTGATGGAATGGATGGATGAGTAAAGTGTTCCACAACCATGTTTTACTGCAGACATTTTTTTTTGCCTTGGATTGAGTAGAATGGAGACAGACGTTCTTGGCAGAACAAGCATCAAACTATTTTTCCAGGTTCGCTTGCCCACATTTTTGTCCTCCAGATTTTAATGGGTAAACAGCTGAAATCAAGCACAGACATAAGCTTTTATTTCTGAGGCAAAGGCAATGACTTTAATTTAGCTGCATGTTAGCCAAGAAACACAGTTTTCCCCTTGTTTGAAAAATCAAGCGGCATTTCTTCGTTTCAACATCAGCGAGACTTTTTTTTTTTGTCTGACAAAGAGATGGGTGGAACTTTGAGAGATGTGCCAAGTTTCCTGTGGCCTGATGCAAGATTAAATGAAAAAAAAAAGAAGGAAAATATGGGAGTGTCCCGCAAGATAGCACAGAGAAAACGTTTGCTTTTCATATAGAACATGGGTGGAGGTCAAAAAAAGTCACATTGAAGCTGATACAGCAACAATAAACATCTGCATTCTTCAACCAAACCTGATTTCAGCATATATTTCAAGACAAACCCGTGGAAGCAGTAGCAAGATGGTAAAAATAGATTACAACACACAAATGAAAGGAAATAAAGAAGCAGATAGCACATTTATGGTGAATAAGGATTCACAGAACTTCAAAGAGATTTATATTTAGACATAAAAATAGGAATTTAATACATGACAAGCCTTTTGAGATTGTTCTGCCCAGGAATGTGGATCAAATGCTGTAAACATGTAGGTGTTTCAGAACATAAAATTAACTCTATATGCTTATTATCTCAGCATTACTCTGCGCTCAATTCATCTTGGAATATTCAAGACGAAGGTTCAACTTCTTACTAGGAAAAACAAAACAAACAAAACCTTTGCCTCCTCGCTGAGCATTCAGAGATTGCTTCATGTGTGAAAGACATATGCAATGTTGCCTTAGAATTTGGTCAAACTGGGGTGTCAAACAAGGCAGCATAACTTCCATTATAAACTCTTAAAAAGAAAGGTTCCAAAAGGGGGTCGTCATAGAAAAATCATTTGAAGTTCCCCAAAGTACCTTTTTTTCTTAATGTGAAGAACATTTTAATGAACTAAAGAACCTTCTTCCATTATGAAGAACCTTTTTTGCAATGGAAAGGTTCAGTGGATGTTATAGGATCTTTACTGAACCATAGATGCCAATAAAGAACTTTTGTTTTTAAGAGTGCATGGGACACCTTTTGCTTTAGAAACACACTGATGCTCTAAAATGCCATCTAGGTTGACGAAAGTTCAAATGCTTGGACCACCTAATGACCAACAAGAAACCACTTCCCATGTTAGAAAACTATCTGTCGAAATGC
>NW_015505460.1:528413-528862 GCF_001515645.1 Sinocyclocheilus grahami
GCTTGTAGGAGACAACGCAGTGAGGCGCATTGAATTCTTTGTGTTGAGGAGATATAGTGAGGCTTTAGTTTAGCCTACAGCATGTTCAATTTCTGAATCTGCATTCAATTAGCTGCGAAATAAACCAGGGTTAATGGAAAATAATTAAAGCCATATTTTTCTCAATCTCTACATGATATCTCAGTATTATTGTTGCCTTGGGTAACAACATAACCTCCTATTTTCACTCTGGGGAAAGTATAAAAACCCAATGCACAGATTCAAGGATCACCTGGCTTTATACAGAGGTTAAGAAATACCAATATTGAACACATGTTCACAAAAGAGTCTAGGCCAGCTTCAATTCCCTTCTCTGCTAATATAAACTCTATAACAAGCCATGTTTCATGTAATCATGCCTCCATGCGCTGTTATGCAACTGTCACAAACATTTGTAAACAATTCATAAG
>NW_015505460.1:528872-535113 GCF_001515645.1 Sinocyclocheilus grahami
GTTAATTATTCATATTTCCCCATGAGTTAAATTCGCTACAACATTCTGACCTTGCACCAGCATGAAATAGTACATTTAAATGTATTTTTCTGTTTTTATCAGGGCTGTCAAAAATAGAACAAAAAATCCCACTGACCTCATTAAAACATGAAATAATACATCCATATTATTTTTCAGTTTTCGTGATGGCTGTCAAATTATGATGTTAAGTTATTAAAATATATTTTCAAATAATAGAAAATAAATAAATTAAAATAATAAAACATCCACTGACCTTGTTACAACATAAAATACTACATAAACAATTATTTTTTTTTAGTTCAGTTCAGTTTTTTTATTAGGGCTGTTAATTTAAGGGATGTCAATTCAGTGCAATTAGTTACAAAAATCTAAACCTAATAAATTATACTAACCTCATAAAAACATGAAATAATAGATTTTTATTAGGGCTGCAAATTTAACAAGTTAATTTAGTGCAAGTAATTATAAAAAATATTTAAACTAGTAATTACGCTGACCTTTTTGGATTGGTTTATATATTATTTAAAAATATGTATTATATATAAGAATTATATACATAAATGAATGCCTTTGCATAAGAAACGCATAGGTGATGGTTTAAAATGTCACTTGGGTAGGCTGCAGGATTCATAACAAAGATAATATGTTTATACACGACATAGACGTATAAGACAAAACAAGCCACTGTTCACATGAAAATCACATGCAGGTCAGAGGAAAATCAAAGTTCTTTTGGTGGATTAACCCTCCACTTTCAGAATAAAGGCGGTGACACTGAACCGTGAAGGAATCCAGGGTTGAGACACAGTCACAAGAAGACACGTTAAGTGCACTCCTGAGGCAAATGGAGAAGTGAGACAGGCGAGATGTCTTCCTGCTAAAAGCAGAGCACACAGAATCCCAGGGGGAGAGAAAATGGGGTACGTGTACGGCCCTCTTCCTCTATTTACAACCCTCAGGTCACTGAATTTTCAGCTAATTACATTTTAGTGCACCACGACTGTATACATTCTTACAGTGTCATCGCTTCAGTATTTTTGGCCAGTGCACATGTCTGCTGTCTGATGGAATGGATGGATGAGTAAAGTGTTCCACAACCATGTTTTACTGCAGACATTTTTTTTTGCCTTGGATTGAGTAGAATGGAGACAGACGTTCTTGGCAGAACAAGCATCAAACTATTTTTCCAGGTTCGCTTGCCCACATTTTTGTCCTCCAGATTTTAATGGGTAAACAGCTGAAATCAAGCACAGACATAAGCTTTTATTTCTGAGGCAAAGGCAATGACTTTAATTTAGCTGCATGTTAGCCAAGAAACACAGTTTTCCCCTTGTTTGAAAAATCAAGCGGCATTTCTTCGTTTCAACATCAGCGAGACTTTTTTTTTTTTGTCTGACAAAGAGATGGGTGGAACTTTGAGAGATGTGCCAAGTTTCCTGTGGCCTGATGCAAGATTAAATGAAAAAAAAAAAAGAAGGAAAATATGGGAGTGTCCCGCAAGATAGCACAGAGAAAACGTTTGCTTTTCGTATAGAACATGGGTGGAGGTCAAAAAAAGTCACATTGAAGCTGATACAGCAACAATAAACATCTGCATTCTTCAACCAAACCTGATTTCAGCATATATTTCAAGACAAACCCGTGGAAGCAGTAGCAAGACGGTAAAAATAGATTACAACACACAAATGAAAGGAAATAAAGAAGCAGATAGCACATTTATGGTGAATAAAGATTCACAGAACTTCAAAGAAATTTATATTTAGACATAAAAATAGGAATTTAATACATGACAAGCCTTTTGAGATTGTTCTGCCCGGCTTAGAGCAGGAATGTGGGTCAAATGCTGTAAACATGTAGGTGTTTCAGAACATAAAATTAACATTGTATGTTTATTATCTCAGCATTACTCTGCGCTTAATTCATCTTGGAATATTCAAGACAAAGGTTCAACTTCTTACTAGGAAAAACAAAACAAACAAAACCTTTGCCTCCTCGCTGAGCATTCAGAGATTGCTTTATGTGTGAAAGACATATGCAATGTTGACTTAGAATTTGGTCAAACTGGGGTGTCAAACAAGGCAGCATAACTTCCATTATAAACTCTTAAAAAGAAAGGTTCCAAAAGGGGGTCGTCATAGAAAAATCATTTGAAGTTCCCCAAAGTACCTTTTTTTCTTAATGTGAAGAACATTTTAATGAGCTAAAGAACCTTCTTCCATTATGAAGAACCATTTTTGCAATGGAAAGGTTCAGTGGATGTTATAGGATCTTTACTGAACCATAGATGCCAATAAAGAACTTTTGTTTTTAAGAGTGCATGGGACACCTTTTGCTTTTAGAAACACACTGATGCTCTAAAATGCCATCCAGGTAGACGAGAGTTCAAATGATCAGCTTGGACCACCTAATGACCAACAAGAAACCACTTCCCCATGTTAGAAAACTATCTGTCGAAATGCCCCCCCCCCCAACATGGTTATGTTGTTTATCCTCCACAATCATGTTACGAGGAGGCTTTTTTTTAGAACTGAACAACTATTGCACTAATGGATGCCATATATTTTCCCTGATACATCAACATTTGTGCATTAGAAAAAGGAACATGGATGATTGAAAGTTCCCCCCCCCCAAAAAAAAAATCCATTATCATTTTATAAATGAATAATCAATTAATCAAATGTTAATCTTTTTTATTATGCTACATTATTTTATTTTACATTTATTCATAAATAAAATCTTAAAAGGACAAATAAATAAGCACAAACCTGTTTATTCAGTTCACATATAAAAATACAGTTAGAGAACAAAATAGATTAAAAAACTGTTCAAATTGTCAAATAAATAGACAATGAATTAATGTTTAGAGTGTTAATAAATAGACATTTAATTCATGTTTAGAATGTTACTTTAAAGTAACAATAAAATAATACATTAATAACTGATTTTTTTTAGATTTGTCATTATTTATTCAATTAACCATACTTTAATACATTAATAATAATAAACTATATTTTGACATGAAACAAACTGTTTTAAATATGTCTATCTATTTGTCAGTTTGAAAAGGGCTTCATTTATTTAGATTTTTATTTCTGAATGAATAAAATGATAATTGGTTACTTTATTTTATTTTTACGTGGTACTTAAAATGCAGTGCTTGTGAGATCTAAATTCGGAGATTACAAAAATGACTTTAAATGGAATGTGACATTACTCCACACTTTATGTTTGATGCTTTGCATTGATTACAGCTGGTTCTCAAGATTACACTGGTCTGCTACTGCTATTGTGAGATACATAAATTGACTGTAATGGAGAGAGACAGCGTTGTGGTTAGATGCTCTTAGCAGGTCAATTTATCATTATTGCAAGGAGAGAGCTGGAGACGGGGTGGGATCTGTGTCTCATAAGGGGTCTGGAGACAAGCTGAGGAAACCTGACGTGAGTTTTCCAGTCACTGAGTCTCTGATGTCTCCCTAACTTCAATATCAAACACTCACACACAGAAACACACACACACACACACACACTCGGGCACACAGAAGAGTAAGTGCACTGTTTTTAATTACTATATTGCGGGTGATGGTGTAGGTCTGGTGGGGGAAGGTTGAGGAGTGCTAGACATCTGGTCCTCTTTAACTTTAAAATGTCATCCAGACTTCGGCAGATGTTTTTGAAGTATATAAAGGAGAACAACAGTATAAAAAGAAACAAGGGAAAAGATCCTGATCATGTGGTTAAGTGCTAATTCACTCTAGCAGAGAGATGGCCTCATCAAGAGCTTCTCAGCCGGTTCTTCCAGTTGTTTTGACTTGATGTGAAATCAGGAACCTCAATCTAATTAAGTCTTACAGCACAAAATTGTCTACTACCAATGGAACAAGATCTGTTGCCATCAGATTACCTCAGAGGTAGAGAAGCTACCAGGAGGAACCAACTAGAGGAACCAGGGCGATGGAAATATACATGATTTAGCCAAAAAGGACATGTTCCTGGACCAACATCGCTGATAAACTCTACACCCAGACACCATCCTAGTTAATCTCGTCAATGACATTACTGATGAAAATTTTGCATTATGAAGATAATGAACTTTTTGGCACATCCACTGCCTACGTATTTCCACAAGCATTCACTATAGTGTTCTCCAATGGACTTTTTTTTTTTTTTTAAGGGTTAGTTCACCCAAAAATGAAAATTAGCCCATGAATTACTCACCCTCAAGGAATCCAGGTGTATATGACTTTCTTCTTTCAGACGAATCCAGTCGAAGTTCTACTAAAAATGGACTTTGATCTTCCAAGCAGTTTAATAGCAGTCAGTGGGTGCTGCAGTTGATCAGTCCAAAAGAAATGAAATAAAGCGCATCCATCCATAATAAAAAGTGCCTCACACGGCTCCGGGGGGTGAACAAAGTCCTCCTGTAGCGAATCGATGCATTTTTGTAAGAAAAATAACCATATTTAAAACATAATAATCAATTTAATCTAGCTTGCGCTCACTGTTGTAAACGGAAGCAGCTCCAGGCGGATGACGTAAGACGTCGGCGTTGCGCATGCGCTGCTTGGAAGTGACGAACGCAGAAGCGCAGGGGAGAGATCAAAACAAAACAACGATTACGAATTAGAAGTACAAAAGAAGAATGTCGGAGGATTTCGATGTAAGCCAAAAGGAGACTGGTTTTCCTTTGATAAAGTCAGGAAACTTTGCTTCCTTTGCTCCTGTACACAAACGTTGGTTTTCACGAGACTCACCGGCGCATGTACAGGAGCTGCTTCCGTGTACAACTCTTGGCGCAAGCTAGATTAAAGTGATTATTACGTTTTGAATATGGATATTTTTCTTACAAAAATGCATCGATTCACTAGAGGAGGCCTTTGTTCATCCCCCGGAGCCGTGTGAGGCACTTTTTTATTATGGATGGATGCGCTTTATTTAACTTCTTTTGGACTAATGAACTGCAGCACCCGCTGACTGCCATTAAACAGCTTGGAAGATCAAAGTCAATTTTTAATATAACTCCGACTAGATTCATCTGAAAGAAGAAAGTCATAAACGCCTTGGATGGCTTGAGGGTGAGTAAATAATGGGCTAATTTTCATTTTAGGGTGAACTATCCATTTAAGAAGCAGTTTGTGGTCAATAGAAACTACATCAAATATAATGTTTGAGTTTCCATTTGCCCCACTAGCCAAATAAAAAAAATCCATGATGTTGTTTCCATAACTTTCCGGAAAGGAAATAAATATCAAAAGACTGATTATGTTTGTCAGACGAGAGAAAGATGGTAAATTTGGGGACACTCATTCAGCCATTGTATTACACTGTGTCTAAACTTGCCTAAACTGTACGCGACAAAGCGAGGATTGCAAATCTTTTGAACTTTGTGTCAGTACGTAGTAAACAGAATGAGGCATTGGTTTACTGTCGGGGATGCGTCGTGTCGCGCCGCATTGCTCCATATCCAGTGTAATAAAAAAAAGTATAATCGTTTAAAATAAAAGTATAAAAGTAAAAATAGTAATATTGTATTTTATCGCTTCACGCCGCTCACGCCCGGTGTAGACACGGTGTTAGAAAACTCACGCAGCTGCGGTAAAGGGATAGTTCACCCAGAATGAATGTTCTGTCATCATTTACTCAGCCTCAAGTTGTTCCAAACCTGTATGAGTTTCTTTCTTCTATTGAGCACAAAAGAAGATATTTTGAAGAACAGTTCATGACAGCCATTGCCTTCCATTGTCAAAGTCAATGGCTTCTGTCAGCTGTTTGTTCTGTTACCAACATTCTTCAAAATATGTTTATACTTTATCTTTAGGTTATGTTTTGATGTTATTTTTATGTCAAAATTGTTGTCAAACTTTTTTGACATAATTTTGAAGTTTATGTAACAATGATTTACCAGAGCATGATTATTATTGTTTTTTTCATGTCTACTGTGATACAGAGAACTATTTTAAGTCAATCCCTACAGGAAATTAGTGTTTAGAAGCAGAAAAATAGAAAGAAAGACTTTATGCAAATAACCAAATTATAGTAGGCTATATTTGGGGATTGAGCTGCACATGTCTGGTCAACTGAACTGCTTTGCTAGTGAGCTAATTAGCTAAAACATGCACTGCATATGTGAGATTAATCAGCCATAAAACATAAACATTAAATATGCTATATATATATATATATATATATATATATATATATATATATATATATATATATA
>NW_015505460.1:535603-573364 GCF_001515645.1 Sinocyclocheilus grahami
ATATATATATATATATAGCATAGGCTACATATGATTTACAGAGTTTGTTCACATTCGAATTAATTTAAGATTTATACAAATGAAAACAGTGTACAAACTCACAGAAGTTCAAATCTGAGATGTTTTTTTGTGTTGGTCTCCCATCCAGCAAGGTTTTGACTCAGTGACCCAAGCTAGGATAATGACCACAGGCAAGGCCACATAAACCTCTGTCCCAGCGGCCCGAAACAGCTGTGACTCACGTCTATTGACCAGCACGCTCACTCCCATCCTGAACATCCAGCATGCTAATTCACTCGAGCGCTCAAAGGCCCAAATGAACGGCAGAGATTTTGGGATGTGTACGGCTCACAGCAGGTGGCATGACACATCGCACCAATCATTTTGCTGAATCAGTGTGGGCGTCCCGCGGCTCTCTCAGAGCTGTCATCGCTCTCCCCACATGGAAACTATCTGAAACTATCTGAATTCTGGTAAATGAAGCAGAGTGTGGCTTTAACAGATAATGCCGGCTTCCAGAAAGACACGAGCTCATTAGGGGAATGATGACAAGCCCCCCGATTCTGCAGTGGGACAGTGATCTAATTTCAGCAGTTGTCTTCCTACTAATCCATCCTGACGCTTTTGACGGTGTGCAATGCGGTGCAGGGCGAAAGGTCTGGAATTGAAAGTGCCAGGATTCTAGAAAGAGAAAGTGTGTACTAAGTTCACATCTCAGCGGTTTGTTTTAACTACAGTGATTAGTTGGAAAAATCCCTCATGACGTGAGCCTGATAAAGCCTCTCATGGAGGATGAGGGAAATGGTCGTGGGGTCTGGCCCGCTTTCAGTTGAGCAGTTTGAGAACTGTTAGGCTAGCTGCTGAAAGTGATACAATCTGCTGTTTTGTCTCGGTTTCCAAAAGGATGTATAAATATGGAGCGTTTTATCATCAGCATACATTTTTGTCTGATGGGATAAACTCAAATAATGCAATACGGATTAAATTGCTCTAGCAGCCGAGAGCCAATTTGAGATTCAACTGAGATTTTTTTCCTCCAACGTGTGGATGTGTTCAGCAAACACAGCAGCTTAAGGTTTCAAGTCTGGGATTTCTGCCTTGACAAATGGAAAACCTGACAGTCTTTATGGAAAAAAAGTTCATGTCATATTTTTCTCAAACTAGATTTATCTCTGAGTTGAATCAGTCGAGGCTAGTGTTCACTCAATAAAATCTGTATAATTTCGCCTTTTTTTTTGGTTTCATTAGTAAAGATTTTTCTTTGTGTTTTCATTTTCTGTTATCTGTCTTCAAGACACGACTAAAGTCACATCATTGTCTATTCCAGATGTTCGCTCAGAAAGGAGGAAAGAAGTTGTATGTTTGCAAGACTGTTCCTGAGTCTCGGCCCTTCTGTTTCGATGACTGTCTGTTTTCTCTGTGGGTCATAAAACTTGTCTGTTGGAATTTAGTTGGGAATATACTGGAAAAATTAATATTATTTCAGCACAATAAATCATCTAACCATTCTAAAAATATAGGGCTATGCCATGATTTTACACACTAATGAGTCTTAGGTCTTTTGATTAAATAATGAAAAAAAAAAGTACTTGATTATTTTAGGTTTTTGGTTTGCACAGTAGCAATGTTCTAACAACGTGCAACTCACAAGAGCACAGATACTTTTATTATAATTATTATTTATGTTTATTCAGGTCAAACCAACAAGCACAGCAGGTGAGCTGAACTGACACATTTTTTTTAAGTTCAAATAGACTATTTTATTTTTTTGTAGTTCATTTCAATTCCTTCTAAACGACCATAATTTACTAGTTCTTTGTGCATGTTTCTTTAGACACATAAGGGGAAAAAAATAATGTTTTGATACATCATATAAAAACTCCACTCTAAAACTGACATACTAAATCATATAACAAGCATAAAAAACAGAAATTATGAGATAAAAAGTCAGAATAATGACAAAAATTTGAAACATTAACAAATCAATTTGATTTGTCATTTTCGACTTTTGTCATAATTTTTTTATGTAATAATGATGCCCTTTGATGTCCATTACATGCCCTTTTATGTAATAATTATGCCCTTTCTTTTAAACAATTATGATCTTTTATCTCAGAATTATGACGTTATCTCATAATGTCAACTTTTTATCACATAATTATGATTTATTTTTTAATGTCATAACTATGATTTACCAAAGCATTTTTTTTCTTATGTGAAAAGAAAAAACACAAAGAAAAATGAGAAAATCTTTTGGGCTTCCATACCATCATAGAAAACATGAACCATTTAAAACCCCATAAATAAAGTGAACAATTTAGAGATAACTATTTTAAGTCAGTCCCTGGGAACTGAGCAGTTATCTTTACCTCAGAGGATTCTGGAGGAAAATGTAATATTTTGGTCCAGCTCATAAATGTGCTTCCATCTCCGAAATCAACAGGAAAACAAGAGCACTGAATCAGCTATTCTCTGTTTCCTGAGACCAAATCACAGTGTGTTAAGCTATCATATATAATGATATATTAATCACAAGGTGAGAGTTTAACCATATGATAACCCATTAATTATACATTTGTTTCCATAACATCATTCATTAAAACTCAATGTAATTACAAGAGATACTTTGTTCAGGTTGTGCTCCCTGTGTAGTTCCAAAAGGAGCCCGATCACTGATTACATGAGAAAATCTTTTGGGCTTCCATACCATCATAGAAAACATGAACCATTTAAAACCCCATAAATAAAGTGAACAATTTAGAGATAACTATTTTAAGTCAGTCCCTGGGAACTGAGCAGTTATCTTTACCTCAGAGGATTCTGGAGGAAAATGTAATATTTTGGTCCAGCTCATAAATGTGCTTCCATCTCCGAAATCAACAGGAAAACAAGAGCACTGAATCAGCTATTCTCTGTTTCCTGAGACCAAATCACAGTGTGTTAAGCTATCATATATAATGATATATTAATCACAAGGTGAGAGTTTAACCATATGATAACCCATTATTATACATTTGTTTCCATAACATCATTCATTAAAACTCAATGTAATTACAAGAGATACTTTGTTCAGGTTGTGCTCCCTGTGTAGTTCCAAAAGGAGCCCGATCACTGATTAAGTTTTTGATGAATATGCACAACACAGAGACACTTATGAGCAGCAGACTAGAAATTGGTATAAATTTAATCCCAGGGTCTAAAATGCAAGTAAAAATGAAATGAATGCATGAATGAATTAATAAATAAAAACAAACCTTTTTGCACGTAGGTTGCATGTACATTCATATTTTAGACTTACATAAATTAGATAGACTTTAGATATTTTAAGTATGTGTTTGTGTATATTAGTGTATATTAGTAGAATTGTTAAAATAGTCTTTCTCGTTTCACCTGGTTTACACCACCAACCAACTTTATGGTTTTTAAGTAAAATCTTAAGAGGCTCATTGAGAGGATATTGAGTGTATCTCTTTAGGAGGCCCAACAGGAAAAGGAGTGAGAAAACGAAGAAAAGCGGTCATATTTTAGACTTACATAAATTAGATAGACTTTAGATATTTTAAGTATGTGTTTGTGTATATTAGTAGAATTGTTAAAATAGTCTTTCTCGTTTCACCTGGTTTACACCACCAACCAACTTTATGGTTTTTAAGTAAAATCTTAAGAGGCTCATTGAGAGGATATTGAGTGTATCTCTTTAGGAGGCCCAACAGGAAAAGGAGTGAGAAAACGAAGAAAAGCGAGCCAGGAGAGAGAAAACGAGCATTAGAAATCCGTATCATTTGCATTCATCTGTTGATTTATCTCGAGAGCTTTCAATATTCCGCAATCACACATAAGTATTTACAAAGTGACTAAATCCTACATCACTTATTTCAGCGCTGTAATTACAGGATCACCGTTATCTAAACATTTATCCATATTGCCATAACACTATAGCTGATTTACCTCTATGCAATCTGTGTGTCTTTTGGCTGGAACCAGTGACGGCTGGTGCTTTTCAAAAGAGAGGAAGTTATCAATGAGTCTACTTACATCTAATTTATTATTTGGATACAATGTTACTCCCAAAGCAGCTAAACTTCTCACCTAGTAAACAACTTTCAAACTGAACTGAAGAAAAAAAATAACTGTTTAAATGTTTTATATTGAATAATTTTTTCGTGTACAGTAAATTAACATACTTTCCAGAAGGCCAACAATTCACAAAAAATGTTTTTTTATTGGTCTTATGAAGTATTCTAATTTGTTAAATCATCACAATTAAAAGAACCAAAGACTTAAACTACTTCAGTCTGTGTGCATTGAATTTATTTAATACAAGAGTTTCACAATTTGAGTTGAATTACTGAAATAAATGAACTTTTCCACGACATTCTAATTTATTGAGATGCACCTGTAAAAAAAAAATCTGTGACATTTACGGTAAAATACCGGCAGCTGTGGTTGCCAGAACTTAACCGTAAAAAATATGGTAGCAACATTTTAGGTTTTACAGACTTGACTTAAATTCACAATAAAATACCGTATTTCATTAACTGATGTAATGTTAATAAACCAGCACATTGAAGTACTAATATCTGTTTTGAACCATTGTAATGCACTAATAACCACCAAAAACTGGTGATGAGAAAGTCACATGATGAACCAAAGCTCATCATAAACAGCTTTTCTACGAGCTGAGGAGGGCAATACTTATATATAGAAGGTGCACAGTCTCATTCACACAAACACTAAACCCCATCATGGTGACACACACGATACTGAAATAATGCAATAAACATTAATTTAACATTAGATGTAAGATTAAACCCTAATGTACACAACTGATAAGAAAAAAACTAAGAAGAAACATGTTATTTCAACAAAAAAAACTAACTATGAAGTGTCATGCAGGGAATTCTGGGAGTGTCAATTTACGGTTTTTCACTGTAAATTATACAATGACTTTTTCTTTTTCACTTCCAAAAACTGTATTTTTAACAGTATTTTACTCTAAAATTACGTTAAATGTAATTACATTTATTCACCGAATATATTATGGAAACTTACTGTTAACCAATTAACAGGTTTTTACTGTATATTTTTTACAGACTGTTAAAATCGCAAATCATTTTTTACAGTGTATATATATATATATATATATACATAATATATTTTAAATGAAATTATAAGGGAAGTTGTGGGTCTCATGCAGTCTTGGAACAAAAATATTGATCATTTCAGTTATATCTTTGCATCAAATAGCTTCAGAAGATGTCTCTGAGCCCTAACATTCAGCAGCGGTTCAGAGGAAGTGCTTTCCTGCTAAAAATATGCACAGCCTTTAGAGGGGTGTTCTGCTCTGGCATCTCAAAGATAAATCCAGCATGGGGCTTAACGTCTCTGGGCTCACCATGCACGCTGGCTTTGATCTTCCCTTGCAATTATCTCCGCCCTCATCTGTGCCACTTTCAAATGCCTAATCAACAAATCCATTTGACTCGCCATTTTGATTGTGGTAAGGTGGCGGCTCCTCACCAGGTCTTCTCGAGGCGCTGCGGAGATCGGGTTTTGTGCCTCAGATGTTGTGTACAGACACATGAAAAGCACTGGCATTCTTTTTGAACTTGAAAGTTTGTACACCACAGGAGCACAAGGATTTCGGAGAAATGACTAAACAAAGGACACTTGTACTTTGAAGAGAGTTCATGTTTTATATTTTTATACACTACAGATTAACACATTTTTGCGTTTTTTTTAAACCATCTTGGAAATGTTTTTGATGAGCTTTTCTTCCAAATTGAGCATAAAATTACCAAAACCATTTGGACTTACTATAAATGTATGCCATTATCTGCAAATCAGGACAAATTAACATAAATTATTATGGATCTATATCATTATAAGTCAAAAACGGTTGATTTTAATGTCCAAAGCACAGCTACAATTATAAATGTATTAAACGGGGCTGAGTTTCACCAGCACCATGGGCTTTTTTGTGAAAGAATATGAAAATAAATTGATGCAATGCTGATGAAATTTGTCTTCGGGTTTCTTCTGAATGTAGTAAGTAATGTACATAGTGCAATCAAACATGCAGTTTGATCCATGTCAAATAATAGTGCTTCTTTTTGGGGAGTATTTTATTAATGATTATTTTTAGCGTTGCGTTATACCTTTAAGGGTGTGTATTCAACAACATGACACATGTCTGACAAATTTCAAATACTGAAGTTGAAACTGTTGAGACAGGAACCTACATAGTCCTTGACTATAAACTATATGTATAGAACTATATTATTATATTATATTATATTTATTATATTATATGGGGCTCTTAGGTGCAAGTTAACTATCATCTGTAGCTTCTGTTTATAATTTCATGTTTGGTTGCTGGTAGGGGTGTATCATGTTCCTATTCTTCTACTGATGGCCTCCTGGATTTCAGTGAAGCTCTTACTGCTTCCGAATCATCAAAGGCAATTGATGTGCGATGTTAGTGCTGCCTTGACAAGCCCGAGTTCCTAAAAGAGCTTTGAGCTCACTGGCTGAAATCCTAAAGACTGTTTCAAAGGGGTGGAGTGGAAGAGGATGGAGGAAGACCAAACATTACTTCACTGAGCAGGGAATTCACTAAGATTCACACTTACTTGCACACACTGTCTGCATTGTTTTAGTATCTGATTCACTAAATTAATTTAAAAAATCAGGTATGGCACACATAGGCACATAAAACACAATTTTAACAGCAAAATGTCCTTACAGGTTGGTGCTAAGTTGTGGAGGATGCAGAAGATCTAGCGTACTAACACAGCGTATCACTCCGCCTCTGCGACTTTCACACCTGAATCAAAAATGTACACAAACAAAATGTGAATAGATTCAATTATATGAATAAATGCATTTGCAAAAATGTAATTATTATGTTAATTATTAATATAAATAAAATATATAAAGTGCACTCAAAATATTTTGGCCTAAATTTAAGATTTTTTTTTTTATTGAATATAATGCTAACACTTTACAATAAGGTTCCATTTGTTAACATTAGTTAACATAAACTAACAATGAAAATATTTCTCAGTATTATTAATCTCAGTTAATGTTTACGACATTTGAAGATCAAGAAGATCAAGGTAAATTGTACTTAATTTGTCTTCCGGAAACATGCAAGCATCTTCTGTTGCTTCCGAAGGGCAGTACTAAATGGAAAAAAAAAAAGATATTTCAACAAAACAAGAAAAATGTGGCTCTTAATGCATCGTGTTTCCTTCTGGAGCATCAGTGAATGTTTGAACCTTTTTTAATAGTTGTGTTTGAGTCCCTCAATTGTCCTCAGTGTGAAAAGATGGATCTCAAAATCATACAGTCACTGCTGGAAAAAGTTCAAATATGCAAAAGATGCTGGAAAATGGAAGATTCTGCAGGACATGGAGGATTTTTCTGAAGAACAGTGCTCAGTTTATCTGTTCAGAACAAACAAGGGACTCATGAACAACCATCACAAAACAAAAAACAATCGTGGATCATCCAGGTAACCACACACAGTAGTAAGAACCAAGGGTTCCCAAACTTTTGAAGTGGGTTATTTGAATAATTTCAGCTATTTTTTAGTCTTGTGGACCAAATGCAAACATATTTTATGTAAAATATCTTATTCAGGACAGTACTAAATAAAAAATAACATACATTTTGTATGATCTCTCTTATTTTGTTAAAATTACTCACATTTTCAGATTTTGCAAGCGGTTCCCAAACTTTTGCATGCCACTGTATATATATATATTATCACTTGTGAGCAGTAACAGTGCAATTACACTAGGCAAATCTCAGTAAGTTTGTCAATAACACTCACAATGTAGGGATATTTAGTGCCTGATTTAACTGGATTGTGGGTGGTTAGTGAATAAGACACAGCAATGAAATACCACTTGTGAAAGTATTGCAACTGTTTGGTGAAATGAAAGTCTTTGTGTGTGTGTGTGTGTGTTTGTTTGTTTGTTTAACAGCTTGTTAGATATGATCATGGCATGTTGGAGCCAAGCTCCTGTGTGTGCGTGTGTGTGTGTTACACAAGGCATCGTGTTCTCTCTGCAGGCACGTTTCTCTCTGTGAGGTACTTGGCATCCACCCTTTACTAGCATATGCCAAGTTGATGGGTTGGTGGAAACACACACACACTCTGTGTGTAAATGGCTGTGTAAATGGGTTCACACATCGGCTGGTAAATATAGAATTAATGTAACTGATTCTGTCTCATGATGAGAAGGCTAGAGTTCACAGCTTGTTTGTTTCTATCTTTGTCAACTTCCTCGCACACAGTGGCTCATTTATTTTTAAACCTTGCAAGCAGAGGAAATGTCACATAAGATGGAGTTTTAACAGTGCAGTCATGTGTTGATGCCCAGGGAGAGAAGGAAAGAAAGTCAAAAGAAGAAATAAAAAAAAAATACTGCAGTATGACACACACACGTACACACACACATATACACACACACACAATCATCTCCCAAAACTACCCACGCACACATCGCATACAAGACACAGCACTAGATTACTCGTTCAGTCAAATAACACATCCGAGCGTGCTCAAAGCACTTCACCACCCACAAATGAACTAATCACCTATTCTGAAAACCATGAATTTACCATCATAAATTAACATAAAAATTACATAAAACATGCTACAATGACACAGAGAAGAGTTGATGAACATTAAACTCTCTTGGTACTGTGACAGATGTAAGTGGATGCCAAATAAAGTCACAAGACTTTGTAATAGAAATCAATATTATTAGGTATATTTATTTGTATGCTGTTTATGTCAGGAGTTTTCAAATCACATGAAAATATGTAGCCTTCTTTATGCCTTTAAAATATCACTATGTTATAATTATACATAGCACATTTGATATAGGCTCTATCCAATTTTTGGAGTTCAAACTCACACTAAGTAGTCAAGCTCTGACAATGACTCACCAGCAGGCCTTTTATAGTGATACCAAGTGCACTTAGAACTCTTTTTCTTTTACCAATTAAGGACATAATCTAATGACCCTATGAAGAACATTCTTGATCAGTGACTTATGACAGCAAATCCTGTATTGTGTTACGGTGGAGTAAGCTGATGTGGGGATATGATGCACACAGATGGACAAATTCTCGTCAGAAAAGGTAATAGGCTAGTTGTTTTTTTTGGCACAATTTATGTCTTGCTCTATCTGTTGTGAGCAATGAAGCCATCCAGAAGGTTTTATTTGGACTTTCTTCCATTCACAATGGAAATTTCGCTGTCATAAGCTGGCAGCGCTCTGTGAATGACCTCCCTGAAATGTCTCCACTCAGAGTAGAAGGATAAACAGGTTAAGTTTTCTTAAAACAAAAACCCAGAGACAGTTTTGACATTTAAAGATATGAGAGTATTTCCATTCAACCGTAGTGTGTTACCACAAACACTGTATAGTAAATGATTCAGTGTGTGCAAACTGCTCAGTTTTACTCAAATAGCTTATAGAAAGCAATTACATAGACTTGTTTGAAAGTTAAATGTGATTTATTTTATTTCTATTTTAAAAGAAATACTTTATTTATATACAGTACACTACTGTTCAAATGTTTGGGGTTGTAAGGTTTTTGCTTTTAAGTTACACTCGCCAGGCCTGTACTTATTTGAACTTATTACTGTCACTTTTGACCAATTTACTGCATCCTTGCTGAATAAAAGTATTAATTTCTTCAAAAAAGAGAAAGAAACACTAACCCCAAACGTATTGAACAGTAGTGTACTACATTAAAGAGGTCATATGATGCGATTTAAATTTTTCATTTCTCTTTGGAGTGTTACAAGCTCTTGGTGCATAAAGAAGATCTGTAAAGTTGCAAAGACTAAAGTCTCAAATCCAAAGAGATATTCTTTATAAAAGTTAAGACTCGTTCACGCCCTCCTACTTCGTCGAATCCGCCGGCCGCGCCATTCTCAAGCCCGCCGGCCGCCGCTCACTCAAGCTGGCCTCCACTCACTCTAGCCGCCGGCCTCCGCTCAACTCTAGCCCACCGTGTGTGACGCTGCGTGTTTCGTTGTGAAAGTGAAACTACTTTGTTTGGTCTTCCAAAAGAGGACACAAGGAACAAGTGGATAGTTTATTTTTAATGGCATCCCGGATCATGTCAGAAGATTGTTCGGAGTATTTTTTTTTTTTTACTTTTATTTTTAATTAGTTTAATTTACAAGATTCACAATAAATATAGAAAAATTTTAACAGAAAGGGATAAAATAAATCATACATTTAACATATACATATGAAACATATGCTACAGCGTGTACAGTTGTATACTTACACATCCATATTAACACATATACACAAATATAAATAAATACACTTGTATATACATATGCATATATACACACATATATTTGTACATACATCCACATACATATGTACCGTCCCCCCAGTTAAAGAGAAGAGAAGAGAAAAAAAAAACAAGAACAACAAGGCCAGTTAGGTGAGGTTAACTATTGCTATAGCTTTTTTGTCTGTTATATTACTGTTTACTTAGCTGAGGATGTTTTGTTCTCTATATATCAACCACTTTTCCCAGCCCATTGTAAAAGCAATTTTTTTCATCTTTAAAGTACGTGTAAGTTCTTCCATTAACAGGATTTCCTCAATTATCCCAAACCACTGTTTACAATTCAAAGTAATATTTTTAAGCCAATTCCTAGTTATAGTCTTTTTACAAGCCACAAGAAGAATCTTACATAAATATTGGTCGCTTTTAGGTACTATGCCTTTAATATTTCCCATAAATAAAAACCAAGAAGTTCTAGGTATTTTGTATCCAAACACTTCAGATATGACTACCTGCACATCATCCCAAAAGGATTGGATTTTCTCACAACTCCAAAAGATATGTGTGTGATCCGCTTCTAACTGTCCACACAGTCTCCAGCAAGCCTGCTGCCTGGACACTTGTTTGCTTTTGATCTTAGGTGTTATGAAGAAGCGAATAAGGCACTTCCATGAAAATTCCCTCCACATTTGTGAACTGGCAGTAGTTTGGTGTATTATATCATATTAATCTGTTTCTGGTATTTCAGTCTTTAATTCTTTATCCCATTTCGATTTTATATATAATGTGGAGGAAGGACTGCAACACGAAAATAATGTGATTTTTTAACCTTAAACCACATAAACACATTTCATTACACCAAATACACAAAATAATGTTATTTTTAGCAACATCATATGATCCTTTTGATATGCAGAGATGGCTATAAATAAAAAAGTAAAACGAGAATTCTCAAAACATTTCCACCAGTTTTAGTACAAAATCCTTTGTTTAAACCAGTTTCCAGGCACTAAATGCTGTGAAAAGCACTGCACCATAAATTATTTCATAAATGAAGCACTGAACTTTTTTTCTTTTGCTACATTGAAACTGACATATCAAGAAATTATAATTTAAATGTACCTGATGTGTTGCTATTAGCGTTAGCACATTTAGCTCCCCTTCGGCTACATAGAGAGCTGTGAACACTCAGTGTAGGAAGCAGTTTGAACCGCTTGGAAACCAGTTTGAAAACAGTCATTATATTCACTTTTTCATTTGGTTTACATTAGTGGCACATAAATTACACACTTGGCCTGTAAAAAGCTAATTTATATTGCAGTGCACAGGACGATTCCACCAAGTAAACCATATAAGACAAGCAAGACATTGATATCAGTCATCTAATTATGATTTTACAGCGTACAGCAGTAGCTGATAAGCTCTGCAAATTAAGTTTAATAAGCAAATTAAAATCCCCCATGCTCTTGCCGGATTCTCAATCCACCCTGATGTTTTTGTGCCAATAAAGCAGCTGGTTCACACAACACCCATATCACAGACTCCAAGGGCTTGACTCCATTTAGTTATCGTTTTTGTACCGTCTCATTTAGCCGTATATTACTGAGATGAACAGTGAATACACAGAGCTAAGCTTCAAAGCACAAGGTTTTTTCCCCGTCTCCCCTCCCCCATGCTAGCGCTAGTCTTGGCAGCCTCCGGGAGCTCGCAGCGGTAATACATCATCTATATTTTAAAGCTGCCGATGGAGAAAAGGCGGGGGAACCTCCATCTTAAGGTACAGCAGGCTTCTCGCTGACCCAAATTCCTCTCATAGTTCCCAAAAGCTGAAAAGAAGGAAGATGAAACAGTGTGTCTGCTAGGAACGAATCCGGCAAAACACAGGTTTTTGATATGTCGGCGTTTATGTTAGCCTCCTTAGAAGGGTTTTAGCCCCATTCGTCTCTACAGAGAGATCAAACTTCATCCTGGAAATAAATCAGTGTGAGTGACTGATAGCTAGCTCAGGCAATTTAATCTATTAGCGCCAAAGCTTTGAGTTAGCAAACACTTTCTGGAAATGGTACTTAGCGAAGTCCTTTGTGTTGGAAATGCAAATAAAACAGTGTTTCCCAAGAGGAACCTATTAAGAACAGACATGTTTGGCTTTCATATACAAATAAAATGCTTGAAAAAAAAGTGTTTGATTCAGATGTGTGAAAATTTTAATTCTACACCATTAGAAAGCAAACCAGCTACACCATCCATGAAAAGATTATTTGTATGTCATATTCTGCCCTTACAAGAAAAAAGTTTAAGTTTTATTTAAACTAAAAATAAAAGAATAGGCTATAATTTCAATCTACTTTTTTACATGATTATCAGAATATACCCTAGTGAAAAATAAATTTAACCTACTAAAATGTATTTGAAATAGGCCTACATTTATTTCATGCTAAGTGAGTGAAGTGTTACTAAGTATACTACAAATACATTTACTATGGTTAATAAAAATACCCTGCAATTGTACTTATAGTAGACTAAACGGGTATATTTAAAGTCTGCTAAACTGGAACAATTAATTTTGTACTTAATGCACTTTAATTGTGCAGAAGTAGTGCTGAAATCCAACTAAGTGGAACTATTGCAAGTATACTTCAAGAACACTTTAAATAATTTGCATTTTAAGACCAATATTATTCAAAGATCATACAATCCTCATCAATATTGGCATTAAATCACATTTTATGCTTAATATTAAGAAATGTGTGCTGTGCAGAAGTAGAACTCCAAATAAAGTTTAATTATAATTTTTATATAAGTCTCGAGCGATATGTCAGTAAATATGTTAATAGATTTTAACTATATATTTTGTTTTTTACTAGGGTATGCTTAAGTATACACGACTTATACTGACAAGTATACAGAAAAGTGTATTTGGCTTATATACTTAATATTTTGATCCAGACTTAAGAAATGTCCTGCATGATTAATGTTCCTTTCTAATTAAAGTGCAAAAAACTAAATATAAATAGTAAACTAAAAGACTTCACTTAAGTACACTTGCAGTATAAAACTCTTAAAAACAAGTAGTTGACAGAGTATAGGCCTACTTCATAGTTTACTAGTGCACTAGAAATATACAGCTGGTAAGCTAAAGTTCACAGTATAGTTTCCATGCAAAATAAGATGTACAAACTTAAGATGTAAACTTAAAATTTACTGTTACATGTAAAGTACACTTAAATATATACTACTTTTAGACACTAAAAGTCCCAATAAGTATTGATATAGTATACAAGTATACTACTACAAATATACTACTATACTAATATAGTACGTTGATGTTAGTATACTTGCTACATAATAAAACGAACTTGATGTATACTTAAAAAAAGTGCTTAATTTAATAGGTGTGCTTTCTTGATTGTTTTTCTTCAGTTTTTTTTTTAGCACATAGATATTGGTTTATTTGCCTTCTGTGATCCAGACCTGAATAGACTCCTAATCAACAATTATCCAGCTGAAAATTGGTTCACTACATCTCAAATCCAGATATATGGCCAGCCACGATGCTTTTCCCCATCATTTGATCATCATTTGTTGAATTACTGCTGCGATGATCGATAGAAAACATACACGCCTTGGGTTGCGCGGGTGGTTTCCTGAATAAGATGCAGGTTTTTGCGCTCCCTAATGTTTTTACATCCACCACTCTAACCACCACCACCTCTTCCCCAGCCATTTCCTTCAGCAATATTACGCTCTGTTTTCTGAGTAACCACGTACGATATGGATCTTCACTGGCAGGCTTCAATGGGAGTATTGTCTTAAGGGGGGGAAAGGAAAATAGACTTATCAGCACATTTTCCTATACAACAGAGAACAAAGTCTATCAAGTCAGACAGTAACAGCAGCCCACATTCCCCAGTTACTCTGTTGGAAAAACAAGTCTACGATATCTTTGCGGACCACTGGAAGGTGGGAACACAGAACCATGGTTAATCAGATGAGAGCAGGCGCTCAGAATCTAAATATTTGGGGGTGAAATCTAATGAAGATCAGCGAGCGCTGCTTATTTTTGATCTCACAATGAGGTGTCTTGTGGAAATAGAGGACAAAATGTCTGGGTGTGAAGTGAGAGTGAAAGTGTTAATGAGATTCAAAGCAAAGGGAAGAGAAAATGTGATGGCAACGGTAAAACGGAGAAAAAAATGTGATTTGTGGTGCTATGCTGAGACAGGCAGAATTGCCTCAGCGCACATCCTCTTGTGTTTTTCGGTGCACTTAGACACAAGCGTTTGGCAAGGCTCATCATACTAAGTGCTTTGGCAAAGCGAAACACGCCGCTGTCACCCTGCTGGAAGTGTGTGTGTGTGTGTGTGTATAATGGAGGCTGACTCACCAGTGGGGGGAGGAAACACACGCCTCTCATCCTTGACCTTGAGATTGTGAACAAGTCTGAGACTCAGATACACACACTTTTAAAGGTGGTAGAAATCCGTAGGGAAGTCACCTTCTTTTAGTTCCTGCTAAGGGTTGCCAGGTTGCCCGCTGACAGCCTCTGTCTGATGGCCCGGTGTGAGGAATTGATCCCCCTCTTTCGTTGAATTAGATTTGGAGACTAAACCATCAATATGTGCAAGGTTCTCTCTTTTTACTCTTCATTCTTTACATTTTCTCAGAGGGTTTTGCTTTCTTTTAAATACCCGTCTGCAGCACAATAACCTGAAAACCATATGTTGCTGCTTAATATTGTGTATGTATTCACTTATGATCTAGGAGGTACAGTATATATATAAAACTCCTTCACTCATGAATATTAATGACATTGTAAATAGGCACTAGTAGGATTACAGCTTTTTTCATTTAGTCATTAATGCAAAATAAACTTTGACAGGGTGATAAGGACCCTAATATTAAGCAGAGAGTCTGGTTGGCTGACTTTACATTATTAAATGCTTATTTATCAGTAAGTAAAACAAGCAAATGGACAAATTAAATAGAAGCCATTTCTTCCTTAGAGTAAAAAAATAAAGTAACTGTGGCTTTATTTCTCATTATTTTGATTTTATTTATTTTAATTTAGACTCATTTCACAATGTGCCATTGTTTAATTAACTGTGATTTTAAAGGGTTAGTTCACCCAAAAATTAGCCTGTGTTTTACTCACCCTCGAGGCATCCTAGGTGTATATGACTTTCTTCTTTCAGACGAATCCAATCGGAGTTATATTAAAAATGGTCCTGGCTCTTCCAAGTGTTATCATTGCAGTGGGTGGGTGTTTTTTTCAACAGTCCACAAGACGTCAAATAAAGCGCGCGCATCCATAATAAAATATGCCTCACATGGCTCCGGGGTGTGAATAAATGCCTCCTGTAGCGAATCCATGCATTTATGTAAGAAAAATTTCCATATTTCAAACGTTAAAAAAAACACTTTTCTATCACTTCCGCTATCTGTCGTACGTGGAAGCCATTCTGGCGGATGACGTAGGACGTCAGAATAGTGTGATTAGTGATGAATGCGGAGAGACAACAAAACAAAATGCCGGTCATGAATTAGAAGTACAAACCGAGGATTTGCAAAGAAAAATGTCAGAGGATTTCGATATAAGCCAAGAGGAGACTGGTTTTCCTTTGCTAAAGTAAGGAAACTTTGCTTCCTTTGCTCCTGTAAACAAACTCGTGAGACTAGTATATCTCAGAGGTACGTTCATGACGCATACGCCCTATGGCATCCGCCGGAACAGCTTCCGCATATGACAAATAGCGGAAGTGATAGAAAAGTGTTTATTACGTTTGAAATATGGATATTTTTCTTACAAAAACACATGGATTCACTACAGGAGGCCTTTATTCAAGCCCCGGAGCCGTGTGATGCACGTTTTATTATGAATGCACACGCTTATTTTGACGTCTTATGGACTGTTGAAAAAAAACACCCACCGCAATGATAATGCTAGGAAGAGCCAGGACAATTTTTAATATAACTCCGATTGGATTCGCCTGAAAGAAGAAAGTCATATACTCCTAGGATGCCTCAAGGGTGAGTAAAACACAGGCTAATTAAAATTTTTGGGTGAACTAACCCTTTAAAATTGTTTTAGACATTCTTTTAAAATGTAAATTTTTACACTAAAATGTATTCCAGTCTACTCAAGTATTCCAGAGATCTGTAAAATAAAGCTTCATGGTTGCTACACCCTCTGCATTTATCAATATTTTAATATATATCTTAATGACAAAACTACTGGAATGGAACAAGATATCTGTTACGGGGCAAACAAGACGAGAGGCGTGCGGATCCATGTGCAAAGCTTTATTCTGAAACATAGTCAAAACAGGCAAGGGTCGGACAATGGCAAACAGGTATATAGGGGGCAAGACTGAAGAGTAATCCGAAACACAAGCGATGGTCCAGGCGAGGAATAAACAGTATCCGAAGAGGGCGAGACGAGAGGGGTAATCCAAGACAGACTATAAACTTCAGGGCAGGCAGCGATCATAAAGAAACGAGATATACAGGCTAGGATCAAAACACGAAATTACTAAGGCAATAAACAGGATAAACTAGACTTAGACTATGTCAGAGATGTAACGATGTATCTCTATTGGGAACTGACTGTCTTTAGAAAAGTTTAGATGGCATTTTATTTTCTTCTTGCCTCCATATAACGCCTATTAAAGTAGTGTTTATAAGCGCAGCACTGCTTTGTTTACAGAGGTAACCAAGGAAATGCTGTATTTCCGCTGTCCCATAAGCGCCACCTGCTGTCAGAGAGTGAATTTGCAACTTATTTAGCCGTCTGCTGTTTTTGTTTTATTCAGGTGTTTTATGCTGTATACTTTCACAAAGCTAAAGTCAAACCATTCTGGTTTTGCTGCAAACTTCTTAATTATACAATCTAATTGACATTAAATCTGCAGCATATTTGTTTGGATCGTGATCAAAATCCAGTAGTTGCCTCTGATTTTAAATGGAAAGAGCACAGACAAAGCCTTAGTTTGTTTATATGAAGGGATTTCTTTTATTTGTATGATTTATTTGATTTGGGACTTGTTTTAAAATTTCAGTTTAGTTTTGTTATTTGACTTATTTAAATTTCACAAAGAAATGTGCAGCCTTTTGTCTGAGAAATAATAAAAGGACACTACATTTATAACTTCTCTTAAGTCTCATTTTGAAAAAGAAAAATTGCGAGAAAATCGTATCGTGTAATCGTGAATCGTATTGCATCGTGAGTGAAGTTAATTGTTACATCACTAATGTTTCCCACAGAAGGAAGGTAGGTCATACAGGTTTGAAATGACATGAGGGTGAAAAATCTTTTGTGTGAACCCTGCCTTCAGAGTCTACGCAAATACTGAAATAATCCAAAGTACTCTATTCTGTTTTATAACAAGACTGATAGTGTGGGCTACCGTGCCACATTTGTATTCTTTCTCCCCCTCTCGTGACTCATGTTTCTTCTCAGGCATTACTGGAGCATAAATATGCACGCAGACAGCCCACAGAAAGCGTGGGTGTGCTGCCAGACCTGGATGGAGGATGGGTTAGAACATCTCTTCAAATTTGCCTGAATCTGCGGCGAGGCCCTGAGCAAAAGATGTGAGGTACCTCAGAGTGGGAGTGCTGTTTCCTCTGCAACTTTACTCACTAACTCATATTCATTGAGACACAGCTGGACAAGAGGTTTTTCCTTGTTTAAAGAAACTCACTGTAATTAAAGGAATAGTCTACCCAAAAATAACAATTCTTTCATCATTTACTAAATCTTGTGTTGCTCCAAACCTGTATGACTTTCTACACTGAAAACACAAAAAGAAGATATTAAAGAAATGTCTCTGTGTCCATACAATGAAAGCCAATGGACAAAAACAGTTCAAACATTCTTCAAAGTATCTTATTTGTGTCCTACAGAAGAAACAAAGACATACTGGTTAGTATTCCTCCATGTACACAAGCAGAAGTTGACATGAGAAGCTATTTCAGTTCTTCTTAGCTCTTATGTCTATGAATCCCGACGTTGCAGCCTTGAGCAAGGACTTGAGATCTTTCTACAGAGCAAAAATAATACGTCAATGCTAGACTACTTGGATGCTCTGTTTGGACAGAGATATGAAAGCCTGGAGGTGTTGTGAGGTGAAGACTGTCCTGAAATATCCCCTGATCTGTACCCTGAAAAGTCTTGGTTGAAACCACAAATCCATATATTCTGTTCTTGGCCATGCTGTAAATATAGAAAAGGGATCATGTTTATCGAGAGGTGATTGCATACGCTGTATATTTGTATCAGTGGTTCTAAACTGGTGAGTCGTGACCTGTCTGTTCTGTTAACATGTTATTGTAAACATCATAGCATTGGGAATCTAGCAGTTTTTTATATTTTAATTGAATTAATGTACATTTATGACACTATACGTTTCATTACTTTGGAAATATATGAAATAAAACTGGTTAACATTGCTGCGCCAGTGTTTCTCAATGGCTGAAGAAGCAACAGCAAATTTGACATTTTCCCCACTTCTGACCAACGTTATCAGTCTCTATATTTTGTCCTTTTATGGAAAGTCATAGTAATGTTATTTTTTCCTATTGGGGCAAATGGGACCACAAAAATTATATTTGTTGTAGTTTCCATTCATCACTATAGAGATTTACCCAACTATCATGACTTACACTTCCGAGAATGCCAGAAATGGGAAAATGAATGAATGAATGAATGATGCATTTATATAGCGCTTTACTGTGTATTGTTGTATACCCAAAGCGCTTTACAATCATGTGGGGGGGGTCTCTCCTCAACCACCACCAGTGTGCAGCATCCACTTGGATGATGCGACGGCAGCCACAGGACAACGGCGCCAGTGCGCTCACCACACACCAGCTACAGGTGGAGAGGAGAGAAAGTCATAGAGCCAATCAAAAGGGTCCATATAGGCCCTGAAATAAAACCACTGCATTAAATCATTCTAACTCCACTCTTACATATCTGTCCCATATGCGATTAAAAAAAAGTTAGCAAATAGCAAAAACATCAAAACATTCTAATGAAAACATCAAAGGAGCTGGGCTCTCTGTGCTGCACTCTGCTCATTACGTGATGTTGTAAAGAGCAGCAATGATGTGAACTCTCACTGCCTAGATACAGCTCAGCCAATCAAAACCAGAGCCATGGTTTCCTTAGAAACAATGTCAGAGCTCATTCTAAATAATATGATTCATTCTCATGAAAATCAGGAGCATAGGAAAGTTTTGCGAAAAGAGAAAGCATTCATTGTTCATTTCCAAATGTCACTCAAATCTGGAAAAAACTCAAACCAAACACACTAATTAGCTCCCAGCATGCAACAATAACAATCAAAATTGGCAGGCGACTGAACAAAAGCATGTTTTTTCCCCTCACATCTAGTAGTGTGGACAGGACACCCATTAAATGAAAAGCTGTGAAGTGGCCCAGTCTATTGAAGCAAATGACAAGCCAGGTATGTTTGTGCTGTCTCAAACTGGTTCCTGTTGAAACATGCTGTCAGTGAAAGGCAATAATGAATGACTGAAGTGAAGGATGGAGCCAAACCGATTTTAGCTCTACTGAGCAAATGGCACTTGGTGATCTTAACTGCTGTAAAGAGGTGTAAAAGTATAGAGAATTACAGGCTGCTACATAAATTGTCATCAACAAGATATGCATGGAATTGAGGGCACTAATTGGCGGGTCCTTTCGGTGGCGACACTAAAGGTGCACTTGCTAGCGAAATTTCGTGGACAAGAAAGGTTGATTGACAACAGTTAATAGCATAGCAATGTATAAAGCACAGCTCACACAGAAGTCACCATCAGGCATCTGTTGGTTAGCCAGGCGAATTCACGTGACCAACTTGAAAATGAACGAAATATTTGAGAAACTCCTGATTGCACGGATGACTGGATTTTGCCCGCTGGAAATTTCACTCGATTTTAGCTCTACTGAGCAAATGGCACTTGGTGATCTTAACTGCTGTAAAGAGGTGTAAAAGTATAGAGAATTACAGGCTGCTACATAAATTGTCATCAACAAGATATGCATGGAATTGAGGGCACTAATTGGCGGGTCCTTTCGGTGGCGACACTAAAGGTGCACTTGCTAGCGAAATTTCGTGGACAAGAAAGGTTGATTGACAACAGTTAATAGCATAGCAATGTATAAAGCACAGCTCACATAGAAGTCACCATCAGGCATCTGTTGGTTAGCCAGGCGAATTCACGTGACCAACTTGAAAATGAACGAAATATTTGAGAAACTCCTGATTGCACGGATGACTGGATTTTGCCCGCAAAATTTCACAGTGCAATGTTAAATGTTACTGCACCTTAGACAGGACACCCATTAAATGAAAAGCTGTGAAGTGGCCCAGTCTATTGAAGCAAATGACAAGCCAGGTATGTTTGTGCTGTCTCAAACTGGTTCCTGTTGAAACATGCTGTCAGTGAAAGGCAATAATGAATGACTGAAGTGAAGGATGGAGCCAAACCGATTTTAGCTCTACTGAGCAAATGGCACTTGGTGATCTTAACTGCTGTAAAGAGGTGTAAAAGTATAGAGAATTACAGGCTGCTACATAAATTGTCATCAACAAGATATGCATGGAATTGAGGGCACTAATTGGCGGGTCCTTTCGGTGGCGACACTAAAGGTGCACTTGCTAGCGAAATTTCGTGGACAAGAAAGGTTGATTGACAACAGTTAATAGCATAGCAATGTATAAAGCACAGCTCACATAGAAGTCACCATCAGGCATCTGTTGGTTAGCCAGGCGAATTCACGTGACCAACTTGAAAATGAACGAAATATTTGAGAAACTCCTGATTGCACGGATGACTGGATTTTGCCCGCTGGAAATTTCACTGTGCAATGTTAAATGTTACTGCACCTTAACAGCTGGACCATTGACTTCAACAGCAAGTCAAAGAAGCTGAAAAATCTCAATACAGCAGTGAAAGATTAGTGTTTACACAGTTTTAGTTTTGTCTTGTAACAAAATATTCTTTACATTTAGTATTCCATCATATAATTTTTGTCAGTTTTAAACATTCTATAAACTATATTCTCGATAACTATAAAGACAATTATAACAATGACTATACACTCTAAAAAATGCTGGGTTAAATACAACCCAGTGCTGGGTAAAATAGGGACAAACCCAGCAATTAGGCTGTTTTGACCCAGCAGTTGGGTTAAATGTTTAACCCAACCTTCTGGGTAGTAACCAAACCGCTGGGTCAAAACAACCCAATTGCTGGGTTTGTCCCTATTTTACCCAGCACTGGGTTGTATTTAACCCAGCATTTTTTAGAGTGTATTAGCAACCACACATTTGTATTACATTATGAGCATATTATGAGTGTACGCTGTTGTTATGTCGCCTGCCGCTTCACATGCTCCAGCTCTTTAAAGTCAGGTGGATTCTAATTGGCTATAATGTTTTAATTGTTTATCAGCTGGAAACAAATAGTTCGGGAAGTGATTTCAACAATATTGTTCCTCTGTGTCGTTACAGTTATTGTTATAGTTATCGTCCTGGGTATGAACGGGCCTTTACTCAAAATTGTAAATATTCTAGAATTTTTACATGTTAATAACATATGTATAATGACGCTTAATTATTGCAAATTAGCGACACATACGCATAATGACGTCATAAATTTACGAAACTTAATGCAAAAGATTCAATTACAAAGAAAGGATTCGGCTTAAATTCTTTTAATATGATGCTTGATGCTTCACGGAAAAGGGTGGAGAAAAAAAAGCGCAGTGCTTCAGGACATTGTAGACAGTCATTAATCATGAGGAATGTTTGCATTATGATCAACACAGATAAACATTCTTGATTGTGGTGTCACGATCTGTTACAGACAACACAAATGTTTGATCGATTACATTGCTATCGCAGCCACAGGCAATCCAGGATTCATTCCGTTTACGCAACCCAAGGGTGGATTGTAATCGGCAAGCTCTCGGATGACGCAAAATCTTCTTCCTCGTTCTGTCAGGGCTTGTTCCTTACATAAAAAGTAGTCTGACATTAACGGTGTGACATTTTACTTTGCCGTTTTATGTGTGGGGATTCCTGAAAGAGTGATTTCCTTTGTTGGGAGCACATGTGGGCCGTGCGCCGTGACTCAACCTTGTGCAGACAAACCTGTCAAGTTGCCTTCAGTAAGAACTAAAATCGCCATGATCTTTTCTTCCCGCTTTTCCTCAGAATACCACAAGGTCCCCTCCCCCACTCTTTCCTTCCTCTGCGGGGAGCTGCTTCGGGAAGCGAGAGAGAGAGAGAGAGAAAGCCCTTTCACCTACATTCAGCTAAGCCTGCTTAATGTGGCTGTGCAGCATGTGCTCGCTGTGATGTTTGAGTGCTTCCTAAAACGCATACCGCTCGTCCATCTGTGCGGGCTGCTTATTCTAAACATGTACACATGCGTGCCTGTTCAGTCGAACCCTGCCTCAAAATAACCAAACGGTTCGAAACACTGTAATTGCCATTGCTCTGTCCATAACAGTCTGATTATTGTTTTGTGTGTTAACTCTAGGATCAGTCTATTGATGTTTGATTTATCACTTTCTCATATGCTTTAATAGTGTAGTAGCAGCCCTTCCGAATCTTATGCATTAACTAGTCTCCTAATTTATGAAGCAAAATAAACAGTTGCCATGGAAACCATAACCACTTTTCGTTAAATGAGAGATGAGTCGATGCAGAAGTCAGTTCCCTCCATTAACACGTCTCACACATCCCAGTATAACCACTAACAGGACAGCGCCAACACAAAACAATATTTCCAAATGCTTTGTTTGCATTTATTCATCATTTATTTAACTGACAACTGGAAATTTAAGATGCTTATTTGTAAGAAATGTTGGGAATTAAATAACAAAATATAGTGGAAAATGATTCATTGGTTTATTTCAAGCCTTGCGAAGAATTGATATATTTTTCTGCAGAATTCACTTAAATTCATAAATATTGCATTTCTTCTAAATGAGTTAAAAATATAAATAAATATAAATATAGGCCTACATTAAATATAAATGTTGCTTTTTAGTTTTACTTGTTGTTTGCATAAATATATCTACTGTTTTATAATGCTGCCACACAAAATTGAAATTCTCAAAATTGAAAACTATAATAACAATAATAATAATAAAGACAGTGTAATGTTAGTATAATATAGATCCTATTAAAATTTGTATTAATATTTTGGATTAGTTTTTGTTTTTATATTTTCCATTTTCTTTTAAAATTTATTTAGTGTTTTGGCAATTTTGTTGTTTGTTTTTGTCATTTTTACTCTTTTTTTGAAGTTTTTATTAATTGTATTTCAGTTTTAGTTTTAGCATTTTAGCGCTTAATGTTAAATAAAAATGAAAGACAAATAGTACAAATTTAAACAAATAAAATAATTGTATACATATTTTCAGTTAAAGTTTATTTTATTTCAAGTAACTTTTTTTTTTTAGTTTAGTTTAGTTTAATTTAGATTACAATAATAAATCAAGCGTAGCGTTAGTTCTGGCAGGTCACATTAGTCAAGCTCGCATCAGCTGACTCACAGCTGATCCCCATCTACCTATGGGAATACGACACCTATCTAAGCATTCATATATAAGGTCCCTCAGTATTATCAGCAGTTTTTGCATTGCTTAATAGCTAATTACCCTCCTCCATCCCCAACTCCTCCTCTGTCAGTCAGGATTCAGCCTTCTGATTCTCCTTTGAATCAGACTAATTCTAAAATGTACATAAAATGATTGAACTTTAACAATATCTTCAATACATTTATGTTGGTTCTGTTCTGTTTACCCTGGGGGGTTATCGCTGCTCTCCCTGCTCTCATCCATGCTAGGCTGCATGGAGGCGCAGGGGGTTCTTGCCCAGAACAGAACCATCCCGCCAATCCAAACTGTATGCTAATTGTCAATCATCTTTGACGATAGTGGTCCTGACAAAACCCTGATTATTTAAAGGACATTTAGTTTGATTTCTTGGTGTCTATTTCTGCAACATCATGCAACGCCCACTGTCAAATCTTATTGGTCCGAAATCCTGCTTCACATAAATAGCCTATATTAAAAATCAAATGTTCTGATTAGTTTTGTTGCACCACACAACAGGTTGATGTTCACGCTAGTCACATCGTGACAGTGTTTATTCATAGATTCAAAATAGTCATGTAATTAAATAACACTATAAACGTATCAGCTAAAACACCAATGGCCGTTTACTTTTATCAATGTCTATATTACATACAACACCTTGATATCTAATGCCATTATTGACATTAGTTGCCTTCACATACAGTACACCAATAAACACACAGCCAGTATCCTGAGAGGGGTTTCCCCAGCTAATGCCATTTAAATACTGCAAGCATCAGGCAACCATTGACTGCAGATTTCATCATCAACATTGAGTAGGTCCACAAGCACCATAATAACCTGTGAAAAATGGACTTCATGAGTGATTACGACAAAGCATGTAATTTCTGGCCATCTGTGTGGAGGAACTGGCATGGAGACCATGGCTCCACAGACCTTACAGAGGCGGTAAAGCAGGTCATTATGGAATCACAGAGCGGGTGATGGATGGAGAGATTTGGGCATTGCCTGTGTCCCTACACGCTAACAAGGATGGTGTGAGTCAGCATTTATTTCCCCTCGGGGGCCCATTCCATTGTCTAGACCCAAATAGCTGCAAAACAACCGGCAGCTAGTTGGGTCCAACGAGACCACAGCACATGTCACAATGGTTCTGCTGTAGTGTGATTCAAAGTAAAGTCCAACAAAACACATCAGGGACTCTCGCCTCTGTAATTTCCGGAGCTACATCAATATTAGGTCATTAAATGTCTCCGCAATGAGGCATACTGTGATTCTAAACTCTTGATTTGTTTTCCTGGGAAGCTGTTGGTGAATTCTCACCTCTCCCTTTTGTATATACCCATTCATATGTATATACTTCTTGCCAATTAACGCTGATGGTCAGTTACACGTGGAAGCATATCCAGAGCCTGTAAATGGTTTGTTTGCTCCTTTATTATTTGCAAACTGTTAAAATTATGGCTGACGAAAGATTATGACTTATCTAAAGGTATTATCTTGTGAGACGATCACATCTGGTGCAAATGAAAACATTCGGACTAATCACACACTGTGCCTTTAAGAAGGATTTTACTCCTCCTCCGTTGAGCAAGAACAGCTGCAGTGACAAAGTTGCGGAATGTGTCCAAACCACACTCCGCTTTTTCCTGGCAGACATTTTTTTCCGTACACCTGCAGAATCTCTCTCTCCCTCCACTGCTCTGTTACGCTCCATGTCTCAGAGTAAGATTAGATTTTCTTCACTGCATATCGCTGATTTAAGAATTTTCTATGCTGTTATTGTTTTGCTGTCAATTACCAATCTCATCGTTACGGAAAAAAATGGTTAGAGTTAAATTAGTACTAAACATATTTTGCTGGAACTATTTCATTAATTCCATATTGAAAAACAAAACAAAAACAAATGGCATTTATCTCTACATAATCTACAAAACTGAGGTTTTATCAACTGGACCGTATTTAAAGGTCACACACTTGAAATAGTTGCAAATCAGATGACAAAGTCATCACATACGAATCATTTGTGAAAACAGTATCCATATGAAATACTACCAGAGAGAAAACTGAAAATAGATCAAGGGCGAAAGCGCAGCTTGAGAAAAGCCACATGTCTCAAAATGCACTGCCATAAATAAGTTCAGGTGAAGAAGAAGAAGAGGAGGAGCAGGAAAAAAACAAAGAGATTAGAATGAGTTACAGCCCTCTTCTATCCTTTCTTTGAAGCATGTGACTCAGCAAAACCCGAGACGTTTGAATTGACCAATAAGATCATTCGAATTAACCACTACCGCACGACAGATGCGGCAGTAGACTAACCTCTAGTGTATAAACATCTCAACTGAGTCTGCAACAGAAATGAATACCTTTATTTATTTATTTAATTTTACATTTTATATAGCTTCAATTATGTGAGCAACACACAAACGCATACAATATTATATATTTTATGTATTCACTGGCAGTTGTACGTATTGCACCACTTTGGAAATTAAATGTCTGGCGTTAAAAGTTGAATGCGTTTGAAAATAATGTACCACCTACACTAAACCTAATCGATAACATTTCCATGGGATTTCAATTTGCTTCTACAAGTCTTTTATCGTGACTCGCAATTCACAGGACTTGTACCAGAGCGTCTGCATCTGTATCGGGTGAGCTACCGAGCAAATTTACTTTTTACTTTAGTCAGAAAAGCCATTTATATGGAATGCAATTTGATGCAAACGTAAAAGTGTACTAGTTTACAAATCATGCACTACGGTAAAAGTGTTTTGAGGTCATAGTATTGTGCAAGGAACCGTGTGAAAATAAGTCTTTATTCATTGATAATCTGCGCTGTTAAAAAAAAAGTTGTTGGTGTTTTACTGCCTCTTAGTGTTGATTTCAGCTGGAAACTGCAGTGAATTGCATGTATAAAATTTACGGTAAAATACCGGCAGCTGTGGTTGCCGGAATTTTATCATAAAAAATACGGTAGCAACGTTTTAGGTTTTACGGTTTTAAAACATTGTTATTTCAACAAAAAAACATCAAATTTGAAATGTAACGTAGGGAATTCTCGGAATGTCAATTTACGGTTATTCACTGTAAATTACATGGTCGTTTTCACTTCCAAAAATGGTATACTACCATAGAATTAATGTCCAATATATGTAATGTCCAATACAGTTTTTCACCGTATATATATATATATATATATATATATATATATATATATATTTACCATTAACCATTTAACAGGTTTTTACTGTAGCATTTTTACAGTCTTTTACCGTTAAATTCACGGTCATTTTTACAGTCTAGGTATAGAGGCATGTTTTTCAACGAGCCAGAAGGTGACTAATGAAATTCCTCTGTGGAGTGTCTTTCTTAAATTTCTTCAAATTGCAATACAGTACAATTCTCTTCCTGTCATTCCAATTCAACTTCCTGTGGGGTGTAAAAAATTGTATTCTGATTCAAACTTATGAACTGAAATGGAGCCAATTCTTATGTTCTGAATTTTAGCACTGCTATATGGAGATTTACTGTAAGAAAACTCACTGTTGACATCTTGGCTTGATTCCTGTATTTTACGCAACACTTAAGTTTAAGCCCCAGGCAATGGATATTACTTGGCAGAGAAAGACCACTTAGAATGATTATGACCAACACAGCAGGAAGAGACAGAGCTTTCAAATACACAAGGTAGCAACTGTTACTAAGGGGGAGGAGGGATAAACAGCAAACAACAGAGCAAGACAGAGAGTAAAGGAAAAGAAAGAGCACAACAGAGAGAGAGAGAGAGAGAGAGAGAGAGAGAGAGTGAGAGAGGGGAGGGGAGAAAGAATGAGCTCTTTGTGCTCAGTGAGGGTGAATAATGAATTGTGACTATGTGGAGGTTATCTGAGGGCACTCTGTCTCTATAGACTGGGACCTTGGCTTGCCAGTATTGTGCATGCAGCATGACCGTCCATTGGATGCTTACATAAATAAGTCAGATAGTTCTATAAGTCCCTTCTTCCTTTCTGAATGCTGCTGATAGGCTTTTTGTGTGAAATGGCACAGGCAATGACTCAGTACGAAGCGCTTGTAATTCAGGTCACCGTGAGACGTGTGCTTTTTATACAAGCTTCTTCTATGAGCCATTAAAGTGAGAGGCGGATTCAGGGAGGAAGAGGCATTTTATTTGTTTTGGCTGCATATTAGAGGAATGAACGGGAACTGTGGCATTTTCAATCCAATTTCTCTTCGTGTTAAAAGGCATGTTCCAGATTCAACACAGGTTAAACTCAGTCGGCAGCATTTGTGGAATAATGTTGATTACCGTGAAAGTACATTTCCATTCTTTTCTTAACAAAAGCAAAAACATGGGTTAAAGTGTGGGACTTGCAATGGACGCAAATGGTATATTTAATAGCACAGCCACAAGATCTAAACAACATGCATGTGAACATGATTTCAGTTTGCGAAATGAAAAATGACTTATTGACCTTTTCTGTGTAAATTTATATTTTACAACAACTTTGCAATGAAAAAATAATACCATAAATCCCAAAATGAGCTGAAAAATGTATTACAGAAGCATTAAGTGTTTTTACAATATTGTACGTTTCAAATTTTTTGCATTTAAATTCTCCAAACATTGACTCCCATTGCGAGTGCCTCACTGTAAGCTTGATTTTGACTTTTTATTTATTTTTTAAAGATAACAAGGAACAAGTTAGAATTCTTTTTTGTCAATTTTGTCAATTAAGTTTAACTTGTATTGGACCTGACATATTCCTTTAATCTCCATTTTTTTCTACGAACGTTCAATATTTGAGGATGTACCACATTTGGCCAGTGTCAGCCTGCACCATGGTGGAGTGAAGGAAAACGTGACTCCATTAAAAAGAAGATTGGATTGGGATTTTCTCCAAGCACTTGTAAAGATGAATACTGCAGCAAACACAATGTTGTCAGGGAGTTTGCCCTTCAGCTCAGCAGTGTTAGAGGACAGGGTCAAAACAGGGGGAAAACCCAAGACAGTTTCAGTTTGTTTGACCTCATTTGATACTTACTCACTTAGTACTCTGAGGACCCTTAACGACCACCCAGAGGAAGCAGTTAGATTAATGGGATTAGTTATTGAAAAACGTTCTTCATTTAATCAATGGGGCAGTAAAATCGTGATATGACAAATATTTTTGTGAAAAAAAACAGTATACAATATAAATATATTTGTATTTCGCATTTATATTAATTACGCAAGTTTGCCCAGTAGTAAATGATTTAATGAAAGTAGGTGTTAACAAATCCAATCTGACTTTGAGTTGTGCAAATGATACTAGTATTAAAAATTAATGCTGTATGCTATATGATATAATTTTGATCGTTAATCTGGATGACAATGTGCTGCTAATAAACAGCAAACGTTATTATATTCATGCATGACATTTATAAATATGTTTAGCGAATATGATAACGGTTTTATTCTGTAATTTATCTATAAATCACATATCAAAATGAAATGTTTAACAATAGCAAGACTGGCCCTTTAATAAATAGCAAGACTGGGTATATCAACATATTTTATATCAAGAACTTGAATAAATGGCCACTCTTCAGACCAACCCAAGAGTGAAACTCGTGAAATTTCGAGAGATTATTTTAATCACATTGATTTGTACCCGTGAGAGTGAGAGCCACTGTGAAATAAGAGAAATTCAGACGAACGACACAGAGATGGATGAGAGGTGATATTGAACTGTCCACCGCAGGAGCGAAAGAGAACTGATTTAGAACAGTGCTGAGCATGAATACTTCATGAGCTCATGCTGTGGAAAAGAGAATAAAGGTTTGAGGAAGACACACACACACTCACAAAGCCCCCCCCCCCCACACACACACAAACAAAACATTACTCACACACACTTTTAGCAGGGCAAAGGTTGATCATATTACCTGTAAGCAGATAATTGGCTTACACTGAAGAGTAAAGTGCTGTAATGTGGTGGATGAGCATTAGAGATGAGATGATTAACCTTTTAAAAGACAAACATAAATCTCTCCCTTCTTATTTTCAGTGGACAGATGGTAAAGACCAAAACAGCTGCTTTGATTATAGTAGCCTTAATGTCTAAAAGACTGTATAACAGCCCAGGTTTCACGCACCACCAAAATAAAACACCCCCATTATACTATCCAGGGATTTGTTCAAAGTCTAAATACACTACATAATGTCTGAGAGCAGATCAGCACTGAAACCACAGAAGACCTGAGCTGCTTTGAATTGAAACTGAAGCCCCGCTGCTCTAAAAAGCTAAAAAAATGTGTCAGGTGTGGCCTAAAATAAATTTCAGCACATCTTAATGCAATTTGCTTGTTGCTGTTTGCATGAATAAAGCAGACCACTCTGAATGCAAAACAGACAGACAGAGCAAGCAAAAAATGTCTGCTCTTATTGCAGTTCGATCATGCCAAGCAGATTTTCATATTTGGACCAGATTTTATTTTTTTTAAGTCCTAAAGCAAAGATTAGATTTTCTCTTTGTATAATAATGGTAAACGGTGTGAGTCACAGTTCTTAATCAGACAAATGTTGCTGTTTTCAAAGGATCCTTTAATCTAAAAGGATTTTTTTTTAACCAAATAAAAGGTTCTGTTCTAAAAAAAACAAAAAAACAAACAACAATAACAACACAATTATCAATCATCATTTGGGCCTTACACATTTGTGGCCCCGCCCACAAGTAGTGATGTCATAAACAAGCATTTGTATAGGGGCGAATATACACAAATTTCTCTCTGTGCATAAAATATTTCATGTGTTATATGAAGATAAGAATAACATCATTTTGCAAACACAAAAGTATTTCCATTTTAGAGAAGACATGGTTAAAGACAGAATGGATTTATCTTTGCCGGATCTATTCTTACCTTCCGCATTTATGGCCTTATCCTAAAAGCTTAGCTCTGTACTTTGGGGCCGCACTCCAAAAATATCCTAGAACATACATTTTGTGGTGATGTGGAAGTGGCTTGATATTTAGCCGTTGGAGGAGACCTGCAATTTAGAAGCCAAAATGGCCTGTCATCGACCTAAAAAAGTGAACGTTGACAAATGTCTTCCTTTATAGACAAAATAATTGACTCACAAAATGGCTGGGATAAGCTGGCAGAGAGTTCTCTTCTTGGGTAGCGTATCGAAAAACTGTACTCAAGTAAAAGTACAAGTAATTATAGAAATAATTACTTATCTAATATAATACAGCAATACAATCTTAATATTTACTTGCGTAAAAGTTAAGAGCAAAAAATGCTAAAGTAATGAGTTACTAGTTTCTTTGAATCAAATAACTTTTCTGTTAATGGGCAATATTTGCCCTTGATTTCCAGGGGCATTTTTACTTAAAGGGGTCCTATTATGCTTTTTCACTTTTTCAACTTAAGTTAGTCTGTAATGTTGCTGTTTGAGCATAAAAAAGATCTGCAAAGTTACAAAGTTCAAAGTCAACGTCAAAAGGAGATATTTTATTGAACAGAAATCACTTTTCAAAAACTACAACGAAGGACTCGTTTGGACTACAACGCATCTTTTCCGGGATTTGTGATATCACAAATATCGACGAATGGGACGAGACCTGGTTGAGCTGCACTAGAGAAGGCAACGAGTGTTTTCACTATGTCGGAGACACGCTAGCTTTCCCAAGACAGACGAACTTAGAGTGATTACAATCATCCGGGTTTAAATCGTGCTCAAATTGATTTGATTTTGACGCAATATTTACACTGAAGCTCGCAGGCGGCTATGGTAAGGGGCATGATATTTCCCGACCAGGCGCCGAGTGCTGCCAATCACAACACACACTGGCCCAGCTAACCAATCACAGCACATTTCGTATTTCAGAAGGCGGGGCTTCATTTGATTCAGGAACTATTCGAGCAGTTCATGCCAGACTGGGGAGAGAGGTGTTGTAATAATGTAAAATATGTGAAAAATAATGTGTTTTTCGAACAACCTAGTATGAGAGACTGTTCTAGTACACCCCCAAAACAAAATCAAGACTTTGTAAAAGAGCATAATAGGACCCCTTTAAGGCCAGTTTTATAACTGTTTTATTAAATGAATGTATTTACGATAAAGCATGTATGACCGCTTCACCCAACGGTTCACTGCGCAGCACCCTTAGCAACCACCCTTAGCAACATAATCTAAAATATTGCATCAAAACCGTTCAATCTATTATGCATTTCAGCAGAATTAACTGTTTGTTATTTATTTAATGAGGTATGAGTGACCCCTGCTGGCGCTATGTTGCATCATTCACCTTTAATTTTGAGACCACGCCCTTCCCGCGTCATGCGGAAGATTTGTTGACGTGTGCGCGTGTCTGTGTGGAAGCCCACAGTTTCCGAAGTGAGGAGGGAATATTACTGTATTTATTAGTTTTCTGTTTCAGATTCTGAATGTCCATATGTCCGTCAATTTACACTGTAATTACGCTTTCAAACGTAATGTTTTCAAAATGATTTAATTTAATACTTATTTTACATTCATTTTCAGTACATTCCGAACATTTTACAATGTAGTGCTGAAAAATAAAGATACATTCATTCCAAAATAGATACAAAACATTGTCTCTCTTTACATGCATCTGAGGCAGTGATCAGAAGTGACCTTGGCATTGAGGTCACGGCAGCTTCAAGCTAACTGAACGCTGAGAGCAATGGCACGAGAGATCAATATTTGTAACACAACACTGAAATTCAGGGAGCAAAACGGGGAGAGAGAAACAGAGATGAGAAGAAGGGGGACACGCCATTCACGTCTCAAATACTTTTATGTCCCAGACCCACCATCAAGCACATGACATACAGAATGTGAGACTGAGATTACAGTGTCTTGACTTAAAGGAATAGATCGACCAAAAATGGATCACGAATCTTGTAACGAGTAAAGAAACGTCAACCCCATTGAAATCAATTGGAATTGGGAGCTACAGCAGATCCAAGACTGTCGATTTGGCCCGATGATGACAGAAATAATTTACAATTCCCCAAATTTGTCCCAGATGGCAAAATGATGGCCCAAATCATAAAGCACTATTTTCCTATCTGTGTGATGTCACTTCCTCTCTTCTAGTGTACTGTTAGTGACTGAAAGAAGAGCTGTATAATGAAAGCACTCAAATGAGAGCTCTAGATTTACTATAACTGTACATATTACTGGCAATGAATTTCAAATGGAGACAGATTGTGCTGATTTACCGCTCTGCAACTTGGAGTGGAGTCAGCATGAAATGTGGTCCTTCTCAGATGTCTGCTGCAGTGACAACAGGAAGAGGCCCCTGTGAGCACAAACACACATCGTCTGGAGTCCACTAAAGTCTCAAGTACATCAGAAGTCTGCAAAAGCAACTCTTCCTCAATAATGTGAAGGGTAACACTTTAGAATAGGGAACACAGAGTTTTCCCCTCAATTTGCTGCTTATTAATAGTTAGTTGTTAAGTTTAGTCAAGTTGTTAAGTCATTTTATTATTTTCTGTTTTCTAATTAATGCTAGATATTGTAATCATTTAATTTTATGGGAAATTTGCCCTCCCTGGCAGTTTCAAGCGCTATGGGCAGCACACCAATAATATTAGGGCACTAAATCCTGAATGCCTACTAGCAGCTAGCAGTACAGCGACCTGGCAACCTCCACCGATAAACTGAGCTTCACACTTGATACAGTAGATGTATTAAAGTGCATGCATCTTTTATAAAGCCTCTGAGATTCAGTTCTGTACATATAAACCAGTAAATAAGTGTATAACAATGTGGGTTTGACCGCAAACTTTATTCACCTAAAATAGCTGAGAAAGGTTATCCATTGTGTCAGAGAAGCCAAGGGTTACAGAATCAGAAGTTTTGTTTGAGTTTTTTTTTATGTTCTTAGACAGAATAGGCTGTAATTTGCAGTTATGTGGATTTTATGGCCACACAGAACATAAAAAATGCTGTAACAGTCCTTCCATTCATCCTTGGTTGGTTAAATTTCACAAAGAAAAAAACAAACAAGAAAATGATCCATGTTTCTAGGGACTGGCACTTGAAAATATTAATTCAAAAAGACTTAATTTCGGTTAACGAGCCAAAAAGATGACATGCATGCTTTAAACTACATTTTGCTGGACTTTTGATAAGCTGCAGTATGACTTAAAGTGCATGCATCTTTTATAAAGCCTCTGAGATTCAGTTCTGTACATATAAACCAGTAAATAAGTGTATAACAATGTGGGTTTGACCGCAAACTTTATTCACCTAAAATAGCTGAGAAAGGTTATCCATTGTGTCAGAGAAGCCAAGGGTTACAGAATCAGAAGTTTTGTTTGAGTTTTTTTTTATGTTCTTAGACAGAATAGGCTGTAATTTGCAGTTATGTGGATTTTATGGCCACACAGAACATAAAAAATGCTGTAACAGTCCTTCCATTCATCCTTGGTTGGTTAAATTTCACAAAGAAAAAAACAAACAAGAAAATGATCCATGTTTCTAGGGACTGGCACTTGAAAATATTAATACAAAAAGACTTAATTTCGGTTAACGAGCCAAAAAGATGACATGCATGCTTTAAACTACATTTTGCTGGACTTTTGATAAGCTGCAGTATGACACAAACCCACTCAAATGATTTGACCAAATATGTTGTTATTCTTAAAGGGATAGGTCGTTTAAAAATAGAAATTCTGTCATCATTTACGCTTTCAGAAAAGGCTGTACTTTTCAAAAGGTACAAATATGTACCATTCAGGTACTAATATGCACCTTTAAGGTACCAATATGCATCCTTTAGGGGTAAATAAGGTACAAAGGTGTACCTGACCCCAGTGACATCTTTTGCACCTTTTTTGTACATTTTATAATATTGGGGACCAGTTACCATTGACTTCCACTGTATGGGGAAAAAAGTCACTGAGACAGGCATGAAATCCATGCCTCTGTGAGATCCAACAAAAATAATTTTGTGGACCCAAAAAGGTTGAGAGCCCCTGCTGCATGTGATTATATCATGAGGGTGGGGGTTGGCCTGAAATAAAAGGAAAAGAACGGAGGGAGAGGAAGAGAGAGACCTCCAGCGTACTCACCGGCAGACTTGAAGTGTGTGCTCAGCAGGGCTATTTTTAGCTGAAGAAATGGGCAAAAGTCACAAAGGAACACTGCAGACAACAGAAATAAAAAATGATACACTCTAATCTGCCATTACAATGTGGCTGATTGCCTTCTGAATGAAGATGACTCTATCTGTCCCTCCTTCTCTCTCCCCATTCTGTCTGTGAGGCATAGAAAGACAATTGCTTTTTATGCTACATTTGTTGTGCCAGTGTTCCTGGCTTAACACTGCATTGCATATGCCTTGTGGAAGGCAATATATGAGTACAGAAAACAGATGCTACAACATCTAGCAGCTGTGTGGACTGCAGCAATATGAGATCACCATTGCATAAGCATCTAATGAGAAAATGGATCCCAGAATTCTTTCTCTGAAATTGAACAGCCATTTCACTGTATTAAAATTCATATTCTTGCATATTAACCATGCAATTTATTTTATTGCTCTGCTCTATGTAAAATCAAACACACCTCTTCTTGTTGTGAAATTCAATCATGTAAAAAAAAAAGCAAGAATGTGCAAAATTGGCAGTAAAAATTCTACTTGTTCATCTAGCATAGACACAACACAAAGTCTAACTGGAACCATAAATCTATCAAAACTTAATAATGTGGTATTAAATGCTGGTGGAAGGCGCTCAACAGAATGAAATAGAAAGCATGAGTAGGCATGAAATTCAATAATTTTTTCCCACTGCAAAACACAATTTACACTTAAGAACAGATATATCAATATTATTTTTATGATATACAGCATAGTTAATTTGTTGAACATGACAAATGCAACATGCTGGCCCAGTTCCTCCATCAATACCTTCAGAAAAATGGGAGAAGGAATGGAGGAAAAGATTGAAATTTCCATATGTTTCAAGAACATGTATAAGGGAAAAAAAATAAATAAATAAATCAAATGTGACAACAATGGTATCATAATTTTGCTTCCATTGTCGATGCTGGTCTGTGTCTGTCGATTTGAATTGGCCGTAAGAGAGTTGTGTTGAAATGCAATGCAACCGAAGACCAGTGCAATAAAATATACTGTCATAATTGAACCAGAATCAATCAAATCGATTCATTTCTTCCATATTGTGAATCACACTTTCTTCTTTTTTTGTCCTTAGTCCAGAAATGTTTCCAAATGATCGTGCTACAAGGGAAACCACACAGGAACCTGTATATTCATTATCTCTATTCCTTTTCCTTCAGTCGTTTCTTGTTATGCTATTTTAAAGGCCGATGGAGCAGAACCAGTTAATTTCCCACTGAATCTGAACACACTGACAACTCACAGAACACAAGTGCTCATAATAGAACCAAACACTTAGCGGGTGTGAAAACCCTCTCTGTCTTCAAATTCTCACCTTTTTGCTCCCTCTTGACACCATAATGTCAGAAAGGTTTCCGAAGAGCCCACTAAAGAGCTGTTTCACATGCTGTCTGCTCTATTCTCAAACCCTTCCTGCAGCTGGGGAATACGGAGCACGTGTTTGACTTGGCCAACAGTACTTCTCAATGGGACCGCTGAGCCAAAGGGGCTCTTCAGTTCAGTTGCCACACAAGTGTATGTACTGTAATTCTAAGCATGCAGGGTCTCAAAACACCAAAAGTATAGTGCTTGGACCAAACATGGACATATTTCATCTTTATTTCATGCTACAAAGAAGTTTAACTTTATTTTAAGAGGCCCACGGAGGTACTTTAATGATCAGGATGAAGAATAGTACCCTAAATACTTGCCGTGTTATATGTATGATACAATATACACTACCGTTCAAAAGTTTGGGCTCAGTAAGATTTTTTTTTTGTTTTGGAAAGGATGTTACAAATGCTACAAAAAAAGATATTTAAAAAATGCTGTACTTTTGAACTCGAAAAAACAATGTTTCCATAAAAATATTAAGCAGTGCAACTGTTTTTAACAGTTGTAATAATAAGAAATGATAATAATAAGAAATGTTTCTTGAGCACCAAATCGGCATATTAGAATGATTTCTGAAGGATCATGTGACACAGAATGAATGGCTGCTGAAAATTCAGCTTTGCAGCATAGGAATAAACTACATTTTAAAACGTATTCAAGTATTCAAATATTTCACAATATTACAGTTTAAAAAAATAATAATTTAAATTACCAACTTTTAAGCAGTACTGTATAATGGAATGAATTTACATTAAATCACTAATATTGCCAAGGGAAACTATCGAATAAACTGTTCATAAAATGTGCTTATATACCAACTTTGCAGTCATGCATTTTTTTTGCAATCATTTTAGCCTTATATGGCCCTTTTCTAGTTGACAATGACTGACTCTGACAGATCCAAAGGTCAAAGTAAAAGTGTTACCTGAGATGACGGTCACATCTGTGCTGATTGATGAGACTTTGTGGCAGCGAGATGACAGGCCACACATTGATTCACACACCTCCTAGAATACATTTGTTCAGGAAGCTCAATAGCATGTCATGTGTGCATCATAACTAGTATGATCCAGTGGCTTTGTGAGGTGGGCATTAAGAGTGGGCAAAAAAAGTACCACCAGGGAAAATTATTCAGCCATTTCAGATGTACATAAAAAAAACTACTGTTACAATGCAAAAACTGTTCGCTTGAATACATGAATGTCACTTTATTAACCCAAAAATGAATTTACCTAACCTCATGTTGTTCCAAACCTGAATTTCTTTATATAT
>NW_015505460.1:573400-645332 GCF_001515645.1 Sinocyclocheilus grahami
TATATATATATATATATATATATATATATATAATTTTATTTATTAATTATGATCACAATTTGGTTACCAACATTCTTCAAAATATTCTCTGCAGAAGAAAAAAAAGTCTTATGGGTCTGGAACAACATGAAGATGAGTAAAAGATAGGGCTGGGTATCGTTCAAAAATTTATAGTGGAAAGCCGGCTTGAAACCCCGTGGAAACGCCAGTATGACGAGAATCGTTTTCATTTTAAAACATAAAGATTCATTTTAAAACAAAAACATAAACATTTTCATTTTAAAACGCACCAGTGTAAATGTAGCCTTACATCTAAGGGGGCTGGGACGCATTCACACTACAGCCTCACGTGTGCGCCATATCTCTGAGTGTAACTGGTGTTAAGTAGTAGGTGTGTTCGACTTGACGCGATCGTTACAGTACCACGAGAGCTAAAGAGAGCAGACTGCTCCGTGTGCTTTCGAATCGCTCTCGCGGATGATCGATCTGCGCCGCACCTCTTCTAGTCGAACACACCGGCTAGTGCTGCAGGCTTATTGGCTCACTGATGCTGATGAGATTAACCCCTTAGGTATCGAAATTTGGTACCGAACGACGAAACGTTTTGATACTCGATGGTATCGAGGCAATTCGGTCGGTGCCTAAAAAGTATCGAACTCGATACCCAGCCCTAGTTAAAGATGATATAATTTTTATTTGTGGGTGAACTGTCCCTTCAAGCAAAATTATATACTATTAATATTATAACAAAACAGTTGTTTTCATTGACACAAATAGGTATGCAAATTAGGTTAATAAGACCACACCTCTTCTGCCCACAAGACTTGAAAACTCATGCATAATTCTAAAGCCACTTTTTGTCATGTCTGTTCAATGATTTATTCGTCTGCACCATAACGTAATGTCTTTCAGATATCTTTATTTGGGACATTTTCCAACAAACAATAATATATTTGATCAACTATGATTTAATTGACAGCCCCAGCAGAAACATGTTAAAACACTCAGATGGACCAAAAGGAAATGCTTACTGCCAAAGAATATGCAGACAGTGAACTAATTATTCTGACTTTGCATTCAATAGCTATCTGCTTTGAAACCCAAATATGCAAGATGAGAAATCTGAATAGACATGTTCTGGAAACAGAGCCAAACCCTGTTCTTTCTGCTGACTGAAACACATGCACATTCGTGTATGTCACATTGGTAAGGAAGCGTCTGGCAAAAGAATCCGTGTAAACACAGGGCTCGGTGTTCAATCCAGATTTTTTTCATTGGTTGGTTTATAGTTTGTGTTTATGTGAATTTAGTTCACACTGTATTCAGTGTTTATATAATGACAGTTTCAAAGACGGATCTCAAAACAAATAAAAGCATGAAAAACTCAGATAATAAATCTGCTCCAAATATGACATGGAAAAAGCCATAATGATGGGGGATTTACATTGAATGTGAGGGAAAGCTTTGTAGCTGATGTGGCATCATTCATCTGGGAAATGGCTCAAGTATGACAAACACAGACTCATGTCTATGGTGCTTAAGTATACAGCCCCACCTTTGGAAGTATATTCTTTTACACGTTTATGAATAACCAACCAACAGATTGTCAATCAGGATTTTAAAAAGTTCAATTAATTCTCAATCGGTTGAGATCTGGACTCCTTTCTGGACGAAAAATTTTGTTTTTATGGTACTTTCAGCATTTGTTTGGGATCATTGTCATGTTAGAAAACAAATCTTCCAAGTAACTGGCGTCTTGTGGATTTCATCAGGATTTTGTTGAATTAATTTTGCCCTCTGCCCTCAAAAGCCTTCCAGGGCTGCTGCAGAGAAACCTCATGCTGCTGCCACCGTGCTTCACTACAGGGATGGTGTGTTTCTGATGATACACAGCCTTTGGTTTACGCCAAACATGCTGTTTACTCTGATGGCAAAACGCACAATTTTGGTCTCATCAGATCATAGAACGTTCTTCCAGCTGGCTTCAGTTTCTCCCGCATGCCTTCTAGCAAACTCTACTTTTTTCAGTAGCGAGTGTTTTTTTCTGACAGTGGCTATTCTTTGCCACTGTAGCATAAAGCTGTCACTGGTAAAGCAAACCCGGCAACAGATGTTCTACGCACAGTTTTAGTCACTGAGGCTTGTACTGTAGCTCCTACAGAGTTGTCATTGACTCCCTCACCAGTCTTTTTGGGTTCATCACTGTTAATGTAGTCTCATATTACAATGAGTAATCATAGGTATTTGGGCATAAAGTGTGGTTCTAGTGGAGACAAATTTTTGTGAGTTTGCATAGAGAAATTACTAACATATTGACAACATGAAGGTATTTTACATATGAACGTAGAGATATACAATTGTTTTAGTTTTTTTTGTATCCTTGTGCATACATGGAATTAACAGGTTGCTTTCTTTTGTATTTAATCAAAGAGATTCATTACATACGTTTAATGCCATCACAATTATTTAACACAATTACGTAAAATTCGACATTATTGGCTTGTTTAACGTGTTTAGAATGATTCAAATTACTTTACCCAAAAATATATGGATATGTCTATATATATATACTGTATATATATATATATATATATATATATCTTAAAATGTAATTTCTTCCTTTGATAGCAAAGCTGAATTTTCAGCATCATTACCCCAGTTTTCAGTGTCACATGATCTTTCAGAAATCATTCTAATATGCTGATTTAGAGCTCAAGAAACATTTCTGATTCGCAATGTTGAAAAATGTTGTGTTGCTTAATATTTTAGTGGACATAGAAATATTTTGTAACATTATAAGAATCTTTTTTTTTTTATTATCTATTTCTGATCAATGTAATGTGTCCTTGATGAATAAAAGATCCTAAAAGATTCAATGTTTCTTAAATTGTGCATACATTAATATTTTTCCATTTTAGATGCTGTCAATGTGTTCATATTATACAATTCAGTTTATATACATACAGCTTGTAAGCATGAACATTACTTATAAATACTAAAAACACAAATTTTTCCTGATGCAGTAATTTCGCTCTTAATATACGCACTACATTAAAATAAGTCCAGGTAATTTCCAGACTGCACATGGCCTTTAGACATCAGCAGTCCTGATTAACGCTCTGAACAGGTCCTTGGTACCTGAGAGATGTCCAGCCGGTTTTATTCTGCGCCCCAGGCACCAACAATGATAAGCATCTGCGGGAATCATTGAGAGCTTATGTGCTTTAAAATGGTAGGTGGCTAATGACTGTTTTAAGACATTGATGCACAGGGGGCTTTCAGCATCTGCAAGGTGAAGAAAGAACATTACCATATTAAACATAAAATATGACTCCAGAGGAGTAGAGCCCGGATAACCGTCAGGGAAAATGAAAGGTGCAGTCAGTGGAATGAATAAGAAGTCTGCCCAAACCAGCCGGCACTCCAATTATTTACTATCTCTTAAATTGTTCAGTGCAGTTGCCCTCCTTTTCATGAGCTAAATGTGTTTTCAGGAAAGAGATCTTACAGAAACATCTACGTATCATTACTCAAAACCACGAATAGCAATGCAGAGCTGAGACACATTATGTTACAATGTTATATACTCTTAAAAATAAGAAAAATTACTGTATATATATTAAAACTTTTGGGATCAAAAGAGTTGATCAATTTTACACATTTTTGAATAAGCGATATTTAAAATTCTGCACGATTTAAGATTATTATCCTATTATTTTATGGTTTATGAAGTATCATACTAAATAATAATACCTACACTTGACATCATTAAGACTTCTATTCAGCAATGGCACATTAAATTGTTCAAAATAAAGACAAAGACAAAATAAAGACACAATAAAGAGTTTTGTTTACTTCAAATAAATGCTTTCTATTTATTTAATTGAAAGTCCATAACAGGAATAAATAATATTTTAAAATATATGAAAATAGAAAACTGAATAATTGAAATAACACTAAACAATTTTACAGTTTTAATGTATTTTTTATCAAATAAATGCAGCCTTGGTGACCATTAAAGACTTCTTTCAAAAATTCAAAAATAAAATAAAATCTTACGAACCCCCCAAAAGACCAACAATAATAATAATAACAATAATATTTTTATTTTTTTTAAATAAACTGAATTCTTTTTTGTATTCAATCATTATATTGAGAACTGGGGCAGACATTAGAATCACCTCCACTGTCATCTAATCCTATTTACAAAAAATGACTTTGAACTTACAGACCTGTTGCTATGACAACAGTTTCAAATGCCTTTAGATAAACAATTATATCAAGCAGTTACAACAGTTATATTCAGCTTACTCATTAGAATGTATGTTGTATGTTTAGTTTTCAACAATATGTCTAGGGCACAGAGAAAAGATAAAGAATAATTAAATAAATCATAGTAAAACACGATTGGTTATAAGACATAAAGAGATCTTATTTGACCTCACATACACACAAGGTTATTAAAAAAATTGCTATGACAACAGTTTCAAATGCCTTTAGATAAACAATTATATCAAGCAGTTACAACAGTTATATTCAGCTTACTCATTAGAATGTATGTTGTATGTTTAGTTTTCAACAATATGTCTAGGGCACATAGAAAAGATAAAGAATAATTAAATAAATCATAGTAAAACACGATTGGTTATAAGACATAAAGAGATCATATTTGACCTCACATACACACAAGGTTATAAAAAAAAAAAAAAAGTGACGTGACATGTATGGTGACCCATACTCGGAATTAGTGCTCTGCATTTATCCCATCCAAAGTGCACACACACAGCAGTGAACACACACCCGGAGCAGTGAGCAGCCATTTTTTTGCTGCGGCGCCCGGGGAGCAGTTGAGGGTTCGGTGCCTTGCTCAAGGGCACCTCAGTCGTGGTATTGAAGGTGGGAGAGAGCGCTGTACATTCACTCCCCCCACCTACAATTTCTGCCAGTACGAGACTCGAATCCGCAACCTTTGGGTTACGAGTCCAACTCTCTAACCATTAGGCCACGACTTCCCCAATGTCCTCTCCCAATTAAAATCCAGACCAAGGCTCTGCTAAAACAATCAAGCCAAGGATGAAGCTTTTGCCAAACGTTGAGGAGAGCTACATTACCACTGCTCTGCATTAATAGTGATTCAGTGAAAGCTGAATGCCTCCTCCAGCCTGCATTACTGCAGCACACGCTTCAGTAAAAGCCACAATGGTTTGGCTGGCTGTGGCCTTTTTCCATCCTTGTTAAATCTTTTATAAAAACCGGCCTCCTTGTTTTTGCCAAATATGAAGGATAATTTCGTGGAGCCAGAGTCTTAAAACAAAATTTTCAGTTCTTGGACGGTAATGTGTGCTGAGTGTCTTTCCCACAAATACTCATTTTGTTAGTAGGTGTGTGAAATGTGAGGGACAGAGGACTCCACTGGGGCTTGTTACAATGACTGATACTCTTATTCAAGCTCCAAAAACAACTAGAAAGGGCCTAAAGATGTTATTACACCACATTAGACCCTCTTCACGTTTGCAATCACTGAGTGATTATAATGTGATATTATATCATTTGCAATGAGTTCTTTCCTGTTCTGTTTAAGGCTCAACGTTAAAGGAATAGTTATTTAGTCACCCTCATATAAAATTATAGCATGAGCTAAATGAGTAAAGAAAAAACGGGTTCATATGCATTTTTTGGTAAACTGCCTCTGTTAAATATGCTACTCTGGGTTTCAATCCATGAATGTTATGAACTGGATTGTGCGAACAGATCCTAGATATTGGAGAGGAAATTAGTGCATGCTTTTGTGTCTGAGTATTTCAGATATGAACCACTGTTGGTCTTATTGACCAAAGCTGTTTGACAGCTTCAGGTTTTGTTGCAAATGTTAAGTAAAAAGGATGAAAAAAATCATAAGAAATGCAAAAATCCATAACATTCGTTCTCTCGCTGAAAAAAACAAATTTCCATTTTACTCACACTTTAAAGGGGTCATATGATGTTGCTAAAAAGACCATTATTTTGTGTATTTGGTGTAATGAAATGTGTTTATGCTGTTTAAGGTTCAAAAAACATTATTTTCCACATACTGCATCCCATTATTGTTTCTCCTCTATGCCCCGCCTTTTTGAAACGCGTCGATTTTTACAAAGCTCATCGGTCTGAAAAAGCGAGGTGTGCTGTGATTGGCCAGATATCCAGTGCATTGTGATTGGCCGAATACCTCAAGCGTGTGACGGAAATGTTACGCCCCTCACCATACTGTGATGCCCTGTCCGGCCGGAGCGACGAGACAAAAACATTAAAACCCATTATAAACGAGGCATTTGTTGCATCCAGTGGGGACATAATTACTGAATATAATGACTTCTACTGTCTTTTTACGCGTTGCATTGCATTGCATCGCGCTGCGTAAACATAAAACTCTGTCTGCATTTGTGATCGGAGAAATGACAAACAACAAGTGCTACTCTACACTGCCCAAAACTCGCGTTTGAATCATCAGTGGCAAATCCTTTAAATGAAAACGTACTTACGTCAGTCAGAACTGCCGGCATTGTAGTCTAACGTTACTCTCCCAGGATCAGTAAACAGTCCTCCATAAAATGTGCTGCACACATCTGGATATTTGGGTTAAACTGAACAGTGTGGTAAATACTACTTAAGCACTGATTTGTAGTCGTGTCCTCTTTTGGAAGATCAAACAAAGTAGTTTCGCTGAGACAGCTGGACCCACAGTATCTGATGAGTTGATCTGTCATGAAGATTTGAGCTTGTAGGGTTTAATACATGTGAAAGGTTCTGAAATCTTTCGTCTTGGATCCACAGGAATAGTTGATTTTTTTCTTTTTCAGAAGTTCTCATTGACAAGGTTGGAGAAGTGGAGTTTCACTGGACCTGAAATAAAAATCTGCTGAAATATTCATCTTTAGTAGTAAATGAGAGGCAGAGAGTGAGAACAAAACAAGAGGAAGAAATCTAAAGCACTGAATCGTCTTGCAGCAATTCAGTTTCACAGCAGAAAGCCACAGTATATGACACACATCATTAGACAACTGCCTGCTTGTGCGCTGTACAAAAATCCAACTTCTATTTGTCACACACATACTATTTTAATGGTTAATTGAACTATGTAATGCAGAAAAAGTGTAGACTTCGAAACAACTTATAATTTTACATAGTGACAATGTTGATGGTGAAGATAGAACTCGGTTTGCTCTCTAATTTGCATGTCTTCAAAACCATTTGATACAGAACTATTCCATCTTGTTGAACTGCCACTATGACTATCAAAGCTAGTCTTGACTTGATTTGAGGATTACAAATGTGAAATTATGTATAAATTTAGTTGTTCATCCATTTAATGTTTTGATATTTTATTTATAAAAAACAAAAACAAAAAACAACTAAAAATCAAGTCACCATTGGCATGCCTAAAGGGATAGTTCACTCAACAATTTAAATTACCCCATGATTTACTCACCCTCAAGACAACCTAAGAGTATATAACTTTCTTCTTTCAGACAAATACACTTTGTTTTGCTTCAAAATCTCGACCACCATTCACTGCCATTATAAAGCTTGGAAGAGCCAGGGCATTTTTAAATATAACTCTGATTGTATTCGTCTGAAAGAAGAAAGTCATATACACCTAGTATGGCTTGAAGGCGAGTAAATCATGGAGTAATTTTAATTTTTGTGTGAACTATCCCTTTAATGTTGAGTTATTTTTAGTTTGAGTTATTGGAATGTATTCAACTACTAATTGCTAAACTGTTTTGAGTTTAGTTTTTCTTCAGCCACGCGGTTGTGAAAACTTGTTCCTTAAAGTTAGACTAGTAGACAATTCAACCCCCTGTTATTTTTGTACCACCACCACCACCAAAAAAAAAAAAGAATAAGGTAATTGCGACAGCTTATTTCGAATTTCTAACTTTTTCCTTACAATTTTAAGAAATAATAGTCTTGAATTCTGAGATTATATCTTGCAATTCTGACTTATTTTTCTAAGAAGTCTGAGTTTACATGTCACAGTTCTGACTTTTTTCTCTGACACATCTCATAATTCTGTTTTTTTTTCTGCCGTGGAATAGCAGCAAAAAAGGTAATCGCATCATATGACCCCTTTAACTTAAAGGCACATTACTGCATTGGACAAGCTGTTCTGTGTCCTGTTTGTTTCATTAAGTGGTCACATACCGCTAAAAAGAAGTTTGAAATATTCTGCAGTGTTAAAATTCTTCAGTTTGACATTCAGAGCAGGAGTCAAGAACATCCAACTACACCGAAAGACCCGCAAACTTTCTTGGCAGATTTTCTTTCCCTGCTTTTTACTGTTAATGCCTACAGCAAGTGGAAAAAAAAGTGCAACAAAAAATAAACTTGCATTACATTTTTATAAAAAAAAATATTCAGTCACACTTTTTATTTTATTCCAATTCTTGCCATTAACAAACTGTTAACTCCTCTAATTTGCTGATTGTTAATATTTAGTAAGACAGTTTGGTAGTAAATGACGTGCAGCAAACTAACAGTTCAGATACTGACTCTCCACGTTCTCTTACCTCATTAAAAGTGAAATTCCTCAATAACCTTTGGCCAAAAAAGATGTTTCATTGCATTACATCAGCAACACCTTTTGATTTCCAGCCAAATGGGTAATTGATAGCTCTGCAGGGGAGAGAGATGGATGCTTGAGAGGTGCAGAGAGTACAGGGTGACTCCAATTCAGAGTTTGAACGTCACACGCGAGCAATCTTAGAGATAGTACACCTCTGGGGAACTACCTACACAGAGCGGGGAGGAAATGTGTCTCCTGATAAAAGGGTTTTTTCAGGTCAGCACTGATACACTTTAACTCCCACACAGTCTGCACAACTGTCTGCTGGTGGTCATTCGTTTCTCATCCCTCTCTCAAGTTCGACCCCGGACAGGTGGTAGGCGCTCACCTAACGCTTAACCATTCCCAGGATGTCTTTCCAACCTCAGAGCTCGCCGTCCTGCTGTTGAGGTATTCACAAAACACCAGCAAGCTGAAGTCAAACACTCCCCCAAAAGGACAGACAAATCACACAAGATCTCTCTAAATAGCTCAGATGTTTCTCCTAGACAGCAACAAGATTCTTTAGCTGGGGTTTTCAAACGAGGCTCGCATGTTTAAATTTTACAAATTGTATTTTTAGGGTTGTCAAAGTTAATTTGCACCTATTTTATTATGCTTCCTTGGGTGATAAATTATTTTATGAGATCAGAAATAACAAATGAACAGCAATTTTATTCTACTGGCACTCGTTTTTAAAAGTAACCCAAAATTCTGCATATAGTTTTATGGGGAAAGAATAACAAAAAGTAATAAAATATAAAAAAGTATTAGTAAAAATACAACAACATATTTTTCCAGATGTTTTATAATAATCATTTTTTACTAAAATAATTACTATAAAACATCTGGAAAAATATGTTTAAAAAAAAAAAATAATAATAGTCACTTCATTTTTTATATATATACTTATATATATATATATATATATACATACACACAGACACACACACTAATATTTAAAAGTCTGGGGTCAGTCATTTATATTTTAAAGAAATTAATACTTTTATTCAACAAGGATGAAATTAAATTCATTCGAAGTGGCAGTAAATACATTTATAATGTTACAAAAGTTTTCTATGCTGTTCAAATACTAAGCAACACACAATATTCAACAAAAATATTAAGTAGCACAACTGTAAAAATCATTTCCAGAGCACCAAATCAGGATCATGTGACACTAAAGGCTTGAGTAATGGCTGTTGAAAATCCAGCTTTGCATCACAGGAATAAATTACATTTGGAAATATATCCAAATAGAAAAGTAATTTTAAATTGTAATAATATTTCACAATGTTACTGTTTGACTATATTTTGATCACACACGAATCATCTAACATCTTGTGTTTACGGGCTGTTTTGATCAGTTAATATGAAGCTTGAATTAATTAAAGATCGTATTTTTCTATTTTTACACTCTCTCGTCAGATCAGGTTTCTCTGTCGCTCTGTATCAGTCTACTAGCCTGCACACGCTAGCCACAGGCAAGTGGGCGGAGCCAACAGCCTAACGCTCCGATTGGTTGCTTCTCATTTCTTAGTTCAATCCAAAAACACAAATATAAATATTTTTTATCAATCTATGTAGATTTTCATTCATATAAATGGTCATTATATTGAATTCAAACAATGATGTATATAATAATATTCATCACAGCAATCATTTAAGAGGGGTTACAATTAACATATAAACAACCTCATACCTATATACCAAAAACCTTACTATTAATTTTATTGAGGGAAAACTCTTAGTTAATAGGGAATGTGTTCCCTAATTCTAAAGTGTTACCACACATCCTTTTCAGATGAATATATATATATATATATATATACCTTTACATTTTAAGAAGGATTCTTTCAAATTTATTTGAAAACCATTGTTGTGGAGTTTTAGATCACAACATAGTCTCACATTGTGCTCATCTCTGGCAATATACTAAATCATTGAATTGAGATTTCAAAATAAACACATTAAACAAATTGGTGATGTGCTCGTTTGACCCGATTAATCGTAAGTACAGGAAGTATACTTAATATGCTAAGTGTATTTCGAACATCATCTATTTTAATGTCTCATAACATAAGAGAAACATCAGTAAGAAAAGTAATGCTGAAATCTGAGATCATCCTCACAGATGAAGGACCAACCTTTAAGCAATGACATTTTCCTCTGTGTCCTGTCAGCTTTATTAAGACAGGAGTAACTTAATATTAGCTTTCAATTGACAGTGACATGTTTACTGATCTGAGCGCTGCATTTGCTACAATCGCCAAATGAAAATGAATAAAGTATTTTTATCTCAGCGCTGCACGGCATCAGGATATTACCTCAACGGCTGCCACCTCTCGTATTTCATTACATGTGAGAAAACACCACAGCTTCAGATAAAATATGACACATATAATGAGGAAAGAGAGACAAGGGAGATCTAAAATTAGCAGGAATAAAGGGATAAAGAAATGAACGTAGAATTCATTCCTGATAGCTCCTATTTTCACAAGCTGTTAGTGGTGCAAACACCATCGATGCCAATAAAGAACCTTACTAAGACCTCTTTCATCTGTGAGGCAATTGGACTGGAGATTTAATGATTTTAAATGATGCAAAAACACTAAAATGACCTGAGGGTGAGTAAATGATGCCAGGATTTAATTTTTGGGGGGTGAACTATCCCTTTAAGTATGTTATTGCATTGTGTACGTTGAGACGTAGTACCTGACATCCAAATGTGACATATGTAAGATTACTAGATGTTAAACAAGGCACATATTCAGATATTCATTGGTTGCTTTTATCCAGAAACAGCCCTCAGGGGTGGAGATGGGGGACGGGAGCATGGAGTGTCTGGGAGTCTGCATGCATGCATGGCGGCATATCTAATATAATTGCACATGGCAGATCCAGGGCATTTTCCTGCTATCATAAAAGAGCTCTGAGTGATATTGATCCTGCTGGGTTTTTTTATTTATTTATTTTGTTTATTCTACTCTCTCTCTCTCTCTCTCTCAGTAACTGAGGCACACCATGGGAACTGAAGAATGGAAACATATCTGACTGTCCTTTCTTAGTATTTGGACTGGTATTCTCATTATTTTGGTCATAATGAGAAGCCATGATGCATGGAATATTTGTCCATTCTTTAAGTAAAGAACACTTAGGTATTTTGTTGCACCATCTTTTGCTAAAAGCTCTCAGAGAATTAAATATAATTTTGGGGTTAAACACATAAAAATGATGTCCTCTTAAGATGACTCATATAACTTTTCCATTAAAATGGACCCTTATTTAGACTTAAAAGGACAGTTCATCCAAAAATGAAAATTCAGTGTCCCTTTAAGGTTGTTGAACATAGTACCTGGTATCTGCGATTCCCTAGTTTATTAAGAGAATGGTAGCAGATTAAAGTGGCAGTAATTGTAACGGAGCCGACGAGACAAGAGACATGCGGATCCATCTGCAAAGCTTTTATTAAGGGCGTGGTTAAAACAGGCGAGGGTCAGGCAATGGCAAACAGGTATATAGAAGACAAAACAAGAGCAGCTCAGTAAACAAGCGAGGGTCAGTCGACGGCGAACGTAATCCAACAGGGGCGAGACTAGAGGGATAAATCCAGGAAACCAGGCAAGGATCAGAAACCGAGAAAACAGACAAGGCAAGACTAGGCTAAGGCAGGGAAACTAACGAGGGCTCTGTAGTGTAGCTATCAAATGATAAGCGCTAAACAATACTCGGCAGATGGAAGGGATCAGAGTGAGTGTTAAATAGTGAGTGAGTGATATGAAACAGCTGTGTGCAATCAATGCTGTGTGCAATCAGTGAAACAGCTGTGTGCAATCAGTGCTGTGTGCAATCAGTGCAATGAATGATGGGATATGTAGTCCGGGGTGATATGCAACAGTGTGTAGTGCGAGAGTCAATGAAAATGGAAAGGGTGACCTCTGATGGCTAGCAGACAGAAGGCAACGACAACAAAAAAGATACAAGTGACCTCATTTATAAAACACACGTAACGTCGGATTTGATCCTAAATCCCATTCCATTTTATTCTACGTCAAAAGTAAGGAACAAACCAGGATTTATAATGGCATAAACAGAGGTTGCACAACTACTAATTTCTGCTGTTACTAGAGTATTTAAGGTTTTTGTTACAAAAAATGTATTGTGATACTCTTGTGATCGCACGTTGAAGACGTGTCAAGAAATTGTTGAATGAAGTCATAGTTTTTATTTTCTTTGCGCACAAAGTATTTTTGTAGCTTCATAAAATTAAGGTTGAACCACTGATGTCGCATGGACTGTTTTAAAGGGGTCATGAACTGAGACATCAAAATTCCCTTGATCTTTTGACATATAAGAGGTCATTCTGTAAGTTTCAGAGCTCAAAACTTTCTCATTAGTCTAAAAACTGCTTATATTGAAGCCAATCTGCCAAAACAACAGCTTGTGGAATGTGCAACTTTATGACGTAATAGTGTGGCCACAGCCAGAAGAAGATCAACGCTTGCTTCTACAGTGCTGCCTGTTTAGCCCCGCCCACCAATTCGAGCATGTAGTCGGTAAATGAGGAGAGTGGCAAACCCATGTCTATGCAGAAACAAAATGATAAACTTCAGCATCAGTAAGCAGCCCATTTCATTTTACCGCAGATTCGTTTACAAACAAGGCACAATTTGATGCAGGATTTTCAGAAAGATTGAAACTAAAAGACGATGCTGTGCCAGCTTTATTGGATCTGACAGTCATGTCGCAACACACAAGTGTGAGTAACTGCTTATTACATGATCACTATTGCTTTGTCTGTTATTACAAATAGTTTGATATGTGCTGAGTATTTATGCATTTTTAACTTCAGCGTTCATCTGTGAAGGATGTAGGCTGTCAAACATACACAAGTGTTAGCCAATCATAGCAGTGGGTATTTACTTCAGAGTCTACGATCCGCAAAGCCTATTCAACAGATCATTCAGATGAGGGGGGTCAAAACAGGACAGAAAATAGCCTATTATTTGTAATTTATTATTTTTTTGACCAGCACGCCCAGGAGCGCACAAATGGGTGCAAATGCATTTGCTATTTAAACAGCGTGGCGCAGGATGTGAAAATGATAACTGCGTCGGGCTGAAACTAGCAAAAAACACTTTTAGTTGCGCCGCATTGCGCTGGTGTATGATAGGGCCCTATAAGTGGACCTCAGAGAATAGTACAAAATAAAAAACAGAGGCAGTTCATGACCCCTTTAACGATATCCTTACTACCTTTCTGGGCCTTGAATGTGTCAGTTGTGTTGCTGTCTATGCAGGGTCAAAAGCTCTTGGATTTCATCAAAAATATCTTAATTTGTGTTCCGAAGATAAACAAAGGTCTTATGGGTTTGGAAAGACATGAGGGTGAGTATTGATGTCCAATACCGACGTCAGCTGACGTTGATATTTGTTGTTTTTAGGTTGTGTAACCAAAATCCAGTGTTGAGTCAATGTCAAATTGATGTCAAATACTGACGTCAACCCGATTTTCATTCTCAACCGAAATGCAACATCTGTCTGATGCCATGTCCAATGTCAACCTGACGTTATATTGACGTCCTATGCCTGCTGGGATCCCTTTAAATCATCAAAGTTATGTCATAATCAATGAACAAATAAGCACTGATGGTTTGCCAAATCTGTTTCACCAATATGCTATTATTACAGCGTCAAATAAGGGTGCTCTTGCTTTCGTTTTAGCACCCTAGTAGAACATGGGCCTACAGTTACATGCCCTATAGTTAATGCACACACAACTAGTGCTAGTAAAAGACTAACTGACTACTCAACTAAAACTAATACTGTACTTTCACATTATGATAATTCTACATGCATCTTTATAAATGATGTCCTGGCGTTTTGTGGCTCCACATAGTTTAGTAAAAAACTCTGCTGATCACTTGAATTAAATTTTGTTTTGAAAGCTATACTTGGATAAGACATTACCCTACCCAGTACTCTAACATTACTGATTCAAGACCAGCAAGTTTAAGTGGTCACATGTGATTTTTCCAACCCAGGAGAGTCTTGTCTTTGGTGAATGGTTTCAAAATATCTTTGCGTCGGTGGAAAAGGGGTATCTGTCTATTCTGAGCTCGGCGTAAGTCTTCTGTCACTGCTGCTTAAGTCTGTCTGCTAATTACTGTTACGCAATCAGCTCATTGCTGCTAGGACACAAGAGCATTATTAAAACTATAAATATCTCACCAGAATTGTTCTTGAGGTTTAATATTCTTAGCACACAGGCTGCTGAGAGTTTGGTTTACATCAAAAACATTGATCGATAGAGTCAGGACAGATCCTTGAAGACCCGTCATGAATGTTTGAGACTTTACTACCCATCCAGCCCTCAGTATTTGTCCAATCGAACTGATGGCATCTGGGCGCAGCTCAGCATGAAGAGTTGTTCATCTCTGGGGACAGACAAAGGAGAGCTGTAGTAGGGGAAACCAAATGAGTTATTCTCTGCCTCTCTCGGTCTCACTCCCTCTCTCTCTAACTCTTCCCTCACTTCCTCCAGGGCTACTGTCAATTACTCAGACATTTAATCAGCCCTCTGCTCCGTGGATGTGTCCTTACATTACACCCGGTGCTGGCTGGCAATGTCAGCTATAAATAACCCACCACAGGGTGCTAAGGGCCATAACAGCACAGCTCACTGCCTCTGCGCTTTTAGAGAGGCCGGGTTACACTGGAAATTTAGAACACACTATTGTTGACATCACTTCTAATTCCCGTCAGCCAATCTAAACCACAGTAAAGCTGCTTTGGAGATTTTTCAAATATGTTGATGTGGGCTTTGAGAGAAGTAAACAATGCTTGAGTCGCAGTGGCTTAGATTTAGTTTGAACTAAGGAGACAAAAACTATAACTGACTGATTTGAACCACATGAACACTGTGAACATAAAATGAGCATGCTTTAGCAACACTGAACACCAAAAAAGCCACATTTGTCACTGACGTTATTTTCAGCACAAACACAATTCACAAATGAATCGTTAAGTCCAATTTGTAAATTCAGCACAGATATTTTTCAGTACATTGCCCTTACAAAAATTAACAATGGTTTTATTGTAGTAGAAGTGTAGTAACCATGTTTTTTTGGCATATTGATTACCATTTGTATAACCACAGTTTTACTACAAATACCATGGTTAAGCCATAGTGAAACATATTAATTAAATTACAAAAAGCACTGATTTGTTGAATCAGTGAATGAATGATCTGGTTGCAACAGACTAGGTGTGAATAGATAATTCATTCAGTGTTTTGAAACAAATCTGATTCAAAAATGAATCTTTCAGTTCGTAGTTTGATTAACATTCAATTGATTTTGGACGCATATGATGCTTTTCTGTGCTTTCATTCTGTTTTCATGCTGTTTCTGAGGCTGATTCATTCAGGAATCAGAGTTCAGCTCACTGACTGAAGGATGCAGACTGAATCAGCAGCTACAATCATATCAAGTCCGTGAGTTGAACTTCAATTCTTGAACAAATCAGTTTATTTTATGAATGAGTCTTTAACTGAGTTCATCAAAGGTTTTTGAGCATGTTTTCACTGTGAACGGATCATTCATGTAGTGAGTTTAACTCGATTTGTGTATGAAACAATGAATCTAATTAGCTAACTGAGTTCAGCACAAATTTTGTTGGATGTATTCCTGACGTTCTGTGTAATTTGCATATTTCTTTTCATGAATCAGGCTTGAACCAGTTGATTCGGAGTTCAGCACCGATTTTGTTAGTGTACCTTCGATCCCGTCCTTCTCATTTACAGGAGAGCTGGTGAGGTGAAGAGAGCATATTAATAAAGCAAAACAACTGCACAGAGAGGACAGGCAAACAGAACTTATTATCCCTGAATTAAATATGAAAACATTAATAATAAGCAGATAGAGATACTAAACAGTGGCATGCAGTAGCACAAGTCTTTCTCATTAAAATAGAAAAAATGCCTTTGTGTCTTCTTTAGATATTCATTAAAGCCAAAGTATATTTCAGTGATAATATTAGCATGAAGTTAAAAAAATCACATGCAGTGTATCAAAGCGTCTACTGCAAACATACCTGTTTAAAATCCTGCACACTAAATATGATCTATAGCAGCATGACATCCGCCATGTTGCCTAAATTAGAACGAATAAATTCCATTTTACCTTCTATATATTTCACAGTAAGCAATACACAAGGACACCAGAGACCGCAGAGATTCCGCTGATGTCGGTACAAACACCAGCTGCTCAGCAGAAAAGCATCTCAACACAGACAAAAACTTTTTTAATGCAAAAGTGTGTATAGTTGAGATGCAATCTAGGTCTAGGGCATAGCACTTTTTATATCTCAACATGTCAGTAAGTGCAATGGATTCTGGGAAGTCGGCCAGATGACTTTCTGCGGCTAACCTGGCAGATCTTCTATACAAGAGCCAAAATAACAAGCAGCTCCTGTGTTTGGATGTGTTTGTGCAGAGCGGGGACAATTTCTTCCTCTCGCATAAGAAAGGCCGTGATCAACCTACTACAAAACATCAAATTGGTGGGTGGAACATGCATTGTGGTGCTCGTAACAACAATGATGTCTGCTTTGAATGTGTGTGTGTGTGTGTGTGTTTATGGCTGAACATTTCTGAGGTTTTGGACACAGCTAAAGGAAGAGGTTGACCGCATTTTGTACTGCAAGGTTTCCCCGCCTATCCATTTGACTCCTGTAAAGGAAACATGCATGCTGCCCAAACCACTGCATGATATATAAGCCATTAGCCAGTGAAATCCAAAGGAAACATCAGCCCAGTGATTTACAGCAACATTGAATAAACACTAGCTTCATCTTAGAGACATGTATTGTGTGTTTACAGAGTCAAATGAGTTTCATTCATATTTAAACAGTTTTGTTTCATGTGCAACTTCTAAATGATCTCAAGCCAAGTGCATATGTAATCAAAAGCTGTTTTATTTTGATAAAATGTTATTGCATTTCAAACTAGCAGCTCGTATTTCATTGGGAAAGTTCAAAAACTTATCAAAATGGATGAAATGTTCAACCGCAAGGACGTGAAAATGGTACTCAGTGTGTTCATACAGCCGCTTTTAGGTTTTAATCGCTAGCACAGCTCTCATTGGCTGTCGGTGGCATTACACACCCCGTGTGTTGTGCTTTCATGACAAGTGTTTCTCTATTCATTAATGCTAATGAGGACCGACATGGAGATAAACACGACAGCCCCAGGGCTTTGGCTGAGAACCAAAGTCTTACCCCCAGAACCAACACCCGTAATCCAGGGGTCCGGAGAGATTCCCCAGCACTGTTAATTTTGACAGCAAATTTTGATTTAGTTTTAGTCATAGTCTTTTGACTAAAATGCCATTTAGTTTTAGTCATATTTTAGTCCTCTGAATTATTTTTAGTTTTAAATCTACAGTAAATTTAGTCGGCTAAAATCTAATGGGTTTATTTACAGTGCATTTATTAAGCATTTCTCTAATATTTCCAAACTCAATATATAGGTTTGATATTAAGGTTTTATCATGATAGACAACGATTTAACTGCAGTGACACCCAACATGCCTTTATGTTAAAATTAAATAAAACCAATAGCAACTAAATTATAGGCTGCTATCCCTTTAAAACTGAATGCACAGTTGCACAGATGCAATGTACTGATACACGTTCTCTCTACTGTTTACGTTCACTTAAGACGTAATCAACTGTGTTTATGTGAATACTCGTCAAAACGCTTCATCTTAGAGACATGTATTGTGTGTTTACAGAGTCAAATGAGTTTCATTCATATTTAAACAGTTTTGTTTCATGTGCAACTTCTAAATGATCTCAAGCCAAGTGCATATGTAATCAAAAGCTGTTTTATTTTGATAAAATGTTATTGCATTTCAAACTAGCAGCTCGTATTTCATTGGGAAAGTTCAAAAACTTATCAAAATGGATGAAATGTTCAACCGCAAGGACGTGAAAATGGTACTCAGTGTGTTCATACAGCCGCTTTTAGGTTTTAATCGCTAGCACAGCTCTCATTGGCTGTCGGTGGCATTACACACCCCGTGTGTTGTGCTTTCATGACAAGTGTTTCTCTATTCATTAATGCTAATGAGGACCGACATGGAGATAAACACGACAGCCCCAGGGCTTTGGCTGAGAACCAAAGTCTTACCCCCAGAACCAACACCCGTAATCCAGGGGTCCGGAGAGATTCCCCAGCACTGTTAATTTTGACAGCAAATTTTGATTTAGTTTTAGTCATAGTCTTTTGACTAAAATGCCATTTAGTTTTAGTCATATTTTAGTCCTCTGAATTATTTTTAGTTTTAAATCTACAGTAAATTTAGTCGGCTAAAATCTAATGGGTTTATTTACAGTGCATTTATTAAGCATTTCTCTAATATTTCCAAACTCAATATATAGGTTTGATATTAAGGTTTTATCATGATAGACAACGATTTAACTGCAGTGACACCCAACATGCCTTTATGTTAAAATTAAATAAAACCAATAGCAACTAAATTATAGGCTGCTATCCCTTTAAAACTGAATGCACAGTTGCACAGATGCAATGTACTGATACACGTTCTCTCTACTGTTTACGTTCACTTAAGACGTAATCAACTGTGTTTATGTGAATACTCGTCAAAACGGACAATTCAACATCATTTTGTGTGTAATTCTCCGTTCATGCGACTCGAAAGAGTACTTGTGTGCTGTGAGACGCGCTTTGTGTGTGTGTATGCTTCCGTGTCTGTGCTCAGAAAACCAGACCGAATTGAGTTCTCTCTCTTCAACCACGCAGCTGATTCGTTCTGAATGAATCTCTTCCCAAATCGTCCCTCCCTAACATTTTCGTCTCGTTTTTATTCGCTGACGAAAATGTCCATAGATTTACGTCATAGTTTTCGTTATCGTCTCGTTGTCGTCAGTGAAAAAAATGTCGTTGACTAAAATTATGACGAAAATTATTCGTCAGCTAAATTAACACTGTTCCCCAGCATGTACTGAATCATGAAATCTGTGTTTAATCAAAGAGCTTTTTAAAGAGTCTGTGCACGACGACCATTTTGGGATCACCCCAAGGCAGCTATTTCCAGTTATGAAAATACAGCTCCCGTCTGCTTGAATGAGGAAAGTCAGAAATACTTAAAACAGGTCGCTAAGCTTATACTGCAAAAAGTATTTTTGACTCGTTTTCCAGTACAAAGTTTATTTTTCCTATACCATTGGTAGATACTGTATTTTTTCATTGTTTTAAGCATCAGCTTGCTTTTGATAATTTTTTTATAAAACAAGTTTTAATATCTTTCTGTGACTGGGCTGACAAGATGTGAGATGTGCGGATTCATATGCAAGCTTTATTAAAGCAGAGAGGAGGTCAGAAACACAGGCAGGGTCGAACGGTGGCAAACAGGTATATGGCGGGCAAGACACAAGAATAGTCCTAGGGCAAGCGTAGGTCAACGATTGGCGAACAGGATCACAAGGGCGAGACTAAAGGTATAACTCCAAAACAGGCACAGATCAAAAACCGAGAAAACAGACAAGGCAAGACTAGGCTGGGCTAGGAAGCTAAAGAGGGCTCTGTAGAGTAGCTATCACTGGGGGCGATAAGCGCATACAATACTCGGCAGCCAGAATGGAGTGAGATTGGGTGTTAAATAGTGAATGAGTGATATGAAACAGCTGTGTGCAATCAGTGCTGTGTGCAATCAGGGCTGTGTCCAATCAGTGCAATGAATGATGGGATATGTAGTCCGGGGTGATATGCAACAGTGTGTAGTGCGAGAGTCAATGAAAATGGAAAGGGTGACCTCTAATGGCTAGCAGACGGAAGTTCATGGACCGGATACGTAACACTTACAGATATAGTTCACCCAAAATAAAAATTCTGTCATTAATTACTCACCCTCATGTTGTTCCAAACACGTAAGACCTTTGTTCATCTTCGGGACAAAAATTAAGATGTTACATGAACTATTTTAATGATGCCCTTATTACCTTTCTGGGCCTTGAACATGTCAGTTGGCTGCTGTCTACGCATGGTCAGAAAGCTCTCGGATTTCACCAAAAATATCTTAATTTGTGTTCTGAAGATGAATGAAGGTATTACAGGTTTGGAATGACACAAGCGTGAGTAATTAATGACAGAATTTTCATTTTTGGGTGAACTATCTCTGATTTAAGAATGTTTAGATGTTTGTTTTCTATTGTTGTAAAAACCAGAAAATGCCTTTGTCGATATGGTCAGTGGTTCTTTTAATTGAATAGTGAGACTTTCTTCCTACAGCTTCCACGTTGAGCTGCTTTTCAAAAACCTTCCTCACTTTTCAAAGTTTGGCCTGTCTCCAGAATCCACAGAATGTAAGTCAGCCTTTATTCAGCCACTAAATGTCTTACAGGAGGACGTAATGCCATTTCAGAAAGTGTCTGTGATTTTACTGCTTTTCGAATTGGAAATTTCATGTTTTTTGTGTGTGTTTTTTTTCCACCACCCAGAAGAAAATTCCCAGTGGAATCATCTACTTTTTGCCAAACACTAGATTGTGGGGTAAATTACTTTTCATTCAATTACATTTCTTAGAGGAGCAAAGCAAACGTTCTTTTACAGATGTGATCCTATAAAACCATAACCATTTGAATAATACTTTAGATATAAACTCAAGATGATTAACAATTATCTGTGGTTCATACAATGTTGGTAACAATGAAAATCTTGGTTAATTTGCTACAAAGTCTTCATGCGTTATCACGACTGAAAGCTGTGGATAATATGTACCCCTGTCGCTCTGTTAAGAATACAACCACTTGATAAAAACTCTTTGCCAATACTGGGATTGCTCATCCTGTCTGAACATCTCAAGCCCTTCAGGTCGAGGTCACTTTTGACTGCAATCTTCAGTTACAGTACTTTTTATCCTTGGCTCAATGGTTGGGCATACCACAACATGCTTGTATCTTTCCAACTTGGCACCCACAACTGTATTGTTTTGATTCAAGGTCTCATATTATTCAGTGAAAGGCAGCATGTACTAAACAGTATGTTCTTGAAATATTCCTATTTATGAGAGCAAATAGATTCAAGTCTCACAAGACTTCAGCTCAAAGAATGAGTTTCAAACCAACACACATACGCATATACACACAAACACACGGCACTGAGTGGGAATGATTGGTTTGGCAGCATGTCATTATGGATGTTTGGCCGACCATATGTTCAGCATGGTTTTGCATGTTAACTCATTGATTATTTCCCTACACTAACACACTCACAGCAAGAAGCTCAGTCTGTGTGAGTAAACCTTCTGCTGCAGGAGATTCTTTAAAGCTGAATAGGTTATTGCTTCGATGGCTTAACCAGTGAGAAGGGAAGAATGGTGTTAAAGTCAGGAAGTACCATTTGCAACCCATTTTACTTTGGAAATCTGATTAATTTAAGGGTGAAACAGGAAAATTCACCAAGAAAACAACATGGGACTTGATTTTTTTTAAAGGTATTAAATGGAAAACTATAAAGACAATACACAATACAATATAATATAATATAGTATAATATAATGAAAAATTTTAATGAAAAAGTTGGCTATCCTCAATCAGGAGAAAAATGTGCACAGATCAAACACCCTCTACAGCTCAAACTGTTATAAGCAAAACAGTGGGTGGATTTTGATATGAGAAGATTACTTGTGGATTATTGTGATGTTTTTTATCAGCTGTTTGGACTCTCATTCTGACGGCGCCCATTCACTGCAGAGGTGAGCAAGTGATGTAATAATGAACTTCTCCAAATCTGTTCCAATGAAGAAACAAACTCATCTACATCTTGCATGACCTGAGGGTAACTAAATTGTTTGCAAATTTTCATTTTTGGCTGAACTATTCCTTTAACTGTGCTTTTCAAAGTAATCTTAGCTCTCATAACTCACCAGCTGTTTGGACTCTCATTCTGACGGCGCCCATTCACTGCAGAGGTGAGCAAGTGATGTAATAATGAACTTCTCCAAATCTGTTCCAATGAAGAAACAAACTCATCTACATCTTGCATGACCTGAGGGTAACTAAATTGTTTGCAAATTTTCATTTTTGGCTGAACTATTCCTTTAACTGTGCTTTTCAAAGTAATCTTAGCTCTCATAACTCACTGAATGAGAGGGGTGGGAGAAATGGTTTAGCAATCAGTCTTGTGGCAATTCTGGATAGTGTACCTTTGTGGTAGCAGGTCAGAACCATAGAGGCTATTTAACAAACACCAGAGGTGCCCAATGTGACACAGCTGGACAGTGAGCCGTAGCCCCCTGGAGCAGATACGGCTCTCATCACTGCTGTTTGTCTCCTGCATGTTGATTTATACTGCTCTCTTTTTTCCCCCCTCTCTCTCTCTCTTTAATTTGTTTAGCCCTGCCACCAGTGTGCATCATAAAATGGAGCTGCCTCTGAGAACATTATCAGTAATTATAGACTAAATGAGACAGCCAGGAAAAGTGTGCTCTCACTGGAACGTTGTGTTCTAGGGCCGCTAATAGAGGAGAACAGGCAACAACAGCGGTCTGTTAGAGCTGCTCCTGTGACAGATTCAGTTAGCTCAGAGATGAAAGCGTGTGTTTATGTGGGTTTGAATATTCTTCTAAACACCATGAGTTACACATGGGATTTGTGATTGTGTGTGTGTGTGAAATACAGTAGCTCAGACTGAATGGTTTGTTGAGCTGAGGGTTTTCTGTTGCAGTTTGAATGGGTGCGATGCTTCCTATACACCACATCCAAGCCAGACACGACTTGATAAGGCAGAAAGTGATCATATAAAAGCTTTGTCTGTAAATCACCTTATACTAATCAACCGCGACAGGACATTTTGTCCTGTTTGGGTTCACACTAGGTAAGTACACACACACACACACACACACACACACACACACACACATACAAATTATAAGTAATTTTAATTGTTTGTGTATATCCCCTTAAATGTGAGCATCATACACCAACAGTCACAACAGCTTCAGCATAGTTATGAACATATGCATGCAAAAAGCAGAATGTGATACTGTACGACTGTGCTTGATTTTACAGATAATGCTATCTGGGTCTGCTGTGCCGAATAGCTAAATTTTGGTTTCATAACTCATCCTGCAAAACCTCAGTTGTTACATAACTATGAGAAAACTCTGTTAGAGTTGGCCTTTCACAGAAAAAAAGAGCCAGAATCTGTTCAACACTCAATAAGAAATCATTGATGTCTAGACAGTCTGTCCCATTTCAGAGCTTCGCAGTTCTTGGCAGTGCTGTAGCGGTCCTCTCGGTCAATTCTCTGATAATTGCAGATTTTGGTAGAATGGCCTATGTCTTAGTAGTTGTTGTTTTTTTTTCTTCCCCCAATTCTATTAGAATGGATTTCATTTTTTCCACAATTGTATAACCTTCAGAACTGACATACTTTACTGTTTTAGCCAGTGATGTCTACTGTGAAATCCAGAAAATGAACACAAAAGATATGAAAATGGCAAATGCACATAAGAGTTTACTTGTAGTTATTTTCAAATGTTTTAACACCCCAAATTATAAGTAAAGCCATGAAAAGGATAGTTAAAAATTAAAATTCTGTAATAATTTATGCACCCCAAACATGTCATTTCTATCTTTCCCCTTTGACTTCCATAGTATGGAGAAGAAGAAAAAATACTATGAAGCCAGTGGCTACTGTCAATCGTTCGGATTCCAACATTCTTCAAAATATCTTCTTTTGTGTTTAGTAGAAGAAGAAAAAAACATTATACAGGTTTGGAACAATATGTGGGTGAGTAAATGACAGAGTTTTCATTTTTGGGTGAACTAATTTACACGCTTAAAGCATCTCAGCTAGCGGCTAAGTTTGGCTAATGTTCTGGAATATTTCTCCCCCCTGAAATGTTTTAGTTGGACGTTCATATATATATAAAACAAATTTAATTCAGAGAATGTTTTGAATGTTCTGAGAACATTCAAAAGTAACATTTCCACAATGTTTGCAAAATACTATTTTAAAGGCATTTGAAAGGTTCAGAGATCATCCAGAAATAGATGTTAGTCCTGTTTCAACCTAATATATCTTTTCTTCTTTTATTCCCATCCTTAACTTTATGTTTACATTTTTGTTTGCAGTGATGTCTACTGTGAAATCCAGAAAATGAACACAAAAGATATGAAAATGGCAAATGCACATAAGAGTTTACTTGTAGTTATTTTCAAATGTTTTAACACCCCAAATTATAAGTAAAGCCATGAAAAGGATAGTTAAAAATTAAAATTCTGTAATAATTTATGCACCCCAAACATGTCATTTCTATCTTTCCCCTTTGACTTCCATAGTATGGAGAAGAAGAAAAAATACTATGAAGCCAGTGGCTACAGTCAATCGTTCGGATTCCAACATTCTTCAAAATATCTTCTTTTGTGTTTAGTAGAAGAAAACAAAAACATTATACAGGTTTGGAACAATATGTGGGTGAGTAAATGACAGAGTTTTCATTTTTGGGTGAACTAATTTACACGCTTAAAGCATCTCAGCTAACGGCTATGTTTGGCTAATGTTCTGGAACATTTATCCCCCCTGAAATGTTTTAGTTGGACGTTCATATAAAAAAAATTTAATTCAGAGAATGTTTTGAATGTTCTGAGAACATTCAAAAGTAACATTTCCACAGTGTTTGCAAAATACTATTTTAAAGACATTTGAAAGGTTCAGAGATCATCCAGAAATAGATTTTAGTCCTGTTTCAACCTAATATATCTTTTATTCTTTTATTCCCATCCTTAACTTTATGTTTACAATTTTGTTTGTCATATCCACTATGTACCGGTCACCTTTACGCTTTGCCATAACTGTAATCCTCCATGGTCAGGCCAATAAAGCTTAGCTGATTTTGTGTCTGATAAACAAAGAAAGAGAGAGAGGGAGAGAGCGAACTGAACGAGACATAAATGATAGTGAGAGAGGTTACTTAGCAACCACGAGTTAAAACAAACCATAACACCACTGTGCGATGGTGTGATTGAATTCAGAGATAATCCACCACAACACATCTTCACCCAACAGAACATGTTGTACGTGAACAGAAATACAATGTGATATTAAAGGTAAATACTCCAAGGTCTTTCAGTCAGATGCTTGCAGCACCAGGGAATAGAGTAAAAGCTGCATCTCATTTCGGCTTCCTCGTAGGTGAGAAATTAATAATTCATTTGATGTTTGCACACCTGCAGTCTGGAGCCAACAAAGAGTGTTGAAAGAGTCGCGGTGTGAAATGCACAAACGAATAAAACGAATCTTACTGAAACAAATCAAAACAGGTTCCTTCTGATTAATCTTCATAATCAAATCTTTATCCGTTGTACACAGTGTGCTTACGATTATTAGTTACAACCATGCCTTCATTTAATGTAACACTCAATGTAGGATTGCATCAAACAATCTCGGGGAAAAAAACAACAACAAATGGCAAAAGAGTGAAGGTTGGGGAGATTTCAGCAGTGGAAAGAACCATTTTAATCAGAGCTGTATATGACAAAATAGTCTTATTCATGAATTTCATAGAAGCTTCTTTAAGATTCCTTTCCATTTTGGTGTGATTATAAAAAAACATAACATGCTGTACATGAATAAATGAATGGATGGATAGATAGATAGATAGATAGACAGACAGACAGACAGACAGATCTATCTTCATTATCTTACCACTATCTTCATAGGAGGGCTTTCAGCAAATCATAGATCTCGGGGAAAAAACAACAACAAATGGCAAAAGAGTGAAGGTTGGGGAGATTTCAGCAGTGGAAAGAACCATTTTAATCAGAGCTGTATATGACAAAATAGTCTTATTCATGAATTTCATAGAAGCTTCTTTAAGATTCCTTTCCATTTTGGTGTGATTATAAAAAAACATAACATGCTGTACATGAATAAATAAATGGATGGATAGATAGATAGATAGACAGACAGACAGACAGACAGATCTATCTTCATTATCTTACCACTATCTTCATAGGAGGGCTTTCAGCAAATCATAGTATATGCAGTTAATTAGCATAGCATAATTAAATTGGTCTAACATTTTTTGATTGACTGTCCTAAAATAAATAAAAGCTGCTGGTTGTTGCCATGTGGACCTGTGTGTGTGGGTGTGTGTGATACATCAGGAGAAGTAGGTCACGCCACAGCCGGATAATTATGCAATGCGGTAAGAATGTGCCTTTAGCTGAAAGGGAGCTGTGAGATAAATAGTAGCTCTCACATTAATAACAGAACGAAGGGTAACAATTGATCCGGCAAGCTAATAGATGACAAAGACAAGCAAGGCTGCTCTATTCATATATCACGCAATCAACCAAATCTGCCTGTGCCATTAAAATATCAGGAGAACAAATGTGAGAATTTGTGTCAATGGACATGCAGGTTTGGGAAGGCTAAGGTGAGCTGTTGACATTAAATACAGGACTGTGTTTTTTGTAGGTGACTGTGCTTCTTCAGCCAAGATTGTGAAAGCACAATGGCAGCTGAAGTGGGTCTCTGCACCATTCCCATGGCAACTGATCACATGGCTTCTGGGAAAAATCTACGGGGACTGTGTGTTGTTTCATTATGATATGAGCAGGCTGTTTTTCTTTCTCTCCTCCTCGTCTCATACATGCTCAGTTTGTATGTACGAGAGACCCCCATCCCTGCCCACCCGCAGTAATTGAGAATGTCATGGGCTTTTACCGGAATAGGGGAATAAAGATGGAGTATTGCTGATTAAAGTTATTTACGTGACATGAAAGTTGCATGTAATCATGAATAAGTGGATTGGTTAGAACAGTGCTGACCGTTTCAAAGTAAAAACAACAGATTAGAGTTTAATTGAGAGAGGACCCTCGAGAGCAGGAAATAAACAGCTGTGTTGACGGCACACCAATTTACATCTTACCCAGTCACTCTCTAACCTTGCATTTGTGATAACAAACAGACAACAGGTTATTCTGGGGCAATTTACGTAATATGTATTATTTAGACATTGTAAAGAACACGTTGTAGCTACTGATGCTGTCTGCATTGTTTTAAAAGAAAAGTTCACACAAAAATGAAAATTTGATAAATTTACTCACCCACAGGACATTCAAAATATAAATATTCTTATTTTTTTTATCAGAACAGATTTGGAAAATGTAACATTATATCACTTGCTTACCAAAGGATCCTCTGTAGTAAATGGGTGCCGTCAGAATGAGAGTTCAAACAGCAAAGGTTTGATCATAAAAGTCTTAATGATGGATTTGTTTATTACAAACAAGCAGCTTTTCGCTTCACAGGACATTAATTGATGGACTCGTGTGGAATGCTTGCGGATCACTTTATCAATTCTCATACTGATGGCACCCATTCACTACAGAGGATCCGTTGACATAATTCTAAATTTCTCCAAATCTGTTCTGGTGATGAAACAAACTCATTTTCAAATTTTCAGCCAATTTTCTTTTTTGTATAAACCGTTACACCTAACACCTAATTTACAAAATTATGCAAATTGTGGTCAGGCTGTGGTCAAGAATACTTGAAGCAGCAACAGATTACTGCAATTTGGTAATGGGGCTTTAAATGTGCCTGACTGAACTGCATGTGTATATACCCAGTCTGCTGTCTATCATATAATGAGTGACTGCTGCCATGATTTCCAGAAAATGTAACACAAATATCTTTTAATAGCGCAACAATAACTGCAGCAGGTAAATAGCATGAATTAGTCAATTAGTCAAAATTACATTAAAAAGAGACATGTTTGTGTTGAAAAGAATCTACCGAAGATTTCTACCATTAGGCCAAATGGTTCTAATAGCTGTAAGAATGGTTATGGTTATTTTTCCACTTGAGCTTGGTTCGGCGTGGCATGACTACAAGCCGCAGTGTTTCAGTGGATTTTTTGCCTTGTTAAACTTAATTAAGAATTGTGGTAGCATCCTGGGGTGCGTTTCCCAAAAGCATTGTTAGCTAATTACGGTCGTAATTCCATTGAACTGTATTGGTAACGACGGAACTTGTGACCATAGTTGCTTTTGGGAAACGCATCCAGGGCGGTGCTCCAAAACACTGAACAGTTGTGCTTTGGCCAACCCGAGCCTGAAAAACACTGACAGCCAATCAGAATCCATCTGACTTTAGAGCAGCAGACAACAGAAAGTCAGTAAGACACTCCATACTTTGGTATGGATGCTAATATAATTATCATTAGAGTTATCTTTATAGTTATCGTTCTTGACGTGAATGGGCCTTGCAGGTTTTTGCACTAAAACACTTTATTCACATTACTAGGTGAATTCACCTCATATAATGTTGAATTACGGTGAATTTGTTGTTGTTCTCTTGCTGGATGTCTTTTAGATAAATCTCAGATACACCAACTGCATTACTGTCATTTTGAAATCAAAACAATGAATCGTGTCTGAAATGTGAGTGTTCGCATACTTGCATATTAACTGTAATTTTGTTGAACTGAAAACATATGGCATCGATGATTCAGCTGTGCAGAAAATTGTGTAAAGGATGATAACATCTGCCTGTAACTGAGTGCTTGGCTTCACTTCTTGCCAGTTTGTTTCAGAAAAGACCGCCAGAAAACTTCTCAATAAAGGAACATTTATAACTGTTGACGTAACATTACTGGAAAGGGACTAATCACTGCGATTTTCTTTTTACCACGCTGACTTTTTTCGTAACTGATGATTAGTTATTTTTACAAGACTGATAAGATTTATTTCAAATTCTGTGAGTCACTTGAAAAATAATGACAAAGAGAATTCCCGAACACTCCGCCTGTCTGCCATTGGCTGACCAAAGAGGCCCCGCCCCACATTCACACCATTGGTTGAGCCAATGTTGGTGTGTCAGGCTGGACAGGATGTTAAAACAGAACAATAGCCACAGTGTTACAGGATTTAACCTGTAGTTGGGTTATTTATCATTTTTATATGATATATGAGAATATATTTTAATACAAGAAAATACACACTTGAACTTTAATAGATAGAGCCACTTTGGGTCTATGCTTGAAGCTTTACTCCCTGAATCTGCTCATGTAGTCTGGCATACAATACATGCACCTACTTAGCAGCAGCATCTTTATGCCACACAGCTCTAAACTGCTGTTTTCATTACCGCAGGATAGTCCACACACATACACGCTGGCACACTGTGCCCCAATAGGTTTGCTTTGATAACAGCAAGGGCTTGACTTAGTTGCCATGCCAACAGGACAGAACAAAGACAGTAGCCATAATGACAGCAGCAATAGAAGATATGAGAATCACAGCTTCATACATTTATATTCACTGCCGTGATACAATTTACACACATAAAGCCTCATTTTCTGGGTTATATAAAGCAGCCTTTTTGGCATTAGTGGTGATACTGAATAAATAATAACTATATTCAATCATGCATTGCATTTGCCGTCAACAACCTGAGATGCTATGTGCATTTAATAAACACATTGGGTTTTTCTGTAAGAATTAGGTCACCCATCTTTGCGTCCCTCTCTGATGTTTTATTATTACTGGTGCATTATTACTATTGCACCTACTTAGACCTGAAGAAACCCTGAATAATGCCACAGAGACCATGCATTCCACCTCAGCACTGTCCTAGCAACCACCAAAACATCATATCGACCTCCCAGGACACCATAGCAACAACCTAGCGACCATAATATCTTAACAGTGCTCTTGCTACCACCCAAAAACCTTATCCAAGTGCCTAGCAACTAACCAGAGTGCCCTAGCAACATCCTAGTGACCATAATATCTTAACAATTCCCTAGTTACCACCCAAAACTCCCTGTCAACACCCTAGAGACCATAATATCTTAACAATGCTCTTGCCAACACCCAAAAAACGTATCCAAGCGCCTAGCAACTAGCCAGAGTGCCCAAGCAACATCCTAGTGACCATAATATCTTAACAATGCCCAAGCAACCACCTACAAAAAACAGTCAAAATGCCTAGAAATTAACCTGAGTGCAAAAAACGTATCCAAGCGCCTAGCAACTAGCCAGAGTGCCCTAGCAACATCCTAGTGACCATAATATCTTAACAATTCCCTAGTTACCACCCAAAACTCCCTGTCAACACCCTAGAGACCATAATATCTTAACAATGCTCTTGCCAACACCCAAAAAACGTATCCAAGCGCCTAGCAACTAGCCAGAGTGCCCTAGCAACATCCTAGTGACCATAATATCTTAACAATTCCCTAGTTACCACCCAAAACTCCCTGTCAACACCCTAGAGACCATAATATCTTAACAATGCTCTTGCCAACACCCAAAAAACGTATCCAAGCGCCTAGCAACTAGCCAGAGTGCCCTAGCAACATCCTAGTGACCATAATATCTTAACAATGCCCAAGCAACCACCTACAAAAAACAGTCAAAATGGCTAGAAATTAACCTGAGTGCCTCAGCAACACCCTAGTGATGGCAATATCTTAACAATGCCCTAGCTACCACCTAAAACAACATCAAAGTGCCTAGAAACTAACCGGAGAGCCCTAGCAACACCCTAGTGACCATAATATGTTAACAATGCCCAAGCTATCACTTGAAACCAGGCTGTATCTGAAATTGCCCCCTAAACTCTTAAATAGGGCACGTACAATGCCGTATTATCGCCATACATACATATATATATGTTGAAACAGGAAGTGAAGTAAACAGAAGAGAATGGAAAAATAAAGGTCCACATAACAGAACATAAACCTGACAATAAGATCGTTAGGCTATCATTAGCCTATATGTATAGCAGATAGGCTAGTTGTAATCTGATTTTCTAATCTGACTGGACAAGAGACTTTCTATTGATATTTCCTCCTGCGCGCGTTCTAGACGGGCTGTCAGTCAGTGCAGTTACAGTGTTGCACCACAAGGTGGTGGAAAGGGACTATCATTCAACTACACGTTCAAAAACGCTGATTCGTTCATTCAAAGAGACGTAATGAAACACGCTGTTGAAATCATTTTAACTTTGAGCGCCACTTTAGAAGGCCCAGCTGACCAGCTATGACAACCTATTTTCACAAATATATATGACTTGGCCTGGAGGACAGACGCAAGTAATTGCACGTGCTCAGTCGATCTCTCTCTCATTCACTGTCTGTTTAGGCTTGTTAAGTGCAAATCTACGGAGCCTCTGTACAAATCAGCATGGCACACATTATGTTATCATTACTAACTTGTTTACTATTCAGTCCACATGCATGGTGTAAAACGAGAAGGGCATAACCGTACGAAAAAAGAAAACACGCAAAAATCGCGGTTGCTGCGGTTCTTGCATTCCTCTGCGGTTTGCTCGTCAATAGCGCGGTATTGCGATATTGCAGTTATCGCGACAGCCCTAGTATAGGGGCAATTTCGGATACAGCCCCAGAGTGCCTAGCAAAACCATAGAGACCATATTATTTAAAAAATGCTCTAGCTAGTAGCTACCACTCAAAAAACCCAAGAAAAGCATTGAGAAATCACCCAAAAATCATATCAGCGACCACACAGAACACCCTAGCAACACCCTAGAGACCACAATACCTTAATTACCACCCAAAATACTCTAGCAACCACCTAGCACCTAACCAGAACACCCTAGTGATCATAATAACTTAACAATGCCCTAGCTAACACCCTAGCAAACAACCAGAATGCTTCAGCAACTAACCAAACATCCGATCAATGATTTTGCAGAGGCAAGCGGTCTGTACCGAGTTGTGGTTGTTATGCTGCAACTACGTATCTAGTAGTTACTATTCTCTCCTTGGACTATTGCCACTTTAATTCACTGTGTGGCAGCTCTCGCTCTCTTTCATTTCTCGGTCTCCTTTCTTGACGACACATTAGCACAGTCCCATCGTCCTCCACATGATCCAGTGTTATAGTCACCTGCCTGTGAGCAGCACTTTTACATTCTGATAGTATATTAATGCTAACAAGTTCAGGCACACGGGTGCAAGACGTGATCTGATCTCTCAGGTGTGACAGGATGAGATCATATCCATATCAGCTCATATGGACTGAGCTCAGATTTTGCTATAAAGCCTTTGCATGTGTCAAATCAGCGGGCTATTTTTAGCCGCTCTATGTGGTTGGGAGTCTGGTGGGATTTGTAGACAGTGGCTCTTTCCTGCTCTAGGCTGGAAGACTGCAGGCAGGATGAGTAAAGACAGGACTAAATGGATTGATCCTATCTTCCCCACCCCCCACTCCATCTCTCTTCCAACAACACACTCCTTGTTCCTTTCAGTCTGGAACGATTGATTAATCCCTTCGATTAAAGACCCCCACGGAGCTCCATTATCTATAGCGGGTATGATTTCAGCACTCTGCGAGAATATCGTAGATTGCACCAATTAAACAATGCACCCTTGAGATTTATTGCTCGTTCTCTTGGGTACGCGGCCGCAACGATGTAATTTATTCTAAGTGAATGTGTAATATAAGTAGCAGGTTAGCAGGGCTCCCCCCTCCTGATGCAGCAGGGCAGACTACTGAACCTGATTGAGTCAGTCATATAGATTGAGACAAACTCCACCTGAGAAACCCAGCGGTCGCCCCATGATATACTAAATATACTACATACAGCTCCATTTAGTCTTTTAAATTACTAGGAAAAAAATGCAGGTTACAGATGGTTTAAAGAAATGATTAAATTAGTTTGATGTTGGCATGCTTAAAGATTCTACTTGAATGTTGGTTTTGGTTATTATCTTTTCTGACTGTGTAACTACAGAGCTTTCAAACAACCCATTTTTCAAAAGCATTACTCCTTATCGATGTTAGAACTGGTTGTATTAATCTTACATTTGTAGCTTTTTAAAACTGGAAGGCCAATGCCAAGGGAACATGGAGATAAATAGAGACAGACATATGGAGAAAGAGAATGTAAACATGAACTTGACTAGGTTTCTGTGTGAACAGAGCCACCTAGTGGCTGAATGTATATGTACACCCTGTACACATACATTTAGCCACCAAACAGAAATACTTGCTCACCAATTAATCCTCTGTAGTGAATGGGTGCCGTCAGAATGAGAGTCCAAACAGCTGATAAAAACATCAAAATAATCCACAAGCAATCCACATGTATCCAGTCCATCAATTAACATCATATAAAGCAAAAATATGTTTATATTAAACAAAATATGGATTATGGACTCATATTTTGGCAAGATGCATCATTTTAAAATTAAAACGCCTTGGTGGATTTGTTAATAACAAAAACGCAGCTTTTTACTTCAAAAGATGTTAGTTGATGGACTGGAGTCATGTGGATTATTGTGATGTTTTTATCAGCTGTAAAGTAAAATAACCAAAACAAGCCCTCTTTTTTTATCTGAACTGCATTTAGATTGGATTTCATTGAATTAACTGTAAAGTTAAATTAATTATTATGAATATTCATTTATATTATAAATATTAATCATTAATTAATCAGGTTTAATTACTACATAAATGGGCTTCATCCACTAAAGCCCTAAAGTTTGTAATATGTTCATTCATTCTTGCAAACATGTGACTGTCCTTGAATATGGGGGGGGGACCCCAAAACACACCTCTCCAGACATCAAGGCCAATTGTAAGGACTTGATGAAGTCCCTGTGCAGATGTGTATTTTTGTTGTTGTAGACTATTGTTCAGAAGTGAAGTCTGTGGCTCCCAGAGTAGCTGCTCTCACTCTATCAGAACTGACGGAAGTGTTACATACTTCCTTCAATTCTTTCCTCCTGGGACCAACACAAAGTGCTCCGTCAGAGAACAACACTGCACAGCAAGAAAGATACATGAAAGGACCTATGAGAGAACAGGGGTAAGGTGATTTTCCCATTCAGTTTTTTTCCCTCTCTCTTTCACTCACTGTCTCTCAAATCCAGGGAAATCATTTTTAGTATCTGATTTTTCACTTTTTTATCTGGCGATGATTTAGGGAGTGGGTTTTCGAGGCCATTGAGAGGATATTGCAAGTTTTTTATATTTAAGGACATTTTTGATAAATTGAGAAATTGGTGTTATAAGAATGAGTCAAAGACATAAATACACAAACGTTAGATTAAACAGATGAAGCTGTTTTAATCAGCTCAGGGACGAGACCAGAAATGCTTAAGTGGGTGGGCCTACATAAAACAGGGTTGGCAGTGTGTAGTATGAAAACTGCATGTCAAAACAGAAAGTACAGCATAAACGGTGAATGCACAATAAATCTAAAGCACTGATTAACATTAATGTTAATTTCAACATTTACTAATATATTATTAAAATTAAAAGTTTGATCTGTTAACATTCATACCAGAGCTAAAACAAATAACAACGAACAGTTGTATTTTAATTAACTAACATTAACAAAGATAAATAAATATTGTAACAAACATATTGCTCATTGTTAATGTTAATGCATTAACTAACGTTAACTAAAGGAAGTTAGTACTCATACTTCTCATACATACCTCATACTCAAGTGTCTCTGTCAGGTCACGTTCAAAGGAAAGTAAACATCGGGGACTGTAGAGATGGGAAGAACAGTACAAGCACATGTGTTTCTTTGCGGATCAAACACTGTACCTATGCTAATATGATGCTTCAAACATGCTCGGCTCAGAAGTTTCCGAATCTATAAATCCATCACCCGCAGGTGGTCTAGTTTCATTTGATAAGGCTTACACTCTTAAAACTAAAGGTGCTTCACGATGCCATAGAAGACAGTGGCGAGAAAGAAGGTTCTTCAGATTATAAAAAGGAAAGAAAGAGATGGTTCTTTAAAGAACCTTCGACTGAATGGTTCTTTGCGGAACCAAAAATGGTTCTTCTATGGCATCGCTTGAAGAACCTTTTGAAGCACCTTTATTTTTAAGAGTGTAGTTTCAAATGGGATATCCAATAAAGAATTGACTGATTGATATTTGTTTCACTACTTTCAAATTCAACTCCACAAACACGCGCATTTTACTATTATGAAAGTGGGTAGCTTCATAACTAGTACAGTTCATGAGGCCACTTTCAAGGGTTTATAAAAGATGTTTGTGACAGTATGTGCAACTTAAGGTCTCTAACACTAGATGGCAGCGTACTTCAGCAGAGCCAAAGATATCTTAAGTGTATACAGGTAAAACACATCCTCATTCTATCTTATATATATATATATATATATTTAGTTTCACAAAAAGATACCATGAAAAACAAATCAGCTTTGGCTCTCAATTTTGGAAAATAAATACTACAAAAATATGAAAATGTATGTATTTTAAATCTCTCGTTATATCACTTTGTGCATTTTACTTTCTTAAATCACATGTCTAAAATCAGTTATAATTACAGCTTTATATAGTTTTATTTTTATATATTTTTTCCAACATAAAACGGAATATAACAAAGCATTTTTTTTTTTACATTTTATTGTTAATATTTAAGATCCCTTTTTAATCATCAGCAACCATAAATAGGATGAAGCAAAGAAAGTGAAACTGCAGATTCGAGACTGACAATTTAGTTGTCAATTTAGTAGTCTGCAGTGTCACATGATCCTACAGAAATCATTCTAATATACTGATTTGATGCTCAATAAACATTTCTTATCGTTTATTATTATTTTTGTGGAAACCGTGATACATTTTTGTCAGGATTCCTTGATGAACAGAAGGTTCAAAAGAACAATATGTATTTGAAGCAGAAAACATTTGAACATTATACTGATCACTTTTGATCAGTTTCATGCATGCCTATTGAATAAAAGTATTTATTCTTTCCAAAAAACAAAACAAAACATCTTTTTGAAAAATCTTTGAAGTGTACTATTGTAATTCCCTTGCATTTGTTGATATACCATGTCAATACCCATAGTATTTGAATATGGTTGAATATGGCAATCATTCAGTGCCATGGTGATGGATAGAATGTAAAAATTTAAATAGAAAGTCACACTGATGAAAATAAAATTCACTGATATTTTAAATTTATTAATAATTACTATTAATTGTTTTTGCTGGGGGAAATTAAAATGTTGGCAGTGTAACTAAAAATCTGAACTGAATGGTCCGACCATGCCAGCAAAAAACCCCCCCAAATTTTAGAGATAGACAGACAGATATATAGAACAGACAGACAGACAGAACAATAGATGCAGACAGATTGAGCGATAGACAACAAAACAGACCGACAGACAGAACAACTGACAGACAACAAAAGGACAAACAGACAGACTGATAGAACATCAGACAGCAAGAATGACAAATCAAGTGATAGAAAACAAAACAACAGACGGAATGATAAAATAATCAACAGACAGCAAAACAACAGACAGACAGAAAACCTATCAACAGACAACAAAATGACAGACAGATAGATTGAATGTCATACAGGAAGACAGACAGACCAGACCAGACAGACAGACTGACAAAACAATCAACAGAACAAAACCACAGACAAAACAACAAATTATCGATAGACATTTACATTTACATTTAGTCATTTTGCAGATGCTTTTATCCAAAGTGGCTTACAATTCGGGAATACATAAAGCGATTCTTCTTAAAGAGGTAAACAGACACAGGAAGTGCTCGTAATACCAAGTTTCAGGCATTGTTCAAATAAGTACAAGCTAGAAAGGGAACAAAATAACAGACAGACACATAGATAGAATGTCAGGCAGACAGACAGACCAGATAGACAGACAAAGACAAAACAATCATTTAAAATAAAACAACAGACAGATATACACACAGACAGAATGACGAAACTATCGACAGACAACAAAATGACAGACACATAGATAGAATCTCAAATAGTCAATAGATAGAACGATAGTAAAACAAAAGACAGACAGACAGATAGAATGACAAAACAATCAATAGAAATGAAAACAACAGACAGATATTCAGACAGAATGACAAAGCAATCAATAAATAACTGCAGACAGACAGAAGGACAAAACTATCGAATGACAACAAAATGATAGACAGACAGAAAGACAGATAAAATGTCCCTCATTCCTTTGCAGCACATGATCGCATGACAGAAATACAGTGTGCTGCATCTTCAAGAGGTGCAAACCCCCAATATCGTGACCTTACTGTCCTCATCATAATAAAAAGTCACGCTGTGATCAGCTAAGCAAATGTAAATTAGCAGAGCCTTTTAAATACATAAAGCGATTCTTCTTAAAGAGGTAAACAGACACAGGAAGTGCTCGTAATACCAAGGAATGGTCACATCACATCACAGTGGAGTCAGCTGTCTTAACCGTGGCTTGTGTACTGCAAACATACCAGCTTCATCACTGTGTCTGTCACACGACTCTGTTCCCCTTTCGGGCTCTGTCTTTACATTTATTTTGAAAGATGAAGCTCTCGCGATTATGGTAAGGGGCGTTACATTTCCGATGAGTGCTTGCGGTGTTCGGCCAATCACAATGCACTGGGTCAGCTGGCCAATCAGAGCAGACTGCGCTTGTCGGAAGGAGGGACTTTGTAGAAAACGAAGCGTTTGAGAGAGGCGAGGCATAGAGGACCTACAATAATGTATAGTATTTGAAAAATAATGTGTTTTTTGAACATTAAAGCATGTCAACATGTTCTGTTACACCAAATAATGATTTTTAAAAATGCATCATATGACCCCTTTAAAGCCAATGCTTTGTGTGGATGGACACAGGCAGCTTTGAAGCGCCAGCTGATGCCAAGCAGCTCTGCTCACAAACCACGGCAGCTCATTCCCACACTTTGCCGCTTTTTGTGGTTTGGGGAATATTTCAGTAATTCATAAACATGTGAACTATTTCAAAAATACGTGAAAAAACTGTAAAATAAAACGGTAAAATTCCGGAAAATAACCGTTTTTGTTTTACTGTGTAGGTTAAACAAGTACAAATAACCCTCAACTTGTTGTCTTCTTTTCTACAGTCACAGCAAGGACAAGAAACTTTGACAAATGACATTGTGTGACCACGCAGCACGGGGCTTTCAACAACACGAGCTCAACTGATATTGTTTTGCTTGAAGCTGGCACTGTTATTGAGTTTTAAGCCGTGTAATTTTCCATACCCCAGTGCATTTGCGAGCTCAAATGGAGACCCATTGATCAACAGAACGCTATAATTATTTTGACCTTGGGCCAAAATGTTGGAACATAAAAAGCTAAGTGTGTACTCAGTCAGAAATTTCCACCTGACCCGGCCAGGACTTGTCAGTAGAGGTCCTCTAAGTGTTGACACGCTACTCTTCGCAGATATATCGGGAAAAGCATGTATATAGCTAGATGTTTTCAGATTCTGACAGCAGCAGAAAGCCCAGCGTGACACCTGACTTCCCAGAAATCCTCTGGGTTCTTATGAGACAGCGAGTGCACAGGCTCATTTATTCATCTTAGGTTACATGATCTGCGGGGGACAGGCGTTTCTGGGCCCCTAGAGAAACACACTACAACCTGCACAAAGCAGGTGAGCATTCTTTACAACCTACGTGCTTCTCGCCTGCCGTTGTTTGTCCAGACGCGAGAATAATTTTTCAATACCACGCAGATGGCTACAGGGTTACCTTCAACCGATGCGATGAAGTGACCTTTACTAGGGTTAAAATGGTTTTGAATGAAGAGTGACTGCTGAGACAAACAGGACAGTTACAAAACATGATTCAGTCCGGCTGGCTGATGTGAAGCACAATGGCGTGGTGATGTTATGGAGTGTGTGACTATGATCCAGAAGGGGTTATTAGCCTCATGTGTGTTTGACTTGTCAGCCATAAGCTCATGGCTGTGTTTACACAAACTTTACTCAGCTGTTAGGCAGACATATTGAACTGTGTATTGTAAAGGAGTAATATTGGTAACGTTGCAAAAAGTGTAACCACAATTTATCCAGCTATCCATTTAGATTTTTCTTATAAAAGTGTCTTTGAATCAGCAGTTGAAATTGTTTTGGAAAATTCTGATAATAGAATTAGACATGTTGTTTAGGTAGTAACATTGTTTTGAAACAATGCCAGTGTCTACGGTAACATCCTAAACTGTACAATGACCATAAAAATAGTATATAAATAGTAACAATTTACAGTTTAAATAATGCACAATTTGACAAAATAATAATAATAATAATTATTAATAAAAAAATGTAATGATAAACCTCACATTTCTGCCTCATAAATGATTATGTATGTTATATATAATTTGTCTGAACAAAAATGTCACCAATGTCTATGGTAACATCTTAAATTGTAACTAATGACCAACAAATTATGACTACTTAAATAATAACTTAAAAAGCTGTACAGTTCAAATAATGCAAGTTTTGACAAAATTTAAAAGTAGCTAATACTTATAATAGTACTCAATTTGTATGAACAAGGTATATTGCACTCCAAAATGACCATTCTGTCATAATTTATTCACCCTCATGTTATTCTAAATCCGTTTGACCAATAAAAAGCATCATAAAAGTAATTTGATATGTACTGTGACTAAATACTATTGACTTTACGTCTAGAATTGCGACATATGGTGATTTTTATTTTTTTTGGCAAAGTGATAGGTCTAAAAAAGCAGCTCAGACATTCTGTGAAATGTCTTCTTTTGTGTTCTACAGAAGAAAGAACGTCATTCAGGTTTGGAACAAAGTGAGGGTATGACAGAGTTTTACATTTTGGGGTGACTTCTCTCTTTTTCTATTTTACACTGTCATTTAATAGCTGATCTAAAAGCATTGGTCTCGCTAAACCAGCTTTTACACAATAAAAACTCTCTAAAGTCCAAACAGGGCCAGAGGACAAACAGGGCATCCACTACAGCAGAGAAAATGTAGCTCCACATTTTAAGATAACTTAAGAACAGAAGTTCTGCACACACAGTGGTGATGCAAGACTTTGAAAAGCTGCTGACGGTTAAATGTGATGATTCTATTTTAGATTTTAGGCTTGATTGTTCAGAAAAGAGCAACTAATGGAGGGAATATGTTTATTGACCGTAGGCGAACTCTGACACGCATCAAACACATCAGACAATCAAATCTATGAAACCTGTTAACTGAAAGGTGCACTCATTCTTTTTTATTAATCATCCATATTACTTTTTAGATAAATGGGAAATAAAAAAATTTAAAAAAAAATATTTTACATGGCATACACCACCTCAAAAATATAATCATGGCTGATTGCAAATAGCACATTTCTACAATGGTACTGTAAAATTTGGTTATGCAGAAATGTGGGTTGTCAATTTAACATATTAATTTAGTAATTATAAATAAAAATCTGCATTTGCAAAAATCAGCAAAAATAATGCATTTGGATGCTTTTTTGGGAAATAAATAAATATTGAGCAAGAATGCATAAAATAATTTCAGTTCTTATGAACTTTCTTCATCAATAAATTCTGAAAAAAAGAAAGAATATATATAAATATATAATAACATTGTATGGGTCAAATTTATTGATTTTTCTTTTATGCCAAAAATCATTAGGATATTAAGTAAAGATCATGTTCCATGAAAATATTTTGTAAATTTCCTATCAACGGAAAGCTTATTTACTCAGCTTTCAGATGATGTATAAATCTCTATTTCGAAAAATTGACCCTTATGTCTGGTTTTGTGGTCCAGTGTCACATATGTATATATATATATATATATATATATATATACACACTCTACAACTGTTATAGAAGTTATAACAATTCACAATAATAGTGCTTTTACTGTATTTTTGATCAAATCATCCTTGATGAGCATAAGAGACTCCTTTCAAAACAAAATCTTACCAACCCCAACTTTTGTACAATAATCAGTTATTATTACACTGATTACTTAATCAGTATATCAATTAATTTAGTTACATTTTAAATCAATTGACTGTCCTAATAAAAATGTTTGCATACAGTATATGTTCCAGCAACCACATCAGAGTGCACTGTAATCAAGTGCAAAACAGTTGTCCTATGCCATGATACGTTTTTACTGGATTTTATTTAAAAATACAGTAAAAACTAATATTATGAAATATTATAAAAATGTAATTTATTCCTGTCATGCAAAGCTGCATTTTCAGCAGCCATTACTCCATTCTTCATTGTCACTTGATCCTTGATTTTCTGCTCAAGAAACATTTCTAATTAAAAAAAATTATCTTACTGACCCTAAACTGGCCCTAAACTTTGAACTGCAGACTAGGTTAAAAAATAAATAAATACAACCAAGTAAATAAGTAATCCAATCCAAATTTCAGCATATCCCAATTTTACAGTACCATTGTAGAAATGTGCTATTTGCAATCAGCCAAATATATACAGTAAATATCACACATACATTTTATTTTTTGAAAAAGATATGAGAATTTTTCATATTTGTCTGATCTAAAAATGTAAGATTTTTAACTTAACTTATGCCGGGTTCAGACTACATGATATTTTTGTTGGTCACGATAGTCACTGTGTCAGATTACACGATTTTGACTCTTGTCGTGTCGTGGACAAGAAACATGTCAGACTACACGTTGCTTCTCGACCATTTCACGTTGCTCATCGAGAAGGCGGAACTAGCAACTGACTTCCGAAAACAAGAGTGTAAACATTGCTGAAGCGCTTCCGCTATAGTTAGCCAGCATTTTTCTTTCTTTGTTCTGTCGTGGTAGTCCCTGGATGACACATCATACAGGCAGGAGTACTGTTGCCACAGCTCCACCAACCCTTCCTCCCTCTCATAATTCCACCTAGCAACACCATCTCTTTCGTTTCGCCATGTTTGAAACCTGTGTATGAAAGAGCTTCTGTGCTGCTATTGGTCAACGTCACCAATGTGACAGAACTCGTCGTGGACGACGGAAAAAAAAATGAAACATGCTAGTCTTTCTGTCGTGATGTCGTGAAGCGTCGCAGATGCAGAAACGGTTGTCATCCACTATGACACACTACACGTGCTGAAACTATAAAATCTTGCGTCCCGACGCCCGTTGTCGTTTACGAATCCCCACGACACCCTAAAAATCGGGCTAAAATCGTGTAGTCTGAACCGGGCATTATAACAGCTTAGTAAAGGTCAATAATTAGGATTCAGTCATTTAAAATGCAGCTTTTTTGTCATTTATGCTTGGGTTGCATCAGTATTGTATTACAATACTGATACGCCTAATAAATGGCTGATATTAAAATTCTTTGCAAAACTAAAATCAAAATGAAATGTAGGCATCATAGCCATTTTGAAAAATCTCTAATATAGGTTGATAGGAAATATATCGGCCAGCAATTTAGAGTGATCTGTGTTTAACTCTGAAACCATGTTGGTAAAATTACTTACATATCTGTAAATATCTTTAAGGATCTCCTTAATAAAGGGCACGTTCAAATAATTACACTTATCGCCGTGTTAATCTAAATTCTGCTCTTCTTGAATCAGGAGCCTAAAATAGCATCCAGCTGGTGTCACACTTGAAATACCACGTTCCTAAAGTGAGTAAGGCAGTTACTTGGATGTGTTTACTGGGGTAATAAATGTTATCATCTAGACACCATCTTTTCAACACACAGCTCTGCAAATGACCCGTTTGCCCTGTCGTGACACAATAACAATGACGCCAAGTGAAGACACACAGTTTCTATTTGTTCTTTCAACCTCAACCACACTTTTCATCCGAAATTTACAACCCAAGCCAGTTCAGCAGCACTTGCTCGTCAAACACACCCACCGGCACAGGATTCCAGACCCCCTCCTTCTTCCCACTCATACTTTTAAAGCTAATCGTGGCGGCGATGGCTGTAAATTTCACATTGTACAATGTGAAGCATGTGTCTGTATTGCTGTGGTGATGTCAGACTCCAGCTGCTGTGGAGCCTTGAAAGAGACGCTGACCTTCCAACACCAAAGTCTTCAGGATACACAAGGCCCCTTAGACGACAGCATCAGCTTCCTGGGAGACGCTTCTTAACACAGGAGTATCCTCAGCTGCTCAGACTTCAAAGTTCAGCGCAAATACACCTGATACTAAAGAGTGCATTGATCTGACAAACATTTGTTTCCTATCAATCAGTGTTAGTTCGTTCGTGCATTCATTCATTTATATTAAGTTTTATAATTGAGATGTTATTATAGTTTTTATTCATATTTAATTTTTTTTATTTTCATATATTCTATTTAAATTTTTTAGTTTAAGGTGTTAGTAGGCTAATTTTGTGTTAACGTCTTTGTGTGTGTGTGTGTGTGTGTGTGTGTATGTGCTTTTTGTCATTATTATTATTTTAATATTTATATACTTTTTATATTTAAATTTTTTTTTTTTCAGTTTTACTTATTTACATCAAGTTAAACTAAATACAAATGATGCCTCGGCAAGAAACATACATAAAAGTTTTTATGTTTTATTTCAGTTAACGTTTTATGATTTTAGTTTTAGTTAACTATTATAACCCTGCTGTCAATGGAGAAATATGGTACCATGAAAGCCTTACATTCATTTATCATGCACTGTTGTATAATTTGTCATTTGGCCATTTAATGACTAAGTGGCACATGCTTTGCTATAAAAATTGCACACTATATTTTCATACAGTAAATTTGGTAATTCCAATAAAAACGTTTCTGAACAATTATTTGTCAGCCATATTGATTTTTGTATTTTGCGATTTGTTGCCATTGAAAATAAATATTTATATATATTTTTATTTTATTTTAATAAATGTAATAAATTATTTAAAAAAAAAAGTTTATAAAAAAATTGAAAAATAAAAATCTTTGTTCCAGGTTTAATGAAGGAATTCGTGTCAAATGTAATAATCATAATAAAAAAAAAAAACAAACAAACAGTAATTTACATCAGTAAGTCAGACTATCATTCTTAAAAGTTGTTCTAAGCAGTGTATTATGTTGTCCTTACTTAAAGTTACCAGCCAACTGGCTCCTAATAGATTTATTTACTTGCTAAACCAATTTTAACTCTCATTTGGCATTGATGGGTGTTAATTTTGGATTCTTAATACAGCTATCAATTACACAGCAGAGACATCCAAATCATATTCGCTGTCTCCAAGACAATCAGCGCCAACATCTACAGCATCAATTTCTGGAAACCTTTATTGGACTCGAAGCTCTGTGATGTTATTTTTTCTGATGATCTATGATGAGAGTTGAATGTATAATTAAAACTACAACCACAGAGGCTCTTATCCAATACAATGATGTGATGTGTCATGCCAGAAGATCCAATACTAATTTCCGAGAAAGGCACTCTCCAAATAAACCTAATTTACCTCTGAACAGTTTTATTGACCCCATATAAAACATCTTTATATCCCTGGTAGTTCTTAATGTAAATGGTGAAGGAATTTCCTCAGGAGCAATTTATATATAGTAAATAATTAATTCAGCTTTATAAATAGACTTGGGTACTTTGGATAATCATGAAGTCTAGGTTTCTTATCGCAGCTTTTTGGATTCAGATCACATATTTATGTCAGAAATGTATACAGTGTAAGGAGTAACAATGATTTTTTTTTTATTATTTAGTTGGCTTTATCAATCACTCTTGTTGCTATGTGTGAATTTCTCTCCAGTTTGTCTGCACGCGTTTGCATCTGCTGTGCAAAATAAGGCATATTTATATTCCATATGCATGTGTTTAGATAATGTTCGAATTCTGGCCAGCAGCACTGAAAGATTCCAAAATAAAAATCTCATTAGAGTAATAGACCTGGAAATGCTCCATTAAAAGGTAATTATGTTTGCTTGATGAGAGCAGTAAATTAGCAGAAAAAGAAACAGTTGTCAAGATCTGAAACAATAACCGAATAGCAGTTTTTAGCATGAAAGATGATTTATCCAACCCTGTAAATGGCCAGTGATTAACCAGCACTGAGTTTTTGCCATCTTTGGGTGACAATCCTTCCACCTAATTAAGTTTCTAATCATCAACCATGATAAAAACTCAATTGATTTACTAACTTTGTTTGATCCCTCGCAGAATGCACCATGAAAACACTTGATGTTCCGAAGGTCAATAAGTAATTATTACAAAAATAAATTCCAAAATGGGTGATCAGTACCTCGACATAGAATTAATGTACAATTTGCTTAGCAACAAGAAGAACATTGCAATAAAATTACAGTAATATTGATAATATTGACAGCACTAGTTGCGTTCATATGAAATAAGAAAGAGTGAGTTGGCGGTGTGATACAAAAGTATAGCGCGCTAATTTCAGCTTCCTGCATTGATGGACTGTTAAACAATGGCAAATATTCAAAAATACTTGACCTCTGAATGCCAAATCAGAGTCAAGTATTCTAGAGGGGCGTGTAATAGGAATATAGGTGATCCTGTCACATACTATTTCATACCTTGTTATCTAGGTAAAAAATACACAATATTAGTTTGTGTTATTATTGTCTTTCTGGTTCTAAGAGTTAACAACTGATTGCATATCCACGGTATCTACATGTGCTCAGTGACTGACACAAAAAAAAAAGTTTATAAAAAAATTGAAAAATAAAAATCTTTGTTCCAGGTTTAATGAAGGAATATACTGCTAATGTAATAATCATAATAAAAAAAACAAACAGTAATTTACATCAGTAAGTCAGACTATCATTCTTAAAAGTTGTTCTAAGCAGTGTATTATGTTGTCCTTACTTAAAGTTACCAGCCAACTGGCTCCTAATAGATTTATTTACTTGCTAAACCAATTTTAACTCTCATTTGGCATTGATGGGTGTTAATTTTGGATTCTTAATACAGCTATCAATTACACAGCAGAGACATCCAAATCATATTCGCTGTCTCCAAGACAATCAGCGCCAACATCTACAGCATCAATTTCTGGAAACCTTTATTGGACTCGAAGCTCTGTGATGTTATTTTTTCTGATGATCTATGATGAGTGTTGAATGTATAATTAAAACTACAACCACCGTGGCTCTTATCCAATACAATGATGTGATGTGTCATGCCAGAAGATCCAATACTAATTTCCGAGAAAGGCACTCTCCAAATAAACCTAATTTACCTCTGAAAAGTTTTATTGACCCCATATAAAACATCTTTATATCCCTGGTAGTTCTTAATGTAAATGGTGAAGGAATTTCCTCAGGAGCAATTTATATATAGTAAATAATTAATTCAGCTTTATAAATAGACTTGGGTACTTTGGATAATCATGAAGTCTAGGTTTCTTATCGCAGCTTTTTGGATTCAGATCACATATTTATGTCATAAATGTATACAGTGTAAGGAGTAACAATGATTTTTTTTTTATTATTTAGTTGGCTTTATCAATCACTCTTGTTGCTATGTGTGAATTTCTCTCCAGTTTGTCTGCACGCGTTTGCATCTGCTGTGCAAAATAAGGCATATTTATATTCCATATGCATGTGTTTAGATAATGTTCGAATTCTGGCCAGCAGCACTGAAAGATTCCAAAATAAAAATCTCATTAGAGTAATAGACCTGGAAATGCTCCATTAAAAGGTAATTATGTTTGCTTGATGAGAGCAGTAAATTAGCAGAAAAAGAAACAGTTGTCAAGATCTGAAACAATAACCGAATAGCAGTTTTTAGCATGAAAGATGATTTATCCAACCCTGTAAATGGCCAGTGATTAACCAGCACTGAGTTTTTGCCATCTTTGGGTGACAATCCTTCCACCTAATTAAGTTTCTAATCATCAACCATGATAAAAACTCAATTGATTTACTAACTTTGTTTGATCCCTCGCAGAATGCACCATGAAAACACTTGATGTTCCGAAGGTCAATAAGTAATTATTACAAAAATAAATTCCAAAATGGGTGATCAGTACCTCGACATAGAATTAATGTACAATTTGCTTAGCAACAAGAAGAACATTGCAATAAAATTACAGTAATATTGATAATATTGACAGCACTAGTTGCGTTCATATGAAATAAGAAAGAGTGAGTTGGCGGTGTGATACAAAAGTATAGCGCGCTAATTTCAGCTTCCTGCATTGATGGACTGTTAAACAATGGCAAATATTCGAAAATACTTGACCTCTGAATGCCAAATCAGAGTCAAGTATTCTAGAGGGGCGTGTAATAGGAATATAGGTGATCCTGTCACATACTATTTCATACCTTGTTATCTAGGTAAAAAATACACAATATTAGTTTGTGTTATTATTGTCTTTCTGGTTCTAAGAGTTAACAACTGATTGCATATCCACGGTATCTACATGTGCTCAGTGACTGACACATTGTTTCAATCAGCTCTGAACATTTAATTTAGCTCTTCTTTAACCTGTCCTTTGGAGTGTACCTCTGTTTTTGTCATTAGAGCCATAATTTCATGCAACATTAGGTGTGTAATTATGTGTTAAATAACAAGGGTGAACAGAGGTAATATTGCTAATGAATGCAACATTGTTAATGAGACACAACGAATGCAAAAGCAGTTACATACGTCTAACTGGGACGTCCTGAGTCCACAAACATCTTTAAAAAAGATTGAGAAATAAGTCATTGAAATGTGTTTTGAGTAAGGTGCGTAATGCGACTCAAACATGCGTTTTTCATTTAGATGTAAACATAGATGAAAATGTTTGCTATAAATAGAGGAAAGCAATTGAATGCAGTGGACTAAACTCTGGTTGTAGTTCTCAGGTGGTTTTGCACTGAGACACCTGGGCTTTATCCAGACAGTTGATAATTATTTATAATTTTCATGTGTCAGGCCTCCAGAAGGCAACATTAGCATGTCATTTAGCTGAAGAGAGAGGAGCAGCCCACCCTGGAACAACACATTCCCATGTTGTCTACCATGCTAAATGGCTCGAAAATAGCATGACTAAATCAAAATCTATTCAAAGTTCAGAATATATCATTATCTCCTGACATACTAAACTTCCTGCAGCTTAGCATTTTTTAGACAGCATTGAGGACGCTACTGTGCTTGACAAACTGAAGTATTTACCTACAACACACTACTAATGAAAAAAATAATGAAACTTGTTATACATAATTTGGTTATGTTACAATAAAGTTCCATTTGTTAACATAAGTTAGCTACATTAGTTAACATGAACTAACAATTTTTATATAAAAAGACGTAAAATGTTGCAAAGGTACCTGAATCAGTGATTCATTTTCTAAACAAGTTGATTAATTAGCGAGCCAACTACTAAAAATAGAATAATTAATGCAAATAAAAATTTACGGAGATGAAAACAGTAAAAATAGCAGTCTAACCATTTCTTAATCTGTGACAAAACTTAATCTGTGAATCATTTTCTGAACAAATTAAGCATGCCAATAAATACAACAAAAATACATTAAAACAGTTGAAACCATTAATAATAGAGGGTATGCACGTGACGTCACCGTCAGCTGGAGTGAATGCGGCTCCGAGTGGAAGCATTGGTTTTCAGCGTGAATGCTGCGACAGAACACACAAAACACACCTAAAATGAGAAAGAGCTTTGCGATTGACTGTACAAATAGATTTGACAAGAAATCTGAGGCATATTTTTGCAGACTGCTGAAAACTACAAAAAAGAGAAGCAAATGAATCGCTGCAATTCACAGAAACAATTGGACTCCAGGAAGCGGAACACGAATTTGCAGTTAACACTTCATCTTAATACGTTGAATTTTGCGGTAAAATCATACCCTATATATTGTATTGTTATTAGGGATGCACCGATACCACTTTTTAAATATGACAAGAACTCAGAGTTAAACTGAGAACAAATTCAGCTTGATAATGTTAGATAACTTTGATAGAAAGGTATGTAATAGATTTCAATCAACCAAAAATTAGACAGCTGTTAGTATGACAGTATTTACACAACTATGAATACTTAGCCGGGCAACCTTTAGACTCAATGACAGCCTGTAGTCTCCTGGGCATGCTGTCACCAGCTTCATGAAAACCTCAACTTCAATGTTTTTTCTCAGACTCTGTCTGAATCATTTTTGGTCCCAAATTTGTATAAATTTTACTGGTAGTTCACTGTATGAAGAATTGTTGGGTATGATTTGTCACAGTTTACTTTATTTTGCTATCCTCACTTACATAAATGAACTATAGTGTCCTGCACCCACTAGTAAAAAAAATATCAAAAATTATATCTGGTCTCTGAATAATTTTTGGTTTGACTGTATACCCTTCGGTTATTTTCACACTTAATTATGCCCATTAAAATGTATTTTTCAAGTTTTTGTTACTTTCACTGTTAATGTTTTTGCTCTATGGTACATCATCTTTAATTTAATAGCATTAGAGCTGCTCCATTGCAGCGGCTTAGTACTGTAATCACGCGCTTTGCTGTAATAATGCAGGAAACCACTCGTTATATATCTGATATTTTCAGAAATAGAAGTCACGTTTTTTCATCTGAAACGTGCTGCGATTTATATTCCAAAGCCACTCGTATAATGCAGAAACACTCCAGCAAGCAAAACATGCGCAAAGCGTGCAGGTATTTGTACTGATGCAGCATAGTACAGCCTAGCGCATTTCACACAGGCTGCTAGATTCACTTTTGCCAGAAAGTCGTGTATGCCTAAGGTTGAAAATAAATGATGTTTATAGTGAATGCCCATATAAATGGTCTTATTTTTACGATTTAGTTTTAATCCAAATTATGCATGTGCTAAGTAAGTGAACATCAAAGATCACGCAACAGAAGTGCGCGCGCTCTCTCTCTCTCTATCTTTCTCTCTCTCCCTACCGTTAAGTAACTTGTGCATTGTTATACTTACTTGTTTTTGACACATCCGACCGAACTACAAACTTTCCAGTGATGTCTGTGAGAAAGGCATATTCACTCGACAAGCTCGCGCATCTGCGCCGCCGCGCGCTCAATCCACTCAAGAGTGCTTTGTTTATCAGCTCGCGAACATCAGCTATACAGACGTTAACACTGAATGTTTAACGTTATATTCATTGCATACATATACTTCGTAGTAGACATCCTTAACTCCATTCTGCTGTCTGTTGTTCTGTTGTCGGTGTTTCTTTGTCTGAATATGGCGCTTATCACATGCTGTGTGGTATCGGCGTTTGGTATCGGGGCATTTTAACGAGTACGAGTACAGGAGCTCAGTATCGGGCCAGATACCGATACCAGTATCGTATCGGTGCATCCCTAATTGTTATATATCGTATTGACAACTCATCAATTAAATATTTACCATCTTATATTCTGCATAACTGGATGTTTTTAAATAAAAACGGACAAAAACTAAATTAGTTTTTGGGATGGATAATATGATGATATATAGAACATCCCAGATTTCGACCAACCTATTTTGTATTTACAAAATGCGTTCCCCGGCAAATCTGGTTTATTTATTTCCCCAGCATCAAAGTCAGGCACATATAAATGTCAGAAAACACGATTCCTGGCTGCATATCGATATCCATGGACCACTGTATATTTGCTAAGATGTAAGGAACAGTTTAAACTGATTATCATTTGTTTTACTCGAGCAGCTTCCCTATTAAATCCATTCACGCTGCAGCTCTTTTGCCACTCAGTCCGGCTGAGGGGGTGTGTTCCGGCGGGAAAGTGACATCAGTGCATACCCTCTATTGACCGTTCGCATGGGGTATGATTGACAGGCGACCTGACCGATCAGAAAGCAGATATTATCTGCCGCCGTTGCTTTCTGCCATCTTGCCCGACAGCTACGGCCGGTCTCCATAGAAATCCATGTTAAAATGGGGTATAAAAAAGATCAACTGAATTGAAACTTTTTCAGTATAACTAAATCACTGAAAAAAATTATCCACTGAATTTACTACATTTTTTTAAGGTAAGTGGTTGCAATCAATTTACAGTTTAAACTGTTTAAACTGATTATCATTTGTTTTACTCGAGCAGCTTCCCTATTAAATCCATTCACGCTGCAGCTCTTTTGCCACTCAGTCCGGCTGAGGGGGTGTGTTCCGGCGGGAAAGTGACATCAGTGCATACCCTCTATTGACCGTTCGCATGGGGTATGATTGACAGGCGACCTGACCGATCAGAAAGCAGATATTATCTGCCGCCGTTGCTTTCTGCCATCTTGCCCGACAGCTACGGCCGGTCTCCATAGAAATCCATGTTAAAATGGGGTATAAAAAAGATCAATTCATAGATCAGTTTATTTTAGCTACATTTAAATAAACAAATTTAGTTGACTAACTCTCAACAAGTTTTTTTTTTTTAAATGTAGCTAAAACAAATAGTTTGCAACCACTTACCTTAAAAAAATGTAGCATCATTTTTTTCAGTGTATAAAAATGTGTGCAGGGTTAAGTAATTTTTTTTTTTTTAAATGTAGCTAAAACAAATTGTTTGCAACCACTTACCTTAAAAAAATGTAGCATCATTTTTTTCAGTGTATAAAAATGTGTGCAGGGTTAAGTTGTGCTGTTGTTGGCTAAAGGAATTCCTTTTAAAGTACTTGTTTTGCGTACCAGAAAATCTGTCCATGTCTGACGCTGTATGCATGACATATCAGTGTGTGACTATATATTATGTTACAAAAAAAAGATCTAAAATGCAGCATAGGGACTTCAGGAAATCAGTGAATCAATTTCTGAACAAACTGGAAGTAGCTAGTAACTTTTGGAATTTTTAAAAACGTCTAAACTATTGTTGCACTACTGGGAGGGGGAAAAAACAGTTTTTCATGATTTTATTCCCACCAAGCTAATGTGGAGTATAAACAATGGCTCATAAATCACTGCAGTGACAATATGGGTTTAGTAAATCCCATCATGCGCAGCCACATTGGATGAACGTTCCAGCTGTTTTGGGTGAATGCCAGATGTCTGTGCTTTTTTGCGACAAAAAAGGCCCCTGTAAGGCGTTACTTACCCAGCTAAGGTGACCAGAAGGGCAAATACCAACAACTGTCCAGGCCATACCAAGCTTTTTAAAGACAGCCATTCTATGTTAAAAACACTGGATGTGGTTCTCGGTGCCACGTTGCCCTGGCATTTTTGGCAGCTGTTTTATTGGGTGCAGTGGGGACAATGGGTTTCCTTGGGTCAGTGCTTCCTGTCTGCTTCTGCCTCTTATCTAATTCATCGTCCTGTGATCCGGCCCACTCAGCATAGGCAAGAGAGTCAACATGCACAAATATGATATGTGGCATATTCCCATCGTTGACGTTTACAGCTCTCCACTGCAGGGCAAAGATTTGCTCACTGTTGCTTTTCAGACCTTCATTTTAGATGAAATGTTGCTCTGCACCTTTGTGGGCAGGTCAGCCAGACCTGGAAATTGCTCAGTCAGTCAAGCTGGTACATTGGTAATATGTATTTTGAAAGATTTTCTGAAGTACCTTGTAAATACATTGGTATAAGATTTAGTAATGTTAGTAATGGTTAGCATGATCATTACTAACAACACTAAATCATATACCAATGTATTAAGCTAGTACAAGTTAGTGTTGGGCGATATGCTCAATATTCATATCGTCAGCCTGTGAGATTGTCGATACACGATATTATCGTGCTAATTTATGTAATTGTTTACTTAGTTTCATTGCGAGAAACTGAACCATCTCCAGCTTAAGGCTAAAAGCAGCCTAATGTGTTTAATATGACTGAATTGTATTTAACGATAAATTAATAGAAACCTCGTAAGTTACTAATTATAATGCTTACATTTCCTCAGCTATTCAAAAAGCAGCTACAGAAAACGAGCAAAGAACATTACATTACCAAAGAACATCATCACAAGCTCAGTCTAGCGCGAGTTTATGCACTCCGGCCCACTCAGCATAGGCAAGAGAGTCAACATGCACAAATATGATATGTGGCATATTCCCATCGTTGACGTTTACAGCTCTCCACTGCAGGGCAAAGATTTGCTCACTGTTGCTTTTCAGACCTTCATTTTAGATGAAATGTTGCTCTGCACCTTTGTGGGCAGGTCAGCCAGACCTGGAAATTGCTCAGTCAGTCAAGCTGGTACATTGGTAATATGTATTTTGAAAGATTTTCTGAAGTACCTTGTAAATACATTGGTATAAGATTTAGTAATGTTAGTAATGGTTAGCATGATCATTACTAACAACACTAAATCATATACCAATGTATTAAGCTAGTACAAGTTAGTGTTGGGCGATATGCTCAATATTCATATCGTCAGCCTGTGAGATTGTCGATACACGATATTATCGTGCTAATTTATGTAATTGTTTACTTAGTTTCATTGCGAGAAACTGAACCATCTCCAGCTTAAGGCTAAAAGCAGCCTAATGTGTTTAATATGACTGAATTGTATTTAACGATAAATTAATAGAAACCTCGTAAGTTACTAATTATAATGCTTACATTTCCTCAGCTATTCAAAAAGCAGCTACAGAAAACGAGCAAAGAACATTACATTACCAAAGAACATCATCACAAGCTCAGTCTAGCGCGAGTTTATGCACTTTAAAAACACTCCCGTTAAAATCAGTGAATATACACTGTATGATGTATAAATCTCTTATACATGCATACATTGCACGTACTTCTGCACTTTGTTGTTTATGAGGAGAGAGTTTGTGAGTCAGAATTCAGTCAGCACGCGCTGAACAACAGAACTCCGCTGTTTCAGTGATGATCTGAACGCCTCTGATTGGCCATTGCATTCATAAGCTCAGCATAATCATGTGTGATTGGTTAGAACGCGCAATACTGTAAAAATGCGGAAAGAAGAAATATAATGCAACAAATAAGCCCTCATTTTAATTAGGTAGTATTTATTTGTCATTTTAACTGTTTGGGAACTGAGCGTAAATGTGGAAGTCCTTCAAAGATTTCTTATCCTGTTGCGTCCTCTATAGGACCAGCGACTAGTCGACGTCAAGCTTAAAGCATCATGGCAGAGCATTGAAGTCGACTAGTCGGTGCAACCCCTTATATATATATATATATATATATATATATATATATATATATAACCTCTCTTGCTGCTATGTAACTACCCTGTACAACCTGTTTGCACAGGTTGCTGCTCATTCCTGCTCATCTTAATATTTATTAAGTCTACAGTATACTGTTCTGCGCATTTTATTTTATTCTTATTTCTTTTTATCTTACTTTTTCCATACCTATATTTATATATAATTTTCTTGTGTTTGTATTCTTTAATAATTGCACTGTCCATGGAGCGGACCTGACTTACATTTCACTACTGGTCATATATTCTCTATATAACCATGTATGTGACAAATAAAAGATCTTGAATATATATATATATATATACTGTATATAGTGTCTAGCGCATTAAGTGCTTGATTATAATTTGAGTTTTTCAAATGACACAAGCTCAGCTCTTTACATCAGATTTATATTTAAACGCATGATAGACTCTGTGAAAAGAACAGGCTGGGTGATGAGTCTGGACTGGACAGCATCTGAGGGCAGGAATGTGCAGTCAGTCATTTGCAAGTGCGTGGCCCAAAACACCTGTGTCACCTTGATGCTACAGGACTCTCCATCAACACCAATCAGCAACAGGGTGCAGGGGAGGAGGAGGCTTTGAGCGGCACTCCCTCTCTCTTTCCTCTCTCACTCACTCTCTCTCTCCTCCGGGGCTGGAGGAAGGGATCAATGCCGTGAATGGTCCTCCTCTCCTTGCTCACTACTCTCATTATTATTTTCCACCCTGCCACTCGCCAGCCCATGAATAGTCAATACCAAACCAACAGGCAGGAAATGAGGGTGCAGATGCTTATTTCAATGCCTGGAGTGAGTTTTATTTATCGAGAACTGGTTCCAACCACATGAGACGGACTTTGTTCGCTGCTGAGGATTATGGAAACTTTCTTTTTCTCTATTTGAAGACTGATGGATTCTCTTTTTGGACTTACTATGTTTGTCCACAATGATGAAGTCACTTGTTTAATATTGTGGTTGTAAAATTTCACCTTTTTTGAAGGCTGTTAGTTTCAGGTGATATAAAAAAAAAGAAGAAAGAAAAAAAGACACATCCATCTTTTCACACTGGGAGCAGTTTGCAGACGAACCTGTGTGGAGGGAAGCACATGGTCCACTAAGTGTGTTTTTTTCTCGTTAGGTCATCCCAGCAGTCTTTTTTGAGTGCTTCAGAGAGAGCCGCACACACTGGAATAGCTGGGAGAATGTTTCTGTGGGCTGGAAGCAAAGGAGCTCAAGGATCAGGAAGTGAGAGAAGGTAAAATACAATGACTCAACTAACTAACTAACTAACTAACTGAACCACCTGTGACAGCACTATGCTAAACTATCATTTTCTAGGATCTCTGTAAGGAGGTTTCATGTTTGATTTCATGTTGATTCATGTCTTCAGTCTGTGAAGATTTCATTCTGAAGTACAGAGGGATAATATGGTAATAAACATAATTGTAAAAAATAGGGTTACACTGTATTTTAAGGTATCCTTGTTACAGTGTAATTATTATACATTTAAGTACTGAGTAATATTAATTAACTACATGTACTTGCTATATGGTTAGGGTTAGGATTTGGCTTATGGTTACTTGCATGTAATTATGAATAATTTATTGTTATTATAATAGTAAGTGCATGTAACGATGTGTAACAAGGACACCTTAACATAAAGTGTTATCAAAAATAGTAATAAATTGAAAATCTAATTATAAAATATAAATATTATAAAAATATAAATATATAATAAAAATAAAAATACATTTATTTATTAAAAAAAGTGACCATTAAATAATTCTGTTACAGTCGATAACCAACAAATGACTAATTTCTCTAAATAAATGAAAAATAACACAACAAAAACTAAAATCGTTTGTTTAAAAGTGAAACTTGTACAGAATAAATGATATTCCCTTTGAGATTTAACAGTGTTATTATATTATGAGTGCATTTAAAAATAAGCTTTAAGTGAATATTGAATGGCTCAAAAGTAATGAAAACAATATAGGAAATTAACATGTATGAATGAAATATACTGTATAAAAGTGACAATGCATTTACAACTATTTTTAATTTTATTTCAAAATGAAAACTTGAATCAGCCAACATTTGCATCCCTAGAAAATATGTATCTTATTCTAAATAAAAATTACTCTCATCATTCTAGAACTGATGCATCACAGATTATTTAATGCACGGAAATTCACTCACTATTATTAGCAGTTTTAAGTATAACTACTGTTTTACACTGATTTAGCAGTATCAGAGTATGTAATTTTAATGATCGAACTAATCTTGGATTCTGACGTAAACTAATCACAGGAAGTGGGTTGTGAGTTTGTAATGCTTTTGACCACTGTACTCACAGTAATTATCAAAAGGTCACTGATAAAGATAGACAGGTTAGTCAGCTTGCATTCACACACATGCATAATCTTCAAAAGCAATGTGACCTGCTGTCAAAACATGATTAAAGAATCATGAGTTAAATATTTGGAAAGGAACTAACTATGCATATATAATAGGACAGCAGCAGCTATCTGTGTGTCATTGGAGTTCTGAACTAAACCTAATTCTTTGCCTCAAACATTTTTTTATGTGATAAGGACTGGTGAAACGATTCTTGAAGCAATATTTTGTTATATTAGGTTTGGCATACACCATGCCTTCATTAATCTACCCCCCCCACCCCCCTTATGTGTCTTGTGACTTATGGAACTCAAGCAGGACCTTTTATCAGAAGATTCGGGAGTATGATGTTTTGGAGAAGAGGAGGACGGTCACCGCGCTGAAAGCTGGAGAGGACAGAGCCATTCTCTTAGGCCTCAGCATGATCCTTTTCTCTGCCATGATGTACTTTGTGTTAGGCATCACAATGGTGCGCTCGTACTCAGACAGGTAAAGATTCCCAGAAACCTTCTCAAGAACAGAACTGCACAAAATACACTGAAACCACAGAATTAAAGGGGCATTCAGTAAGTTCACCCTATTCAAACGCTGAACTGAATAGTAAGACAAACACAAAGAGGAGAAAATACTGTAGCAGGCAGAGCAAAGTCACTGTTGTTCACGAAGCACGAAATATTGGAAGAAAGTCCTAAGTACTAAATTGTGGGTGGGAGTTTATATGAGGGGAACAGACTTATGCATATTTATGTAGTCTTTAAAAGTGCTGCTTTGTTTACAGCGGTAACCAATGAAATACTACAGAGAGTCTGTCAGAGAGTCAAAATCAGTCCATCTGCGGTTTTGGTTTCATGCAGATATATTTTATGTAGCATAATTTCGCAAAGCTTAACCTCCACGGAGGTTACGGGAAACAGCTCTAATTCAGTTTTTGGATTTACAGAGACTTATATTTACATTCAGTCTGTGTGCAGTTTCTGTCTGGACAAAAACGGACAGAATTTGCATGCCCTGCTGTAAATTTTGACCGGTTGATGAAAAACAAGCTTATGTGGATTCTACACATTTAAACAATTCAGATAAGTTATATAGAATTATTTATGTAGCAGATAAAATACATATAATCATTTATTAATCAATTATCATTTTGACTTATATCTTTTCTTTATTTAAAGGCTGAAATGTGAGGCTTACCTTTTTATTAAACTTTTTCAAAGCTTTATTTGAACATCTACATTAGCTATTTCAACATGCTATTAAACTGTTGTCAGTCAAGTTGTCATTTAAAATCATTGGTAGTTATTGTTTTAGTGATTATGCAAACAAAAAGTCATTTTATTTGTTGTTTGTTGATTTTTAAATATAAAACTTGCTGAAGAGATTTATGTGTCGGTACTTTTTTTTAACATCTCCAGCACATTTTAACAATACCGTGATAATACTGATAACCGTGATAATTTTGTTACATACATACATACCGTTACATACCTATTTCAGATAGATAGACAGTTAGATAGATAGATGCACTACGGCAGTCAGACAAGATGATATCAAATTAACAGTTGCTCCCTGCAGTTACAAAAACTTTTTTTTGCTACATTTATGTTAATTTCTGTGTAAATGCTTCAGCACAGTCTGTGAAGATTTCATTCTGAACAGAACTGCATTTTTCATATTGTTCTCCTCATTTGCTTATGAAATGCCCCTAATATGATCACTCATTATATTGTTCACAATGTACCAAACATTTGCCGATTCCATTCCTTTTTGTCCGTAACACGCAGATTAGCGAACATTACAACATAGGAGCCGAATTGAGTTCTGTAGAGCTCTTCCAAATACCACTGACCCACCACAGATTTCACACAGATAAGAGCTGGCATACACTGTAGTCAAAGGCAATTAAAGAGGCAGCTGAGCCTTTGGAATAGCCAAAGAACACAAGGTCTGTTATTCATAGAGTAGGAGAAAGAGGCCTGGCACAAAGACAAACACTAGCATGTAATCGGCCGCCACAACAGAGGGCCAAATTATGTACCCTAGTGAATATGGAGGGTGACCCTGATGTACAAATATTGTACTAATATTTGATGTACTGATTTGTATTGCACACATACAAACAACCTTAAGCAGGGTGGAAACTGAAGCCAAAGACGGGCACTCGTAATCTGCAAAATATTAAATTACAGTTATAGTAAAATACACATTAAATTAAAATGTACTTCTGTAAAAAAGACTTGATTTCATTCCTTAAGAACTGATTGAAATCATGAAAAGTGGTCTTTATATGACATAGGCTAGAGGGGAGAGGTATAAATAGTGAGAGGAACTGACGATGTCAGTGGAAAAGGAAAGTTGTTTTAGACGTGGGGCAAGTTTCATAAAATAAGATTGCTATTACATTGTTTTTTGGAATAATGTGAATTAAAAAGTAAATATCCCCTTTGAGTTTATGCTCACTTTACCTCCAATATGCCCTTCAACAGCATGCAAGAAGCACTCATTAGCAAGTCATTTGACTTCTCCACAGGTTAAGGTTCACATTAAGTCAGGTGTGCTCAGTCCTGCTTCTCTAGATCTACCTCCCTGCAGGGTTTCATTTCAGCTTTAGTCAAACACACCTGAACCTAATCAATATTAAGGCACTTGAAAATTTGAAACTGTAGGAAGCTCTCCAGCAGCATGTTAACCACCAGCCATCTCGCTTCATCTGGTATGATAAATGCATTTAACGCCATTATAAATTATTACTTAACTTTTTTCTACTTCTCTGCCCATTTTTTTGTCTCTCAGCGTTTGGACAGAAGAGTCAAACTGTACAGTGCTGAAGTCTAACATAGTTGCTGAGATTAACTGCAGCTACAGTTGCGGCTCAGAGTGCAGGAAGAGTTCCAGGTTTCCCTGCCTTCAAGTATACGTCAGTCTGAACTTCACCAGCAAAGTTCTGCGGCTGTCATACAATGAGGAGGCCCATGAGGCCAACCCTGAGGTACACCACACCTAACCATGTGCATTAACTGTAGGGATATATCACATATACCAGTAAATAGTGATGCATGGGCAATTCTTCCGTGACACCATGCACACTTGTTATTTTAAAGATTCTGATTAGAATTAACCAATCAGGTTGCTTCTGTTAAATGTAGTAAAAGTAGATTTGAACCTGAAACAAACCAGATTATTTAGATAAGTTACCACATTAATCACCCTTTTGGGTTTTTCAACAAAACATTGTGTACAAACCACATAAATAAATAAAAAAAGTTAAATAATGAAAAAAAAATATTTTGAGTCTTTTTCCTTCATTATGAGACAATTGCATCACCCAAAATCTTCCAAAAATATAAAATTTTATAAATAAAAAAATATAATGAATTTTAGTTAATTTGATGTATGTATATTACGTTATTTGAATAATATATTTACTGTCAAAAATACATTTTAAAAATAAATAAAAATCTACATATTTGAAGGTACACTCTTAAAAATAAAGGTGCTTCACGATGCCATAGAAGAACCTTTTTGTCTAAATGGTTCCATAAAGAACCTTTAACATCTGAAGAACCTTTCTGTTTCACAAAAGGTTCTTTGTGGTGAAAGAAGGTTCTTCAGATTACAAAAAGGTAAGAAAGATATGGTTCTTTAAAGAACCTTTGACTGAATGGTTCTTTGTGGAACCAAAAATGGTTCTTCTATGGCATCACTGTGAAGAACCTTTTGAAGCACCTTTATTTTTAAGAGTGTACTGCAGAAAAGTGGAGAATTTTCAATTAAAGTGAATTCAATTAGACAAAAAATTATGTTATGAGCAAGCATACATCAATTTCATCAAGGTTTAGAAGTGCTTGTGATCTTTATGAGCAAACATTTACAGAAGCAAAAAAAAAAATAGAAAAAAAAGTGCTTTAGGACATCAATCCTGGCTTGTCTCTTTGCTTATATATGGACAAACTAGTGACACTTACTAATCACCCGTTAATGTAATTTTAATTAATGTAATTATCTAAAATTACCAATTCACAATTTGTCCCTAAGATGACATCACAGTACGTTTCTGAACATGATGAATGACCACGATGCAGTGCAGTACACAAACTGAACTGAATTCCTTTCAAGTAAATGCACTTCCTTCTTTCCCTGCAGTGTTTTTACATCCCAAAGTGCCACAAGGACCACACGCTGATGCACAGCATTGTGATGAACATCTCAGAGCGACTGAAGACGCACCAGCAGGTTCTGTGCTACTACGACCCCTCGGAGCAGCAGGACAGCGTCCTCCTGACACGTCTCTACGGCCGCGGGGCCATCATTAGCTCGCTCCTCTGGCCCACGTGCACACTGGTGGGGGGCACGCTCATCATTGCCATGGTGAAGCTCACTCAGTACCTGTCTTTCCTGTGCGAGCAGATCAGCCGAATTAAAAGGTGAGACTGACGGTGTGCAGACAGATACCTCAGACCAGAGAGACAGATGCTTTTGAGCGAGATCTAATCGCTGTGTTCCTTGCAGGATGGGGCTCTATTCCTTAAAAGGAGCCTCTCACACCAGGGTCTGCACTCGGAAGCTTAACGGCAGCATCCAGGATGGGGTTTGAATGGAAGTTTCCATGTGCGACATTGTCAACAGACCTGTTTTCTACTCCGTATATAGTGACAAAGTGTTTCCGCTCTCATGTGGTCTTCCTCTGACGCTCCATCAGCCTTGTTAATCTGCCGGGTTGTGCTGACATGGCTGAAGTAATGTTGTGAATGAGAACTTCCTGTACCATTGACTCAATAGAGATTCTAGTGGTCGTAGTTGGAACTTTTTACAATAAGACTGGGTCAAGTCCAATCCTGAAACTTAAGAGTCAAAATATGTGGACATGTTGTGGGGTGTCAATTACACTTTCTGACCAGCAGATCGGAGACTCCATTCCAAGGAGTTGCCACTGTGTAGCAATGTCTTGACCAGCTGACGCTTGTGTAATAACAGAAATTAAAAGTAGAATGTATATGCTACTGCCATCAGTGGTGACTGCTGTGTGCTGTCATTCATGGCTCTTTGACAAACACCTGTGGACCTCTTCAAAGCCAAAGGTCATATGTTGATTGTGACTATACTGTATTTCTTAAAGGGATAGTTCACCCAAAAAAAGAAAATTCTGTCAGTTTATTCACCCTCATGTCAAACCTGTATGACTTAATTTCTTCTATGCAAGATAAACATATTTGCCTAAGAATTTACAATATGGTTTCATTTGTTAACTTTAGCTAAATTTGTCTACATGAACTGCTCTAACATTGGACAAAATTACTACAGCATTTACAAGTAAACTTTTAAATCAAAAGTTGTATCTGTTAACATTAGATAAAAGGATAGTTCACCCAAAAATGAAAATCATGGGATAATTGTCATTTTTGGGTGAACTATCCCTTTAATGCACTATGAACAAACATAAGCAATGGACAATTGTATTTATTTTTATCAACTAATATTAAAAAAAATATTTCTCCTATTTAATGTTAACAAATAAGATCTTAATGTAAAGTGATATTTTAAAGAACATCAGGGACTAAACAACATCTGACCCCATTGACTTTTATTGTACAGAGACATTTTTCAAAATATCTTTGTTTGTGTTCCACAAGAAAGAAAAAAGAAAAAGAAAAAAAGAAAAATCATGCGGGTTTGGAACAACATGAGGGTAAGAATGACCATTTTCAAAAAAAAAAAACATTTTCCAGATGAAATCCAGTCTAGTCCTAGTAGTGCACCATTGTAGCAGACCCAAAAGCTGTGTAACGAAATCTAGTGTGTTTTCTAGCTATTTAGCATTGTAAGGCATTATATACACACAAAGTCAAGTCTGTTCTAAAAGGTGGGTGGCAACAGTAATGCCAAATTCTAATGGGTTGTTCGCAAAGAAAATCTTCTAAACCAGCTAGACACAACACAGTAGAATAGAACAGAATGCAGCGGCCTCAACATTTGCAATGTACATGGTGTGAGCCGAGGTGCTGAAAAAAACAAGACAATTGTCCTCAATATTTTACATCTACATAGACAAATCATTAACAAACCAGAGCAAAGGAATAAAAGAACGGCACACAAGACATTTCAGGAACACTGCTATTTAATCATGTATATACTGTAATTCCAGTTAAGTTCTGTATTTGTGTTTGTTTTCCACTAGAGTGATTTCTTTTTTGTTGACTATTAACCAGGAATCTTGTATTGTCAGTTGTTGATATATGGATGTAATTTCTCACTCGCAAAACAAACCCTGCAGGTGGATTGAATGATTCGTAAGGTTTTGCATAGAGAGAAACGACAGTGCCTCAATTTTTTTTAGACAACATCTACAGTGACTGAATAAATTCAGTAGCAATCCTCCAACATATGTATCATCTGACATTATTCTTTGAATAGGGGATACTGGGGCTAGTTGCCACAAAAGCTATATTTAATTACACAAATAACTGTATTCTGTAGCAGTGATTTTGTATTTGGTTTCAAAAACCCACCAAAAATAAGTTAATATATATATATATATATATATATATATATATATATATATAGTCATACAAACTAAACTGTGATATTTCTTATAGTTGTTGGATAAACAAGTGAACGATAAAAACTAGGCAAGATATAATGGATTGAACAAAAATGTCTGATTGGGGCAAGTATTTTACAAGTGTTATAAAGTTATAAACAGCATATTTATAGGGAGAGAGATTCTTTAGCAAAACAGCAGTTTGAAATTTTTCTATGTTGCCATTTAATTTTCTGCTGTTTCATGAAGTCAGCTTTTTATAATAGTTTTCTGAAAGGCCTATAAGATGAAGAAAAAAAACTTGTTTCTTATAAAATGCACTGACATTTGGTGACACCATGCCCCAATAGGAAATCATGTTAAAGAATTGAATAGCTTTATGTTGTAGCCAAAATGTTCAGTATTTAAATAAATATTTACTGGAGTAAATACTTATTGAAGCTCGTTTCCGCCACTGAATAAAAAATATAAAAAGGTAATTGTGACTTTTGAACTCCCATCTCGGACTTTTTTTCTCGCAATTGCACTGACTTTTTCTCAGAATTGTGAGATATAAACTTGCAATTGTGAGTTATAAAGTCCAGTTCCGAGGAGAAAAAAGACATGTTCTCAGAATTGCAAGTTTAAATTTCTCTTCATTTCTCAGAACACAATTTTGAGAAAAAAGTCCGAATTGCGAGTCTGTATCAGGCAATTCTGAGGAAAAAAAAGGTCAGAATTGCGAGATAAAAAGTTGCAATTACCTTCTTTTTTTTTTCATTCAATGGTGGAAACAGGCTTCCAAAATAACTAGCCCCAGTCTCCTCAAACATACTAACCATCTGTGTCATTTACAAATATTGTTGTTTTATATACATAACACATTTATCAAAACGAACAGACATTCGAATATTCATTTATATACAGGCTGGTGTTATGACTTCAGCCTCAACTGCTGTTTCATGAAGTCAGCTTTTTATAATAGTTTTCTGAAAGGCCTATAAGATGAAGAAAAAAAACTTGTTTCTTATAAAATGCACTGACATTTGGTGACACCATGCCCCAATAGGAAATCATGTTAAAGAATTGAATAGCTTTATGTTGTAGCCAAAATGTTCAGTATTTAAATAAATATTTACTGGAGTAAATACTTATTGAAGCTCGTTTCCGCCACTGAATAAAAAATATAAAAAGGTAATTGTGACTTTTGAACTCCCATCTCGGACTTTTTTTCTCGCAATTGCACTGACTTTTTCTCAGAATTGTGAGATATAAACTTGCAATTGTGAGTTATAAAGTCCAGTTCCGAGGAGAAAAAAGACATGTTCTCAGAATTGCAAGTTTAAATTTCTCTTCATTTCTCAGAACACAATTTTGAGAAAAAAAGTCCGAATTGCGAGTCTGTATCAGGCAATTCTGAGGAAAAAAAAGGTCAGAATTGCGAGATAAAAAGTTGCAATTACCTTCTTTTTTTTTCATTCAATGGTGGAAACAGGCTTCCAAAATAACTAGCCCCAGTCTCCTCAAACATACTAACCATCTGTGTCATTTACAAATATTGTTGTTTTATATACATAACACATTTATCAAAACGAACAGACATTCGGATATTCATTTATATACAGGCTGGTGTTATGACTTCAGCCTCAAGAGATTTTTTTTTATGTCCACCATTGTTGATGGCTAAGTTTATGTTGATTAGTACAACTCATTCTCTTTGTCATCTCAAATGGTGAATAAAATGTGTTTTCGTGTCACATACTGTACGTGTTAAAGCATATTAAGATTTACAAAAGAAACTGTCAATGCCCTTGTAGCCTACAGTCTCCCGGTCATCTTTTGTGAGTTTCTAAGCAGCACATGGAGCAGCAGAGGAACTGATTTGACTGTCCTTGGGAGATGGATTTGGCCTGAATGGCACCGGATTGGCTTCTGGAGAGGAGCACCTTTTTAAAGTGCAATCAGGTGACAGGCTGTGATGAATCAGACTCAGTCTGAAATTAATCAGTCCACATCCCTCCACGACCCCCCCTCTACACACACTTCCAACCCTCACTAACGACATTCTCATAAATAGACCGTTCTAATGTTGTTTACACACCAAAGGAGGGTTTTTCCTTTTAAATAGATTTAATTGTTACAGCAAGAGATCAAAGACACAATTGAACACCATCACGACGTCTATTATCCGTGTCCTTGAAAACAGCATATATATATATAGAACGCTGGACACAAATAAGCCAGTGTCTTAGACCCAGAGGATGAGGGAGTAATTTTTGTGCTTTGTCTGATTTGGTTTGCAGTGACACACTATTGGTCCCCGGCCCAGGCTGATGGGATCTGTCTGGTGGAGAATTTTATTGGCTATGTGAAATGAGCTATTGCTCATAACTCCAGAGTAACTGCCAGTCAAAATGATGGGATATGGAGATTAAGTTCACTGGGTCATTGGCTGTTTTGAAGATGACATTGTTTTAAAGCCTCCTGTCAAACATTTCCACATTATACACCATCAGCTGAACATTAGCTGTTATTTTAAGCACCTATAGAAATATAAATCATACTGTTTTTGTAAATACAACTTATTTGTGGTACTTGTCACTTTTTGGAAGCACATTGTTTTTTGTAAACATCAAACTTAATAAATAATTTATCATAATCAAAATTAGGGATGATGACCCAATATTATAATTCTTGGTTGACACAATACTAAAATGCCCAATTTTATATGATTTTGTCAAAATAAATTAAATATTAAAAAAATCATTAAAAAAAAAAAAATAGTAAATTTAAGCATCAAAACATTAATAAGGTAAAGAAGCATTTACAATTAAATCATCAGATATTGATCAATTAAAAATACATCTCAAATATTTATAATATCCATCATGACGCATCCCAAAACTGAAACTATAATAAAAAAAAACTAAAAAACATTTTTGTTACTTGAAAGAAAATAAACATTAATTGAAATAAAAATATATATTTTTATTTCAGCTAGTTGCCAAGGCAACATTTATTTATTTATTTTAATTTGATATATTAAAGAAAACTAAAAATGAAACACTACACTCTAAAAAATGCTGGGTTAAAAAGAACCCAGGGCTGGGTTAAAAAGGGACAAACCCAGCTATTGGGTTGTTTTGACCCAGCACAACCCAACCGCTGGGTCAAAACATCCCAATAGCTGGGGTTGTCCCTTTTTAACCCAGCATTTTTTAGTGTATATTGACATATAAAAAAACTACTATTGATTTGAACAAACTCCCAACCCTACATATTACAACGTGTAACCCGACATGAATGCTACCACAAATCATGTGGCTTGAGGAGCAGAGATGTGCTATTGCTTTTCAATGCGATCAGACTTACTATTTTTACCTGGCTGACCATAAACAAATCCCTCATCAATATAATGGCATAAATGGCCCCCACATGACCACATCAGTAGATCGATAGCATCTAATCTAATGTGTGATTCAAAGAAGCCATTCAAACAACAAAGAGCAAATGAGTCTATTCTTGGCGTTTCAGCTGCCCTCTTTCACCTCAGAACACAACAAACAGGGTCTCTCTATCTTTCTCCACTCTCTGGGAACAAGAAACCCCACTTCCTACTGTTCCCCTGGCAACAGAACATAGTCCTGACCTGATGCATACTTCCACACAAATATGGTCCTTCCTGTGCTCAGGCCAGACAGCTGTGCTGTTTGTTAGAAAGGGACATCTGTGGGTCTTCTCGCGAGGGGCAGAGGACACAAAAGGAGGAAGCAGTAGATGAAGAAGCTGGTAATTACTAACCACTACTGCTCATACTTACGGTTATGGATCAGAACAAACCCTTAATCCTAAACTCTGGTGCACTTCAAATTGTGTGTGTTGGTCTTTTTCGAAATCTGAATTAAAATGTTCACACCCCACAGAAAGCAGAGTTGAAATTAGAATTGGAATGAAAGCAAATGCAGTTTACTGAATAGAAAATGAAGGAAATTTTACAGGTAGCTCCTGTTTGCCATCTAAATTCACACTCAAATCCAATTCAAATCCAGAAAAGAAAATCAGTAAGTCAATGCATGATACCTTTAAAGGTATAGTTCACCCAAATTCTGTAAACATTTATTCACCCTTATGCAGTTGCAAACCTGTAGGGTGAACTTTGGGGATCGAACATACAAAATATCAGTTTAAAACAACATTAGGCTGAGCATGAAAATATTGACATTTTAGGGTGAACTATGCCTTTAAGGACTGAGTTGCATAATTTATTTCCTTATGAACACACAGTGAGCTCTTTAGAGCCTTTAGGCATGTAAATAGCACCTTAATATGTTGGCTTATTTGATGGGGCCACTTATCGTACAGGGTCTCTCTATCTTTCTCCACTCTCTGGGAACAAGAAACCCCACTTCCTACTGTTCCCCTGGCAACAGAACATAGTCCTGACCTGATGCATACTTCCACACAAATATGGTCCTTCCTGTGCTCAGGCCAGACAGCTGTGCTGTTTGTTAGAAAGGGACATCTGTGGGTCTTCTCGCGAGGGGCAGAGGACACAAAAGGAGGAAGCAGTAGATGAAGAAGCTGGTAATTACTAACCACTACTGCTCATACTTACGGTTATGGATCAGAACAAACCCTTAATCCTAAACTCTGGTGCACTTCAAATTGTGTGTGTTGGTCTTTTTCGAAATCTGAATTAAAATGTTCACACCCCACAGAAAGCAGAGTTGAAATTAGAATTGGAATGAAAGCAAATGCAGTTTACTGAATAGAAAATGAAGGAAATTTTACAGGTAGCTCCTGTTTGCCATCTAAATTCACACTCAAATCCAATTCAAATCCAGAAAAGAAAATCAGTAAGTCAATGCATGATATCTTTAAAGGTATAGTTCACCCAAATTCTGTAAACATTTACAGAACATATTGACATTTTAGGGTGAACTATGCCTTTAAGGACTGAGTTGCATAATTTATTTCCTTATGAACACACAGTGAGCTCTTTAGAGCCTTTAGGCATGTAAATAGCACCTTAATATGTTGGCTTATTTGATGGGGCCACTTATCGTGTAGCTTCTGCTCCTCGGTGGCTGGGTCATTCGGGCTGTTAAGAGGCATGATGGCAGTATCCGGTATGGTGGTGACAGCACACATGTGCCTGGGGTCCAAGATGTCACTGCCTGTAATACGAGCCCATCATTAAACAACCTCATAGATGAGCTGCAGATTTTACAAAGAAAGTGTTTTCAGTGATTACATGCCATAAAAAAAAGAAAAAAAAAGAAAAATCTCCAGTAGGCCTGGGTGATAAAACGGTATCGATATTTATCGACGGTACACCTTCAATAACGATAGAAAAATGTTTCGATATGGCGCACGATATAGGCACGTGCTATGAGTGACGCAGACAGCACACACAAACACATGCTGAAATGAGTGCTGTGCCTGCCTGTGATGAGGAGATTGTGAATAAAAAATTAATATTAGTCCAATTTAAAATAAACATTTGCATTTGAATGTTAGGTGTGCGTCAGGGAGTGTCATCAGTGGCGAGCGAGATGCGGAGATAATGATGTAACGTTGTTGCATTTTAATGTTTTGTTAGTCTAGCCCACGAGATGAGCCGCTGCTGTGTTATGCATTCAACATATTTGAGAAATATAGTAGCTCAATGCGGAGAAGATCTCGATTAGGTTAAAACCGAAACCAAGCCATTCACACAGAAAGCATATTCAGCGCATTTTTTAGACTGACAAATATGACTGCTGCACTCACACAAGAGATGTATAGAAAGCCATGCAAAGTTAAAACAGTTTAAACTTTTAGAAAACACGTCACGAATTTGTGGAGGTTTATTCCTTTTCACTGCATCTCATATGTTTTTAAATGCAATCTGTGTGAATGGTTCTTTGGCTCTTTGAATTAAGCAATGCATAAATACATGATGCTGTTTTGTTCATAATTGTTTATGCAATTTACAAAATTATATTTGATTTTTACGAGTTAATTTAGACGTAATGCACGTTTTTTATAAACAGTTATTTCCTTGCGTTTACAATATAAATGCACTATTATTTTGCTAATTGCGCCCTCCTGTGACCTCGGGAGATAAGACAAAAGTTTCCTTAAAGGGATAGTTCACCCAAAAATGAACCCATAGTTCACCCAAACAGTTGGTGGTTGCCATTGACTTCCATAGTAGGGAAAAAAATACTATGGAAGTCAATGGCAACCACCAACTGTTTGATTACCAGCAATCTTCAAAATATCTTCTTTTGTGTTCAACATAAGAAAGCAACTCATACAGGTTTGGAATGACACGAGGGTGAGTTAATGATGACAGAATTTTCATTTTGGGGTGAACTATCCCTTTAAGACCTATTTAATCTGCATATAAAACATTAGAAATTAGATATGTTTAATTTTTATTTTGTGTTTGTTAAAACAAAAAATATTTGTTGTTTGTCTCAATAAATTGGGATAAATTAAAAATACAGTGGTTAAATAAAAAAATATATATATATTTCTCTTTGTTTTAAAAAAGGTTATAAAAAATGTCCATAATTATCGATACCGAACGATATGAAACATTATATCATTGATACATTTTTTTGCTATATCGCCCAGCCCTAAATTCTCCAAAGTCAAAAGAGTATGTATTATTTGTATACACAAATGTATATGTTTCAAGATCAATTTCAAAATGGTATGTCATTATACTCGCATAAATTTAAAATATTTGCAGTCAGCGATTAACTCACACACTGGCCATGATAAAATGTAGGCAATAATTAATGAAGACTTTCACTTGTGCCTTGTCTTTTTGATTTCATTTTTTCCCCATTTACTATATAAAAAAAAGGAATTTCCACCAGGATCGACTTTTTCATTAACAGATTATACGACAATAGTAAAATGTACACATGGGCATTTAGTAAGCAATGTGACTAGTATTGCATATCTATCCTACAGTGCATCACCTCTGTACTCTGTGGTTGTTTAGCGTCCTCTGCTGTCTGATATTTGTATTTCAACTGAAGCATTGAGTACCTGTATGCTAGACAGTTATTTTATATTTTACATTTTACTCATCCATTACAATCAATCTGATTTAAGTTTTGAAAATATGTAGCTAGGTATCATTTAAATTATTTGTAAGCATTTAAGCATACATCTTTAGATTACTTTTTTAAAGATCAGAATCAGAAACAAACTTTTGACTGAAAGTGTAAATGGATACTTATGGAGTACTTTACAAATGTGTGTATTTAGCTATGTATAGACTTCTACTTTTTAATCAGCTAGTTATAAGCAACCTAACCCCTAAACCACATCCTATCAGAAAACATTTTTTGCATTTTCACAATTGTCCCAAAATAGGTTAAGTAGGTAGGTTCGCACACACTTAACAATGGGCGGCTCATCAGCAATACATCTATGCAAGATTTTGAGAGCAGGGAGGAGTCAAGGAATAAGGGACATTCAGCCTTAATTCCTTAAACTATAGCACTCATTATTTTGAGTCTGACGAGATAGATTTAGGTTTCAACAAGTTTTGTGCCACTTCCACGGTTGCTGAAAAAAGACACCAAATTAAATGAACTGCAAAAGCTAACTGTGAAGGTTAGATGTACGTGATGGCATCTGTAGCGAAGGCATGTGTGCGAAATGTGGGTGGCGTTCAAAAGCCTGAGATGGAGTATTGACTTACAAACACCAAAGCCCTGGCCAGAGTCATGCATTTAGAAAGAAACTATCACAATGCTCTACATTACTACAACCTTGCAGACCAACACGCACACGCCAACCACTAACACAAATAACCCTTTCACATGATAATGCCACATCAGATAACAGAGCCAGTGAACATAAGATGAAACCCAAATGCAAATCTTTAATCTTATTTATATATATACATACACATGTATACATACATACATACACATGTATACATACATACATACACACATACATATATACACATATACACATGTATACACACATACATACATATATACACATGTATACATACATACATACACACACATGTATACATGCATACATACACATGTATACATACATACACATGTATACATACATACATATATACACACATACATACATACATACACACATACACATGTATACACACATACATACATACATGTATACACATATACACATACATACATACACACATGTATACATGCATACATACATACACATGTATACATACATACATATATACACACATACATACATACATACACACATACACATGTATACACACATACATACATACATGTATACACATATACACATACATACATACACACATGTATACATGCATACATACATACACATGTATACATACATACATATATACATACATATACACATGTATACATACATACACACACACACACACACACGTATACATGCATACATACACATGTATACATACATATATACACATATATACACATATACACATACATACACATACATATATATATACACATATATATATATACAC
>NW_015505460.1:645345-650186 GCF_001515645.1 Sinocyclocheilus grahami
CAGAAGCAATCAATTGTAGTATTAAAACAACTAAAAACAGATTCACAACTAAAAAAAATAAAAATAATATAATATGTGTGTGTTGAGGTTTTTAAAAATAAATATTTATTTAAATTAAATACCATATTTTAAAAACGTATTTATTCAGACTGTTCTTCTCTCAAAATATTTATTTTGTATTGTATATATATATATACACATATATATACATACACACACACATATATATATATATATATATATAGTATTTATTTAGTCATTTATTAGACACTTTTATCCAAAGCGACTTACAAATGAGGACAACAGAAGCAATCAATTGTAGTATTAAAATAACTAAAAACAGATTCACAACTAAAAAAAATAAAAATAATATAATATGTGTGTTGAGGTTTTTAAAAATAAATATTTATTTAAATTAAATACCATATTTTAAAAACGTATTTATTCAGACTGTTCTTCTCTCAAAATATTTATTTTGTATTGTATTGTATTACAATTAATAAAACAAATGTTAGGAGTTCCCATGAGATACAGTTTCGTCTTTTATTGTGGGGGTCGTTTTCATGGTGACAGATCTACAGCGCCTTTTAACCCACTCAAAACTACAAAACCAAGCTGCCCACCAAACCCACCTGCATGTGCAGTCTCGAGGCCTACATTAATCCTCCTGTGAATAGCTGTGGGGTCAGCTGGAGCCCTTTGCACTGATATAAGAGCAGAATAACTCAGCCCTTGACCTTCATAAGTGCAGACATGATATTTGAACGGTATAATAATAATGCATTGTCAACCGACATGGAATGATACGATGTGTTTGCGCGTGACAGACTCACAAGGATGTGGCTGTCGCAGTCTCTTGGCAGGATTCTTTCTCTAGTGAGTCTGTGCCACAGAAGAGGAAAGAAATGTCACACACCCTCAGGCCCTGTCAATACCAACGCGAATACTTGGCGCCAAGAATTTGAATAGAAACCTGTGGAGCTACTCGCATTCGACCCGAACATTTCCCGCCAACAAAGCGAAGATATTTTTCATCGGCGAGTGTGTCGATTTGTGTTCGTTCGGCTGAGAGCGCGCTGACCAATAAGATTTGAGTTGTGGGTCACGTGTCTGGAGATATATTTGGTGTTTAGTGGCGCTAAAACACTGATGGTTCGTTCAAATCATGTAGGAAAGTTTAGGAGTTGAACGCTTCTTGCAACGATTTGGAACGCCGCAGGTCAACGCGAAAACATGTCGCATGCAATGGTGCAGTGATGCTAATTTGTTGAAATTGATGTATTTTTTCTTCACAATAAAGCAAAATAAAAATATGGAGGGCTAAATTACTCAAAATTAAATATATATATATATTTACGCATTTCTGCATTTATTTATGTATTTATTTCATTATGTATTTAACGATTTATTTATATATTTCAACAATTATTTAATTTGGAGTAATTTGGCCCTCCATATAAAAAGTTATTATATAATAATGATAAAATATAGGCCTATAACGGTTAAAAAAGTAAAAACAAACTGATGCACATTCTTTATGCATCATTTTGTGGATTTATTAATGCACTGGGAAGTTCGCATCAATAAAATGATGCATCATCACACTATCTGAATGCATTTATTTGTTTTATCTTTTTCTTTTGTTCTTTGATTTACATCAATGACAGACTTCAGCAGGTTTTACTTTAAAATCAGCGCCGTCTCTTTAAAACCTGATGCACATGAATGCGAATCTGACATTTCCCATTTTCTCCAAACTCTTTATGGTCATTTAAGACTTTATAACTCATTTAAAAGACTACGTTTACGAGGTAACTCGCCAAAACCGTGAATTTTGACATAATTGTGCGCTGGCAATGTTAGAACTTGGCTCAATACATTTCAGATTGTATTGTATCAGAAAAAAGCTGATAAATAAGAACTAAAACTGCAAAAGGATCAATGCGTACACGTGGATAGAAAGCACAATTAAAAGAGTAAAAACTACCAGAATGTGTATGTTGTGCGTGTATGCAACTTGGAAATAAATCCCAAGAGATACAGAAAGCACAATATATTTTTATTGAATTTATTGTCATGACGTTTTACGCAGGGTTTTTTCTATAGATATATTGGAGTTTAGCAGTGCCAAAATATAAACACCCATTTTCTTTTCTTTCTTTTTTTTCTCATTATCTCCTTAACATTGAATTAATTCCTGATTTTTTTTCATTGTAACATATAAAAGTCAACCAAAAAAACTACAGTCCGACAACAAGATTCCTGTGCCCATCAATATTAATTACAGGTAATACTTTTTAAGGACCTGCCTTGACTGTGTGTTTTCTTTTCTTTTCCTAACAACAGAAAACGAGAGTAATAAATTCTTGACTAAATTACAATTGTTAATATCCATGGGCACAAGGAACACCTTGAACAGAAGGCAAAGGGGACTGCATATAGTGCTGCAAGACTGGCCAGTTGTTCCTGTAGATCTTCTTGCTTGGTTGCTAACTAATAAACTCTTTCCCCTTTGCTCTGTGGAGATTTTAAAAACTTTGAATGTTTTTGTCCACAAGAACCAAAGCAACACCAATCTCTGATGGGTATTAGGAATGTAGACAAGGATCCTCAGAACTAAAACAAAAAATATAAAAACAGTCAAATTTTAAAAAAAATGACATTTTCCACTCATTTAAACGTGTGATATAAATGCAACATCTCAATCATACATTCTTAAGGAATTCCTCTGCGACGATTCGGGCCCGAGCGTTGACTGACAGCTTCATCTCGCTGATCTCCTTGTCGATCTCCTCCATGAAATGGATAACAAAGTCCACCAGCTTGTGTTTGTACATCTGTTCTGTGTGGAAGTTGGTAATGAGGAAGCTGATGTCATAGCCCTGAAAAGCACAAATGAGGAAATGAGAAAAAAAACATGTTAATCTTGTTAACATTTTAGATCAGGGGTGTCCAACCCTGCTCCTGGAGAGCTACCGTCCTGCAGATTTTAGTTCCAACCCTGCTCCAGCACACCTGTCTGTAATTATCAAGCAACCCGGAACACCTCGATTAGCTGGTTCAGGTGTGTTTGATTGGGGTTAGAGCTGAAATCTGCAGGATGGTAGCTCTCCAGGAGCAGGGTTGGACACCCCTAGTTTAGATGCTTCACATGCACAACATCATTCAGCGATGCATTTCAAGTCGTAAGATTTATCCCACATAAACATGCATTTTTTTTCTCTTACTCCTACATAACTCCACCCAAAAAACGTGACATGCATGCTAGTGATGGGTGCTTTCGAAAACCTTTGAAACTTTTGCAAATCATTTTTTTTTTATTTGAACAAGTGAAGCATGCACCAAACTGCCAAAGTCGCATGATTTCAGTACATGAGGCTTTGTTACATCATGACTGTAATTTGTATGACACATTTGTATAATAAAAAGGAAGAGTTGTAGTGATCAGTCTCCAATTAGCCTAATTAACCAAGCTCTCAATAAAACAAACAAAACAAGCACTACAAATGAATAAAATAACACATTACACAGACCCTTATTATTTAATGGTATTAGATAATTTGTTAATTGCATTTAGATGATTACACTTTTAATAAAACATTTGTATTTGGTTCGTAAAAGGTATGTTCTGGTTGTGTTTCCATTGGCATTTACACTATTCTGACCAGCGTGTGGTGTTTCAAATGTGAATCATTTCGCAAAGCAATTGGTTCAATTGATTTACAGTTTTGGAAAAACTTTGTTTCTCCCATCACTAATGCACGCGTGTTTTAATGAATCACATATTTCTTCATCCCTTGTTTGTTCTTCACAAAGGAGCCCACCTCAACAGGTTTCCTCCGAAGGATGAAGAAGTTCTCTGCTCGCATCATCATGAACCTCATAAATTTATGGCACAGGATCTTCTCAATCTCATCAGCCTAAGAAAACCATTCATATCTTTAGAAGACGGCCTAATGAAAAACGCATCGATCTTGTGCAGTTCATCTTGAATTTCTTACCTGTTTGACAGCGATGCTGACCCTCACTGAGTTTATGGACCCCTCAATCATGACCTTCTCCTTCTCATTGCGGCTTATGACCACAGGCTGCAACAGAAGCTCTTTGCTGCTCCTGTATTGAAAGACAAACGTTGATCATATATGTATATAGCTATTAAAATACATCATATATAACACATATGAAGGATGTGATTTCCTCACCTAACTTCCACCTCAGGCTTGTTGTGTCTCTCCACCACCTGAGAGGAGAAGTTCTCCAGACACAGGGCTGCTTGAAGAGTGGCGCGCACTGCATTCAGGTAGGGTCGCAATGTTGCCGTCTACATACAAAAAAGGAGAACATTTAATTAAGTAACTCTTCATTCTATAAGCTAACAGACAATATAATAACCAGTGTTGGGGAAAGTTACTTTTAAAAGTAATGCATTACAATATTGCGTTACTCCATAAAAAAGTAACTAATTACGTTACTTAGTTACTTTTTATGGAAAGTAATGCGTTACGTTACTTTTGCGTTACTTTTTAAATCTGGACAGGGCTTGCTTGTTTTTAAAATAAAAAAAGTTCTATTTTTGGCCTTTTCGCACCAGAAGTGAAATGAATAAGCCTCCGGCTGAAGGGAAAGTACATTTACGTCCGTACAGTAGAATGCAGAAGAAGACATTTCAACACACTTCAGCAATAAAAAGAGACACAAATGTTTGTCTAGAGTAATTTTTGCTTATTAGTACGGTTGAACTGGATCATCGAAGGTCAGAAGCAAAGACATTGGTTAATAGAATGGGATTAAATACATAAAGGATATTTGTGTTGTTTAACATTTAATTATTGCAGGTTTGC
>NW_015505460.1:650539-652375 GCF_001515645.1 Sinocyclocheilus grahami
CAAATCATTTTTTTTTTATTTGAACAAGTGAAGCATGCACCAAACTGCCAAAGTCGCATGATTTCAGTACATGAGGCTTTGTTACATCATGACTGTAATTTGTATGACACATTTGTATAATAAAAAGGAAGAGTTGTAGTGATCAGTCTCCAATTAGCCTAATTAACCAAGCTCTCAATAAAACAAACAAAACAAGCACTACAAATGAATAAAATAACACATTACACAGACCCTTATTATTTAATGGTATTAGATAATTTGTTACTTGCATTTAGATGATTACACTTTTAATAAAACATTTGTATTTGGTTCGTAAAAGGTATGTTTTGGTTGTGTTTCCATTGGCATTTACACTATTCTGACCAGTGTGTGGTGTTTCAAATGTGAATCATTTCGCAAAGCAATTGGTTCAATTGATTTACAGTTTTGGAAAAACTTTGTTTCTCCCATCACTAATGCACGCGTGTTTTAATGAATCACATATTTCTTCATCCCTTGTTTGTTCTTCACAAAGGAGCCCACCTCAACAGGTTTCCTCCGAAGGATGAAGAAGTTCTCTGCTCGCATCATCATGAACCTCATAAATTTATGGCACAGGATCTTCTCAATCTCATCAGCCTAAGAAAACCATTCATATCTTTAGAAGACGACCGAATGAAAAACACATCGATCTTGTGCAGTTCATCTTGAATTTCTTACCTGTTTGACAGCGATGCTGACCCTCACTGAGTTTATGGACCCCTCAATCATGACCTTCTCCTTCTCATTGCGGCTTATGACCACAGGCTGCAACAGAAGCTCTTTGCTGCTCCTGTATTGAAAGACAAACGTTGATCATATATGTATATAGCTATTAAAATACATCATATATAACACATATGAAGGATGTGATTTCCTCACCTAACTTCCACCTCAGGCTTGTTGTGTCTCTCCACCACCTGAGAGGAGAAGTTCTCCAGACACAGGGCTGCTTGAAGAGTGGCGCGCACTGCATTCAGGTAGGGTCGCAATGTTGCCGTCTACATACAAAAAAGGAGAACATTTAATTAAGTAACTCTTCATTCTATAAGCTAACAGACAATATAATAACCAGTGTTGGGGAAAGTTACTTTTAAAAGTAATGCATTACAATATTGCGTTACTCCATAAAAAAGTAACTAATTACGTTACTTAGTTACTTTTTATGGAAAGTAATGCGTTACGTTACTTTTGCGTTACTTTTTAAATCTGGACAGGGCTTGCTTGTTTTTAAAATAAAAAAAGTTCTATTTTTGGCCTTTTCGCACCAGAAGTAAAATGAATAAGCCTCCGGCTGAAGGGAAAGTACATTTACGTCCGTACAGTAGAATGCAGAAGAAGACATTTCAACACACTTCAGCAATAAAAAGAGACACAAATGTTTGTCTAGAGTAATTTTTGCTTATTAGTACGGTTGAACTGGATCATCAAAGGTCAGAAGCAAAGACATTGGTTAATAGAATGGGATTAAATACACAAAGCATATTTGTGTTGTTTAGCATTTAATTATTGCGGGTTTGCGTCATATTCTGAGTTGCATTATTTTTATTCATTTTGAGGAATACTGAATATGTGTTTTTTTTGTGTGAGATGAATTTATGCATATTCTTATTTATTTTGAACTACAGTAACATTTTTGATTTCTGTCACCATGGCAACACCAGAAAGCTGTCAATCAATATAAAAAAAAAAAAAGTAACTTGCGTTACTTATTTGAAAAAGTAACTCAGATATTCTCTTGTAAATTAAAAAGTAATGCGTTACTTTACTAGTTACTAGAAAAAGTAATCTGATTACATAACTCGCGTTACTTGTAAT